>NC_143578.1:242601139-242915486 GCF_048544385.1 Mastigoproctus giganteus
ACAGTAACCCCAGAGTAATGTATCAACTGTGTGGTACTGCATTCAGGGTAGTGAAGAATGAAAAAGATCTGTGGGTAATTGCGCAGTTATATATGAGGTTTTCTGAGAAGTGCAGACAGGCTGCCAAAGCAGGTCATGAGATCTTTTCAGTGAAATACAAGAATTTTGCCAGCAGGATTAAGGAATTGGTGATTATCCCTTTGTATAAGGCAATGGTCAGGCCACACCTTGAGTATTCTATACAGGTCTGGAAACCTCATTTTAGGAAGGACGTAGAGATGCTGGAACGAGTACAGAGAAGGGCAACGAAATTGGCGAATGGAACAAAGGGATGCTCTTACCAAGAAAGGCTTAAGTTCTGCAAATTGCAGCATCTGGAGACTAGGCATCTGCAAGGTGATCTGATTGAGTTGTATAAGGCTTTGAATGGTTTGAGCAGGCTCAATGGTGATGAGATTCTTCCTCTTGCTCAGATTACGAAACGGAGTGGGCAGAAACTTAAATTGAGGGAGGATAGTTGTAGAATAGATATGCGGAAATTTGCCTTTAACCAGCGGGTAGTTGATTTCTAGAACAAACTTCCATTTGTTATTGTGAAAGTTGATAGCTTAAATAAATTCAGGGAAGACCTGGGCAAACTTTTGGATCAAATGGATGGGTGAAATGGGAAGTGCGTTTTTTTTTTTTTTTTTTTGGCTGATGCTGTATAAGCTTGCTTTCTTGCATCATATGGCTCTGTCAATGCTAGTGCTAATATTGGTATGTGCTCATATTTACACCATTGAGTACTGTTTAAGATTGTCTCTGTTACTTAATCTATCCAGATGGTCATGACTGATAGTTCCTCCTCTCTTTTAGTTGACATTGCACAATATGAAATGTATACAGGCTACTTATATTGATTAGAATACTGCCACACAGCCTCTGCATCATTGCCATGCCATCAAGAATTGGATGCATATTAGCACTCTGAATGTGTATGAACTCATCTTATGTGCTTTGAGGTTTACTGTATAAAGAAGAGAAACTAATCATTAATAAAGGGGATGGAAGGATGAAAGTAAATTGCCTCTGCATTTTGATTGTAATTTGACCTCTAATGCTATCACCATTATAATATACGTACAAATCATACAGGGAGAGCTTTCAAGGTTATTGGAATATATACAGTGGATTCCAGTTATTTGGGCCACCGGTTAATCGAGGCAGCCATTTATTTGGGACAAATCTTAAAGAACAGAACCCAATCGAGAAAATAGCCAGTTTACTTTGCTTAATTGGGACAACATGCCATTTAATCGGGGCAGGAGACCGCAGCACTGGAGATTACCCTACGATTGTCTCCAACTGTACCTCGTGGTGTGGTCAGATTTCTGGAGGTCACAACCATAAAACAATTAGCAGTCACCTGTTTATTGGGCTTTTCTGTTAGTGCAACCTATCATAAACAGGTAGTAAACTCTATCTTATTGAATTTGCGATAATACCAACAGCTGGAATTCTGTGGGTTATTATAGTGAAATGTGTTCACACTTCCATAATCTTCAATCATATAAAAAAATTAATTTTCAAAATATTCTCTTCATTCCTGTTTTTAAAGCTTCATAACTTGTTACTCCATATTGCAAATAACACAATAACACGTATTGTGTTATTTGCAATTCGGGCTAGCTGGGTGGGTAAAGTGCCTGCCTGGTCGTGGGTTTGAATCCCGCCTCGGGCTTGGATAAAAGTACCGTAAAAACCTTGGGAGGTGCATTATAGCCACAGAAGCCGATGCACCAACAACTACCCAAAAAAAAAAAAAAAAAACCTTGCAATTCGTGTGTGCCGTGTTCTTTGTTATTGATTGCTTATCTTTTTACTGTTTTAAATTTTAACTCCCACCCACATATGTCAGTGAACAGAAATGTCAACTAGTTAGTATGTACATATTACAGTACATATTAATTATTCCGATTATCACATATATTCTTCCGATTTTCACGTATCATTTAATTTGTTTTAATTGATAAGGTAATAAAGGGTAAATTTGTGCCTAATATATCTTTACTTTTATAGCCTGTGGATAATATTCCTCCTATTTTTACTAATTAGAATCGCTGTTTAATTGAATTTAATTCAATTCACAAACGTGATCACAATTGACCGCCACTTACTATACATCGTATAATGAATGGTACTTTACTATGGTGAGTCCATCATAACGTGATTTGATTGTACAGTGAACAAATTGTAAAGCAGGGGTCCACTGTATTTTTAACCATTTACGTGAAACTTTGCATAATTGGGGCTGCTGCTTAATTGAGTCAAAATGCACTAGTCCCGATGTGTCCCAAATAACCGGAATCAACTCTAATATGCTTTTAATGACATTTAAAAATGTCAGTTCAATTGCGAATACTGTACAGTTTTTGATCACAGTTTGAACCATATTGTGCTTTGGTGATGTAGATAGTCTTTGTACAATATTCTCAACATTTCAGGCTGTCTTTAGGTTTATCTTTAACTGAGGTTTGGAAATTATTTTTTTTTTAACTTTCTATTAGGGTGGAGGATTATATTGTGAAATAGGTCTGCCTCCATGTTGAAAAATTTTACTCCATTTTTCTGAAAAATAGCAAATTAGAGCAGTATAGTAATAATATAGAAATTTCTAATTATTTGGTAACTTTTTTATTTTTTTCTTTATTTTTCTGTGAAACATGTAGAGAGGCCACTATTAACTGAAGAGCCAAATGATGTAGTTGTATCTTTTGGTGGAACTGCCTATTTTACATGTAAAGCTGAAGGTGATCCTGAGCCAGACATTGTATGGTTGCACAACAAGTAAGTTATTTATTGAAATGGCTTAACCTTTAAATATAAATGAAAGCAAGTTTCAGATTTTTGGGCATTACTTGAAGGAAGAACAGATTGCCACCAGATGTTGGTCCCTGGAAAGGTTTAGGCTCACCACCCACCCTTCAATTAAAACAGTTCTACAAATTTGGGATAGCCACTGCTGTCAATTTCAAGTTGACAATTTAACCATTCTCCTTGTGCACGCGACCCTTCGTCTTATAAAGAACTGCTTTACAAATTGAACCTCATAGCTACTGAATGCAATACAGTATATGAGTTTTTAAAATCTGAGGTTTTTTTTTTTTTTTTTTTTTTTTGGTAATCCTGTTGTGAAATTATCAAAGATGATGCCACTAAACCAGTTACACATTTCACATTCTCTAGATATTTGCATTCATGTGCTTAGTGGGAATTAAACAGGTGAGATTCATTTCATTAAGTTTTAAATTTAAAAGTAACTCATACATGTTTATCAGATGCAAACTACTTCTGGGCTGCCAAGATATTTTCATTTGTGACCTTATAAGCTTAGACTGTAGAATAAAGATATGCCTGGCCAAGGCCTTGTACTTCAAATTTGTTGATGTTCAAAATTCTCTATGCCTTATTTTCTTTATTTTTTTCTTAGGGACCTGATGGCATTGAATCAGCTCTTTATAATATGTCATCTGATACTGAATAGAATTCTATTAAATTGATGCAGATTCTGAATCTCATCCAAATGCATTTGTTGGTGTTAGAATGCTAAAAACAGCAGATTCCGGTGTTATTTGGAATGATGATTCTTCACAGATGAAATCCCTTCCATTTACTAAAAAGCAGTGCCCACTTGTTCTGGTGTCCCAGAGAAGCACCCCACAGAAGTGCCCCAAGGCACATAGCAATAGTAATGGAGACGTGATGCAAAAAAGCAAGCATTATGAGCTTATGTAGCATCAGCCAAAAAAAAAAAAAAAAAAACAATTTTATATATCCATTCCCTCTGAAAGTTTGTCCAGTTTGCCCTTGAATTTATTTAAGCTATCAACTTCCACAACAACAGATGGAAGTTTGTTCCAGCAATTAACCACCCTCTGGTTAATTGCTAAAACATAAAGGACTCTCCATAATTGATGCCGCCAACTCTGACCAACTCTTTTATAACTTTATAAAAATAAATAAGTAAAATCGACTGTATAGATTAAAATCATTAACCCCATACTACTATAAAACTGAAGCTTTCAGCAGCATCTGCTGCCTTCCTCAACATAAGTAGTGCTGCATCAACAATTCATTATAAAGCATTATAAAGCCTTCCCAGCAGACCCAGGGTGTACTATGGTACCTGCACATTCTCCATTTCCCATATGTTAGCACCGGAAGTGGCACAGGGTTGTACGACCTTAAAACATTCATCCCTATCCAGGATAACATTACATTAATCTTACAACCCTTATCCCTATTCAAGCTAAGATCACCCAAGGAACAAATCCTTAGGCTCTCCAGCAAGTTCCAGAAACCCTCTACCTTATCTGTAATTACAGCTCCTTTGGTTGTTATACCATGCCCGGTTTCCCAGGCATGTTCCGCCACCGCCGACCCCAAGACATTAGCCAATCTAAGTGCCCTACTATACTTCCCCAGTCTATTGTGTAATCTGCGCTTAGTCTCACCCACATAACATCCCCCACAATCCAGGCACTGAATTTTATAGACAACCCCACTGTTGTCAACTCCCACAACAGGATCTTTAACCGCCGCCATCACTGTGCGCAGCTTCCGACCTGGAAGCTGCACACAACGTAATTGGTACGACCGTAAAATGCAGGCTATTGGCTGCAACACGCCCGGATAGTAACTCAGGGAATGTACATGGTGGAGCCAGGTAACCCCTCCTCCCTCCGAGTACCATGTCCACAACAACCTTCAATCACATTCCAGGGGTATCCACATCTCATGACCGCATTTTACAGTCGTACCAATTACGTTGTGTGCCACTTCTGTGTTGGAAGCTGGGCACAGTGATGGCAGCGGTTAAAGATCCTGCTGTGGGAGCTGACAACAGTGGGGTTGTCTATAAAAATCAGTACCTGGATTGTGGGAGATGTTACGTGGGTGAGACTAAGTGCAGATTATGCAGTAGACTGGAAGAGCATAGTAGGGCACTTAGATTGGCTAATGTCTTGGGGTTGGCCATGGCGGAACATGCTTGAGAAACCGGGCATAGTATAACAACCGAAGGAGCTGTAATTACAGATAAGGTAGAGGGTTTCTAGAACCGGAAGTGGCTGGAGAGCCTAAGTATTTGTTCCTTGGGTGATCTTAGTTTGAATAGGGATAAGGGTTGTAGGATTAATGTAATGTTTGAGACCGTTATCCTGGACAGGGATGAACATTTTAAGGTCGTACAGCCCCGTGCCCCTTCCATTGCTAACATATGGGAAACGGAGAATGCACAGATACCATAGTACATCCTGGGTCTGCTGGGAAGGCTTAGTGCTTTATAATGAATTGTTGATGCAGCACTACTTATGTTGAGGAAAGCAGTAGATGCTGCTGAAAGCTTCAGTTTTATAGTAGTACGGGGTTAATGATTTTAATCTATACAGTCGATTTTACTTATTTATTTTATTTTATTTCATTTATTTTTATAAAGTTATAATTGTTCAGAGTTGGCAGCATCAATTATGGATAGATTTCCTGACCACAGAGGCCTTTTTAGTGAAATAAAGGACCATCGCAAATATGTTAACCTGTTGAAGAGACCATGTTTAAAAGTATTAGAATACCAAGGCAGCTTATTGCTAAGCATATTTGTTCTACTGTCTGAATTCAGACCATTGTATTATCTATGCAATTTAAATCCTGTTGGAGGCAAAAACAAATTAAAGGGCAAGATAATCCTGCAAGCATGTTATAAAAACAAATATCTTTTTTGCATATATTCTTAATAAAGACAAATGCAATTGTTAATATTGAGTGCCAGATTTTAAAGAACTCTGGATTGTAAATTTTAAAAAAATTCACAATCCAGTAGGATAGGTAATGACACTGATTATTTATTAAATAGATTGTTTTATTAATTACATTATTTGGTAATATAATTTATGTAATTGCATGGTATCAGATTATTAATCTAATATACTTCGCAATTACTTAGTATTATATTAGGCACACACCAGCCAGAAAAATACAGACCTTCATTCAGTATCAAATTGGACTGCCTTTTTTTTCCAAATAACAAGAGTGCAGCGTGGTGCATTGGATTCTGTAAGATGTTTTAGTATGTTTTGGTGATATTGTAACCATTCTTCTAGCAAAATATCACGTAGCTACAACAAAGTTGAAGAAAGAGTTGGGAAGATAGTGGAAATCTGTGTCGTGTTCTCCAAACCATTGTTGCACAACTGTGGCATGATGCTCTGTTACATTTTCATCTATAAAGTAGCTGTCACCTTTGGGATAAAAGTGCAACATTTGCAGTGAAGTAGATCTGATACAAAATCTGGCTTCCTGGATGACATTTAACCTTCCACCGGTATCAACAGACCAAGCCCAAGCCAACAAAATATTCTCTATACCATGATACCATCTCCAGATGCTTTGGTTATCTTAATAAGGCAAGCAAATCCATTGCTTTGTTAGGTTCTCACCACTGTCTGCCTACCATCAGAGCATTGTGATTCATCTGACCACATGACTTTCTTCCATTGTTCAACTGATCAATTATGACGTTCTCAATACTACTGCAAGTGGGTTTTTTTGTTTTTCTCTGAAACAAGTGGTGTCCAAACAGGCAACTGCCAATACCAAATATTTTCAATTCCCTGCACATGATACAGGTTGAAATAGGGCAGTTCTGGGCCTCGTTGAATTCGGATGCTATTTGCTGGATCCTATTTTTCTGTACAGTTCTCCTTAGAGTATAATGCCTTCACTCTTGAAGTATTATTTTTCTGACACATTTACGCCTTTGGAAGAACCGCTTGCTTTTCAATCATTAAAACCTTTGAGATGGATGTTTTTGAGAAATCAGTTATGTCTTTCATTTCTTGAACCATGGCTCCTGCTAAATGTGCACCTATGACAAGACCTTTTTCAGAGTCTGACAGATCATGCATTTTTTCCCCATTCTGGATTCAGATTACTGCAGTCAAATAGCCTGTGCAGTCTTTATACTCAACAAGGCAATGTGTAATCACCTCACATCACAGGTTTCTTAGCATTTATTTCCATTTATTTGCATGTCTGTGATTGTCTTAATACAAAGGTTCGTATTTTTTTGGCCAATGTGTTTGTATTACTTTAGTCTTTTCGGTGTGTGAAGGCATTGACCAAACTGGTTGCCATGAGGTTGGTTAGGTTCAGTGTAAATTTTAGTACTTTTTGATCACTTATTTTAAATTTTTGATTTTGTTATAGATTTTATCTTTCCAATTACATGGTATATTTATTTTTTAATAAGATGTGTATTAAAGGAATTGTACTGAAATTTAAATTCTTGCATCAGCTTGGACCTTTGTCTGCTGACATCACAGGATCAACATTTTCTTGTTTTATAGCAGCTGATATTATAACAGCACTCAGTTAACAATGGGACGTGTATTCTTATGGCAATAGACACAAGCATTAATTGTGTACTCAATTCTAAACTGATTCTTGTACATAGGGGGGGGGGGTTCAAAAAAGATTTGTATTCACCCAGAAGTAGTTGCAATAGAAAGCTGAATTTTTTTTTTTTTTTTGTTTGATACTTTGACATCTCTATAGTGGCCTCAGAAATATTGGTTTCAATCTAACAGTTCAGTTTTTTCTTTGCAGCATTGAATGAAGTGAAGTGTTACGATACTACATGGCGTTATGGCATTCTTCGTGACCTCCATAATCATGGTCTACGAGGCAATCTGCCTATATTTATTAGGAACTTCCTCAAGAGCTAATCTTCCCAGGTCCGATATCCCAGACAAGCCCGAATTTTCTTTTTAACCCTGGGGGGCTCACATCTGGTGAGTATGGGCTTGGCAAACCCAGGGTCCTGAGCTGGATATCATCATTCTTCTCTTTCTTGGTGGTTCCTTTCTACTTCTCTCTCTCTCTCTCTCTCTCTCTCTCAGGGTAACTCCGGAATTTTTTTTTTTTTTTTGTCTGGTGCAGCATAAGCCTCAGGCTTCCTTGTACCATGTGGCTAATAATAATAATAATAAAGTGGAATACAGATCAGTGATTCGGTTCCTCTTTCTCCAAGGGAAAAAAATTCAAAAAAATCCACAAAGAAATTATTGCTGTTTATGGAGAAGACTGTCCAGGTTACAGTGTTGTTGCACATTGGCATAAATAATTCAAATGTAGAAGAACCTCAGTGCATGATGAAGAAATCCCAGAACACCCAGCAAATGCTGTAACAGAAGAGTGTTGCAAAAATTGTAGCATTAATCTTGGAAGATTGCCATATTAGCAAAGAACTAGCTGGAGAGCCAAAACTTATTGTAGAGTCTGTGGAGAACATCATCTATCAACAGTTTCATAAGAGTCAAGTGTCTGTTAGATGGGTTCCCAGACTACTGTCCGCTTACCAGAAGAAGGAAAAGACAATGTGCCCATGAAATGTTGTCAGTGTGCCAAGGTAAAGCAAAATGAGTTTTTTCCCCACAACTAATCACCATGGATGAAACTTGGATCCATCACTATGATCCCCAAACTAAAGGAATGTCAAAACAGTGGAAGCATGCAGAATCATCACCCTCCCCCAAAAAAGGCAAAGGTGCAATGCAGTCAGTTAGTAGTAGTGGCATGTGATGCAAGAAAGCAAGTGTATGAGCTTATGCAGCATCAGCCAAAAAAAAAAAAAAAAAAAATCGCACCATTCCCTGCAAATGCCTGTCCAGTTCCTCCTTAAATTTATTCAACCTATCAACTTCCACAACGACAGATGGAAGTTTGTTCCAGCAATTAACCACCCACTGGCTAAAGGCAAATTTCCGCACATCTATTCTACATCTGTCTTTTCTTAATTTGAATTTATGCTCCCTTAGGTTCGTAATCTGAACAAGTGGAAGGATCCCATCAGAATTCAGCGTGCTCAACCCATTCCAGGCCTTATATACCTCAATCAGATCACCGCGCAGGTGCCTAGTCTCCAGCCACTGCAATTTGCAGAACTTAAGCCTCTCTTGGTAAGAGGATCCCTTCATTCCCCTCACCAATCTTGTTGCCCTTCTCCGTACACGCTAAAGCAAATCTACATCCTTCCTAAAATGAGGCCTCCAGACCTGTACGCAGTACTCAAGGTGTGGCCTGACCATTGCCTTATACAGAGGGACAATCACCTCCTTTTTCCTGCTAGCAAAATTCCTATATATCATTGACAAAACCCCATGACCTGCCCTGGCAGCCTGTCTGCATTGCTCAGAAAACTTCATATCTGATTGCACACTTACTTCCAGGTCTTTTTCTTTTTCTACCACCTTAGGTGTAGTACCACACAGTTGGTGTGTTTCTCTGGGGTTACTTGTACCCATATGCAGTACTTTGCATTTGTCAAGGTTAAACTTCAGTTGCCACTTCTTAGCCCATCTGCCCAAATTATCTAGATCCTGTTGCAGTAGCACACTGCCATTACTGTCATTAACAACCCTGCCCACCTTTGTATCATCTGCAAAATTCGACACTAAGCCTGATATACCTTCATCAATATCATTGATAAATATACAAAACAACAGAGGACCCAACACTGAACCCTGTGGGATTCCACTAATAACATTAGTCCACAAAGAGCAGCACCCATTAATTACCACCATCTGTCTTCTCCCACTCAACCATCCTTTTATCCATTGTAGCAACTTACTCTTAATACCATTCTGCTCCAATTTGTACAGTAGTCTTCCATGCGCAACAGTGTCAAAAGCTTTCCTGAAATCCAAATATATGATATCAAAATTATTTTTTGCATCCAGTTCCTTTGTAACCACATCATAATATCCTATCAGATCTATACTGTAAGAACAAAGAGATTGAAGTGTGCCTACGAATACAAAGTGAAATATCAAAATTCTGTTATTTGTTTGTTGTTTTATACTGCATTATATTTCATATTAGCAAAATAATTATAAGAACTAATTATAATTGTTTATCATTTGTAGTTTAGCCTTGGAACTTGATGTGCTTGATGAGTGTGTTTATATAAATTTGTTTCTTTATAATAAAAAAAAATTTGTAAAAATTTTTACAACTTTGAAAGTAGATATTCCACTCCATTTTTAGTAACGAAATAACTCCAGAAGAAGCAAGCAGATATAGTGTTTTAAGTGATGGAACATTGATGATAACAGAAGCTCAGGATCTGGACGAGGGTGTTTATGAATGCATGGCCAAAAACCTTGCTGGTGAAGTAAAATCAAGAGCAGCAAAAATGCGTTATTCAGCAAATCAAGGTAAAAAAAAATTATGAATGGATTAAATACTAAGTTAACGTGTGTGTGTGTGTGTGTGTGTGTGTGTGTGTGTGTGTGTGTGTGTGTGTGTGTGTGTGTGTGTGTGTGTGTGTGTGTGTGTGTGTGTGTACGCACACATATGTATGTAAAATTGTACACATACAAATTGTACAAATTGGTTTCTTGAAATTATATGCTGAGTATATTTTACTGGCTTTCTTTGTATTCACTTCTTACTTGGCTTCTCATTCTGCTGACATTCTCAATTTACGTATTGTGTTTGCCTTATATGAGCATATGCTGATATACAGAATAAGTGAGATTTAGCTTAATATATTTTTGATGCCTTATGACTTTTTATTATGTTTGCATAGGAAACATTTGTATTGGAAGGAGAAGATTAGCACAAACTTGCAAGGGAAGCAACATTTCAACATTTATGATTTCTGGCATTAATGCTGCACACATCCAATACGGAGGATGTGGAAAGGTCAGGGAATGACCACCGCATAACCCAGAGCAATATGGCCTTAGTTGCTAATGCTCCTAAAAACCAAATAACAAACAAACAAACAAGCTGCACACATCCCCATGCTAATCAGCCTCTTTCCAGACACTATAACTTCAGGTGTAATTCTCTTGATCACTGCAGCAATTCTTCTTTTCAAGTCATCACCAGTTTGCAAGTGGGATGGATTTGTACATCTGGTTCTTAACGTAGTAGTAATAGTAGTAGATGTGTGATGCAAGAAAGCAAGCGTATGAGTTTGTTGCATCAGTAAAAAAAAAAAAAAAAATTTTTATCACAACCATTCCTCTACAAGTTTGTCCAGTTCCTCCTTGAATTTATTTAATCTATCAACTTCCACAATGACAGATGGAAGTTTGTTCCATCAATTAACCACCCGCTGACTAAAGGCAAATTTCCGCACATCTCTTCTACAACTGTCTTTCCTCAATTTGAATTAATACCCCCTCGGGTTCGTAATTAGAGCAAGCAGAAGAATCCCATCAGAATTGAGCCTGCTCAACCCATTCAAGGTCTTATACACCTCAATCAGATCACCTTGCAGGTGCTTAGTCTCCAGATGCTGCAGTTTGCATAACTTAAGCCTTTCTTGGTAAGAGGACCCCTTCATTCTCCTCACAAATCTTGTTGCCTTTCTCTGTACTTGCTCAAGCAAACTCTACATCCTTCCTAAAATTAGGCCTCCAGACCTGTATGCAGTACTAAAGGCATGGCCTGACCATTGCCTTATACAAAGGGATAATTAATTACCTCCTTTTCCCCTACTAGCAAAATTCCTGTATATCATTGACAACACCCTATGCAGACAGGCTGCTCTGGCAACTTAGCATTAGCATTAGCATTAGTAGAGGCATTTGATGCAAGAAAGCAAGCTTATGCAGCATCAGCCAAAAAAAAAAAAAAAAAAAAAACCACTTCCACTTCACCCCTCTGTTCATTCAAAATACCTGTCCAGCTGAGCCTTAAACTTATTTAGACTATCAACCTCCACCACAAGGGATGGAAGTCTGTTCCACCAACCAACCACCCGCTGTCTAAAGGCAAATTTCCGCACGTCTATCCTACATCTGTCTTTCCTCAATTTGAATTTATGCCCTCTCAGGTGATTTTTCTGAGCTAGAGGAAGAATCCCATCAGCATTGAGCATGCTTAAACCATTCAAGGCTTTATACACCTCTATCAGATCACCTCGCTGGTGCCTAGTCTCCAGACACTGTAATTTGCAAAACTTAAGCCTTTCTTCGTAAGAGCACCCCTCTTGTCGGCACTGCTCAGAAAACTTCATATCTGACTGCACAATTACTCCCAGGTCTCTTTCATTTTCTACCACCCTAAGTGTAGTACCACACAGTTGGTACATTTCTCTGGGGTTATTTCTTCCCTTATGCTTACTGCATTTGTCAATGTTAAACTTCAGTTTCCACTTCTCACTGCAAATCCGCCCAAATTTTCTAAATCCTGTTACAGTAGCACACTGTCATTAACAACTCTGCCAACCTTTGTATCATCTGCAAACTTTGACATTAAGCGTGATATAGCTTCATCAATATCATTGATAAATATATAAAACAACAGTAGGCCCAACACTGAACTCTGGGGACTCTACTAATAACATTTCTTCACGAAGAGCAGCGTCCATTCATTACCACTTCCTGTCCTCTCCCAGTCAACCACCCTTTTATCCATTATAGCAACCTACCCTTAATGCCATTCTGCTCAAATTTGTACAGTATCTTCCATGTGCAACATTGTCAAAAGCTTTTCCAAAATCTAGGTATATGATATCAAAATTATTTTTTGCATCCAGTTCCTTTGTAACCACGTCATAGTATCCAATCAGATTTGTCAGACAAGACTTGCACTTAACAAACCCATGCTGTCCTCTTTGTGAATTGGGGATACATTTGCACATCTCCAGTCCCTGGGGACCTCCCCTGAGTCCAAGGATGCTCTCATAATTAGGGCTAAGGGTTTGCTTACTTCCTTTTCCACCTCCTTTAATATAACTGGATAGATCTCATCCACCCCAGGTGCCTTTCTTATATTTAACTTCAACAATTTCTCCTCCACTTTGCTCTCAGTTATTACAAAATCATTAAGTACCCTGTTACAGTTTGGTAAACATCCAGCATTTTCCTCCCTTAATAACCTCATGTGTGAATGTAGATGCAAAATACTTATTCAGATTATCAGCTATCTGAGCAGGATCATCAACAATCAAACCATCGATATCAAGTGAACCAATCGAATTCATCCCCTTCTTTTTGAAAGTTTATATAAGTAAAGAAGTCCTTGCTGTTTTTTTTAGCATCCTTTGCCAAAGATTTCTCATAATCTGCCTTCACTTGCCTAATCTCCTTTGTGACTTGATTACAAACTAACTTATATCTGCCATAGGCTTCTGTGTTAACTGATAATTTATATGCATCCCATGCATTTTTCTTCTCTGCCACGAGTCTCATTAGTTCATCTGACATCCATTTAGGCCTAAACCTTAAACAATATTTTTTAAATGGCATGAAAGGCCTAGTAGCTTCCACGATTAGTTCCTTGAATGCTTCCCACTTAGAATTTGCCATTGGTAAAGTCTAAGGTAATGTCATCAGTTGGTCCCACTGTACAGAATTTAAAAACTGTCTGAGACCACTGTAGTCTCCTTTACGGAAGCGAAAACCTTTCCTTTACCCCAGATGCTAATTATATCCTTAAGTAAATCCCACATCAGTACACTGTGATCACTGCCACCTAGTGGTTCCTTTATCTGCAAATTTTTAATGCATGAATACTTACTGCTGATAACCAGATCAAGAGTATTACACTCTCTGGTTACTTCTCGAACATGCTGTTGCATAAAAGAATCCTCCAATAAATCCCAAAAGCCTTGCTAGTGTGCAAGTGACTAATCCACAAGTTCCATAAATCCCCAAATGTTTTGTTACTGTGTGAGTGACAAACCCACATGGTTGAGTCAAATAGCTGGAAAGTTAAAATTCTCTCATTAAAATATATCTTATTTACTGGCCTAATCTTTAAAGTATAGTTGTTCATTGTACTTTTCAGAGTCATTAGGCCAGTAACACACCCTTACTCTCATTTTTGTTTTCCTAGTGCTTATGTCATACAAACTGACTGAACATTGCACTGACCACCTCAAATGGGTGCACTGCCTTAAATTTAATGTTTCTTAAATAAGAGAATAACTCCCCTCTTCTGTCCTTTCTGTACTCTCCACATTCAAATTCTAAATCCCTTATGTCATTAGAAATAATAACGTTATTATTTCAAATTGCTAAAAAAAAGTGCTAATTCCAAGTTATTTCAAATTAAGTATAAAGTTTTATTCATTTATAAAACATATTCTGCATTTCATGACAACCACTTTGAATTCATTACTTTCTAATCGACTTGTAAATTTGCCATGTTGCTCTTCCAGTTAATATGTTCAAAAATGTTTTTGATATACTCAATATTTTTTGATATACGTTTCTTCTACAACACCTGTATTCTTAATTTTACCCCCATCTGATTGTTTTTATATGTATATAATACATTTTCTTTGAATGCTCTTAACTGTTATGTTGGAATTTTTTGCTACATAAGGGCCATCATTATTCAGATCTGTTGCTGATTGGTTTTTCTGTTAATTTTAATGTTAAACAAATCAGTGCATCACAAATGCAGTGATTTGTTTAATGTTAAAATTGCACTGATTTTTTACTTTAGCATTTGAATTTAGTTTATATCACATGTATATGAGTACTGTTCTTCTGAAGTGGTATTTGTAATTCTGCTTATTTCTTTACTCTGCTTTTTTTAATGAAAATATGATTCACTCCTCCCCCAAATATCTAGGAACAGAAGTATAATCAAGGTGTAAGGAGTAGTAGTAGTAGTAGTAATAATAGAGGCATGTGATGCAAGAAAGCAAATGCATGACCTTATGTAGCATCAGCAAAAAAAAAAAAAAAAAAAACAACAATTTCACACAACCATTCCCTCTAAAAGTTTGTCCAGTTCCTCCTTGAATTTATTTAAGCTATCAACTGCCACAATGACAGATGGAAGTTTGTTCCAGCAATTAACGACCCGCTGGCTAAAGGCAAATTTCCACACCTATTTTACAACTGTTTTCTCAGTTTGAATCTATGCCCCCTCAGTTTATAATCTGAGCAAGCAGAAGAATCCTATCAGAATTCAGTGTGCCCAATCCATTCAAGGTCTTATACACCCCAATCAGATCACCTCACAGGTGCCTAGTCTCCAGCCACTGAAATTTGCAGAACTTAAGCCTTTCTTGGTAAGAGGACCTCTTCATTCCTCTTGCCAATCTTGAGTGAGAAAGAATGCCATGTACTATGTATTTTTTTTTTTAGTTCCTCTTTAGTATAACTTAGGTTGAAATAATATCATTATTTCAAATTGCCTAATTAAAAGTGCTAATTTCAAATTATTTTAAATTGAGAAGAAAGTTTTATTCACTAATAAAACATTATACAGCAGACTCTCGATTTACCGGGATCAGATTAACCGGGAACCGGATTAACCAGGACCCTTAACAAATCAAACAGCAATAATAAAATTCAAGTAATAACTAGAATAGGTATAAACAGATATTTTGCAAGTCATAAATAATTGACTAGAACCAACGTTATAAGTCGTCGTTGAGAGATTAATGTACCTATTATCTTGCAACCCCCACTGTCTTCGCACCTACCGCTCAAAAGAAAAAAACAAAAAAAGAAAGAGACGAAATGTTTAGTTTGTTTTAGTGCATCACGTCGATTGTTGTGCTCCATCGCATCGCAAAAGGACAAATTTTGTTTCGCTATTTATGTCAGAGATGTTGGAATTTTTTTTTATAGTAAATTTATTTATTTATTTATTTTTTGTTTAGAAATTGCGAAAATGATGGGTAAACGTAAAATAGTTGCACTTTCAGTTAAACAAAGACTTGAAATTATTGAAAAGTTTGAAAACGGTGCATCCGTTAAATCTCTAAAGAACCATTATAATGTTGATGACCGAACCATACGCAACCTTGTAAAAAATAAAGGGAAGCTATTAGATTTAAAATCAACATAGCAAAAAATAAAGGGAAGCATCGTATTGGACACACGAGTAGTACGTGGTAAGTTTTTTATGTATCGCCATATTTTTTACATAGGTTGCTGGACATTTTTTGATATAGTAAGTCCCTGATTTACGCAACTACGGTTTTACATAAATTTGTTTTCACTCAGTTTTTTTTATTTTTTATTCATTGTTTTTTTTTTTTTAAAGATTGTAAAATTTAAAACAATAAAAAAATAATAAGCAATCCATAACGACGATCACGGCACCAACAAATTGCACAAAGTGAGATCAGAGCAACAAGCAAAAAAATAAGAAAGAAGAGAAGATTCTTACAATTATTACAAGTCATATATAAAAAAAAAAATATGACTGAAGATTTTAGTGAAGGGGACATGCACTTCACCATAATAACGTAAAAACCCACAGAATTCCAGCTATCGGTATTATCGCAAATGCAATAAGACCGAGTTTATAATAGATTATGCTAACAGAAAAGCCCAATAAAACGGAAAGTGCAAATTGTTTTTGTTACTTTATGGTAGTGACCTCCAGAAATGTGCTTTAGTAAAATGTGAGCTCGTGCTGGGTGATAATTGTGAGTTTTTGCCTTAACCCTGTGAAGTTCTTTAAAGAAAATTTCATTTTGACCGTTATCATGGTGCCGACTAAGAGACAGCGGTACTAGAAAATCTACCAAAAAAAAAACGAAATCGATCGATTTGGGTCAGAAAATTAAATTAATAAGAATGTATGCAAATGGTCAAACATTAACAAGTATCGTGCTGAATTCAGATTTGTTAATAATAATATAGTAGCAATATGTTACTAGTCATTCCCGAGTTACGTAAAACTTGATGAAGTAAGAAGTCCTGGAACTTATCTCTTAGGTATATCATGGACTTCTGTATTTTTCGATTAACCGGGAAATCAATTATCCGGGATTTGTTTTTTACCATCTGTCCCGGAAAATTGAGTCTACCGTATTCTGATCTATAGAAATAAAAAATAATAAAATTTTTTTTTTAAATATAAAAGTGACTAAAATTCAATAAAATAACTTTTTTTTTCTTTCTTA
Organism: Mastigoproctus giganteus; assembly: GCF_048544385.1. Taxonomy (NCBI): domain Eukaryota; kingdom Metazoa; phylum Arthropoda; class Arachnida; order Uropygi; family Thelyphonidae; genus Mastigoproctus; species Mastigoproctus giganteus. The sequence continues at coordinate 242,618,070 of NC_143578.1, forward strand.
TATATATAGTTTTACCTTCTTTTTACAAAACTACAATATTTCCTTATCACGGCTGGATCTTGCCTTCCTTTGATAGCATTGATCCATTATATTTATATTGTAGTGTAACTGTTTGCCTTGTTCACCACTAACAGAACCCAGTCTATTCAGGAGAAACATCCAGATGTTGATTATAAAAAATGTACTTTAAGAAACATCCAGAAATCTAAAATTTTATAGTCATGCAGCAGTTTTTCTGTTGTTCACAGTTTTCTTTTTTATTATTTAAAACCTGTAAACTAAGGATTTAAAAGACTGCTATCGTGCAGTATTTTTCTAATTTGTAGTCCAATGAAGGTTCCTGTGCATCATTAATTCTGGAAACTTTTCCATTAAACAGTTGAACCTATTAACTTCTTTGTATAAAGCATTCACTAAACTTTATTTTATTAAGCCCAGATTTGTGTGCAACAGAAGAACAAGAACCAACCAAGAATTCACTAAATAATATAAATTTTTTAGTAGTTTACACCAACCTTGCGTTGAAATAAAAAAACAAATTTAATAAAATTAAACTGGTATTACTAATTTACAGTAAATTACTATTTACAATAAGTATATAAAAATACCATAAAATACAAAATATACAGAATTAAAAGTGCTAAAATCTGAAGCTTTCTGAAGCTTCTCATTCCCATTTCTTTTGGAATGGGAAGCTTCAGAAAGCTTCCCATTCCAAAAGAAAGTGTAAGTGGGGTCGTTTGCCCGGATTGTGGTGAATATTATGTGGAGGAAACAAAAACTGCGTCTAAAGGATCGTCTGGGGGAGCACACGAAGGCAATAAGGAATGCAGATTATGCAAAATCAGCCGTGGCGGAGCATTATTGAGAGAAGCAACATCAAATCTCCCCGGATGAAGCTACTATCATCGACCGGGGCACATAGGTTTTGGGACCGCAAGTGGCTCAAGAGCCTGCGGATTAGTTCCACTGGGAGCGACATTAATAGAGATAGGGGTATGCGGATTCATCCCCTCTTTGAGACAGTGATCCTTAGTGGGGATGAACGATTTCACCTGATGCGCTCTCGAGCCACTTCCGGTTCCGCTATACATGAGAACAGTGCATGTGTTAGTGAATCACGTGACGTGTGCCGTGAACCTGCAGTTATTTAAGTTTGTTTGTTTGTTTGTTTGTTTGTTATTTGGTTTTTAGGAGCATTAGCAACTAAGGCCATATTGCTCCGGGATATGCGGTGGTCATTTCCTGACCTTTCCGCATCTTCCGTATTTGGTGGTGACGGGCTCGAACCCCGGTCTAATCAAGAAGCAGTTATTTAAGATTGCACTGCAAAAATAAAGCGTACTGTTGAGAAAGAAGGCAGAGCCTTCGAAAGCTTCAGATTTTAGCACTTTTAATTTTGTATATTTTATTGATTTTATGGTATTCTTTTTTCTTTCTTTTTATATATTTATTGTAAATACTAATTTATTGTAAATTAGTAATACCAGTTTAATTTTATTAAATTATTAAATTTGTTTTTTGTTTTATTATTTCAATGCAAGGTTGGTGTAAACTACTAAAAATTTATATTATGAATATGCCCAACCCCAGAGGCCTATTTGAAGAATTCACTAAATGTTGCAAAATATAAATTCAGTAAAATTTTATTCACTTTATGTGCATTCAGTATTGATTGTGGGGAGATCTTACACTGAAGACTGAGAGCCAAGTATTTTACTTTAAGATATGGGCTATGTTCAACTTAGAGATGCCATTATCCATGGTTCTGCCTAGTTACTAATATCATTAAATTGTATAATACTAGAAAAGGCAAATCCACTATACATTTAAAAATCTGAACCACTGCATCACAGCTGTTTCTAAGCTTTTCGTAAGCTAACAGGTGGTCTCTGTTAGCAAACATATGCTGAACAGTTAATGTATTTTGTCTCAGTGAATAGCCAAGCAGTGCATGGAAGTAAAACTCCCATTTAAAAACAGAATTGTTATGTGTACTTTTTTAACTCTTAAAATACTGAGCTAGCATCAGTAGAGGCATATGTTGCAAGAAAGTAAGCTCATATAGCAACTGCAAAAGAAAAAAAAAAAAAAAAAAAAAACACCCCTTCCCGTTTCACCCATCCATTCACTTTAAATATTTGTCTATTTCAGCCTTGAATTTATTTAAGTTCTCAATTTCCACAACGACAGATGGAAGTTTGTTCCACCTATCAACGAACTGCTGGCTAAAGTCAAATTTCCGTACGTCTATTCTACAAACAACTGTCTTTCCTCAGTTTGAAATTTTGCCCCCTCTGGTGCGGAATCTGAGCAATCCCATCAGCATTGAGCTTTCTTAAACCATTCAAGGCCTTATACACCTCAATCAAAGTTAAACAACTAGGCAACTTGCAGGTATCTAGTCTTCAGACGCTGCAATTTGCAGAACTTAAACCTATCTTGGTAACAGGAAATCTTTGTTCCACTCATTAATCTCGTTGCCCTTCTCTGTGCTCATTCTAGCAGCTCTACATCTTTCCTAAAATGAGGCCTCCAGACCTGTATGCAGTACCCAAGGTGTGGCCTGACCATTGCCCTATACAAGGAGATAATCATCTCCTTATCTCTGATAGCAAAATTCCGTATATCAATGACAAGACTCCATGAGCTACTCTTGCAGCCTGTCTGCACTTCTCAGAAAACTTCATAGCTGACTGCACAATTACTTACAGGTCTTTTTCATTCTCCACTACCCTGAATGCAGTACCACACATTGATACGTTACTCTGGGGCTACTGTTACCCATATGCTGTACTTTACATCTGTCAATGTTAAACTTCAGTTGTCACCTCTCAGCCCATTTGCTCAACTTTTCTAGATCCTGTTGCAGTAGCATATACCGTCCTTACTGTCATTAATAACTCTACCAACCTTTGTATTGTCTGCAAATTTGGACATTAAGCCTCATATACCTTCATCAGTATCATTGATAAATAAAAAAAACAACAATGGGCCCAACATGAACCCCTGGAGAACTCCACTAATAACATTAGTCCACAAAGAGCAGTGTCCATTGGTTACCACTCTGTCTTATCCCACTCACCCATCCCTTTATCCATAGCAATAACTTGCCTTTAATGCCGTACTGCTCCAACTTGAACAGTAGTCTTCAATGTACAAGGGTATCAAAAGCTTTCCTAAAATAAGAGTACAGGTAGTTCCCAACTTTATGAGTTAATTTGTTCCTAGCGAGCACTCATAAAGCAAACTCGTAAAGCGGGAATTTATTTCCCATAGACATAATGTTAAAAACGGTTGTTACTTTCTCAACAATGAAATTAGTTAGCTAATTAGTTTGTTTAAGCCAAGTGGGCAGGAGCAGCAGTGCGTAGCACACGCTTCTTGATTAGACCAGGGTTCGAGCCTGTGAGCCACCAAATATGGAGGATGCGGAAAGGTCAGGGAATGACCACCGCATATCCCCGGAGCAATATGGCCTTAGTTGCTAATGCCCCTAAAAACCAAATAACAACAAATAACAACAGTTTGTTTAAACAATGATTGATTTATCCAAATAAATGAAAACATAGTCTGTAAAATCAAGCAAATTATAATTTAAAGAAATTATTTATGACCTAAAAATGTTAAAGAATGTATATTCATCATCATCGACTAAATGCACACTCGTTGATCACTCATTGTTGGGTCTGCACTCGTTGTTGGTTTGTTGCACAACTTTTTGCACAAGGAGTTGCCTTCTTCAGAAATGCTTCAAGAGGTGTTTGTTTCCAAGATAATCTCTTCTCTTTTCTTTATAAATTTCAAAATAGCATGCATAAGCATTTTTTAACGGCATGCACAAATTGCAACAAACATGATACTCGCAAGTGATATAGCAACTAACACAATTCGCGTGGAGTAATAAGTTTACAAAGCTTAATAAAAAAAAAAAGGAATGAAGAGAAGATTCTGAAAATTGATATGTTTTTTATTTTGTTTGAAGATTGCAGTGAAGGGGAAACATTTCACCATAATAACTTAAAAACCCACACAATTCCAGCTATCGGTATTTTCCCAAATGCAATAACATTGAGTTTACTATTCATTTATAATTAGAATTAGCATTAGTATAGGCATATGATGCAAGAAAGCAAGCTTATGCAGCATCAGCCAAAAAAAAAAAAAAAAAAAACTTCCACTTCACCCCTCCGTTCATTCGAAATACCTGTCCAGCTGAGCCTTAAATTTATTTAGGCTATCAACTTCCACAACAAGGGATAGAAGTCTGCTCAACCAACCAACCACCCGCTGGCTAAAGCCAAACTTCCTCACATCTATCCTACATCTGTCTTTTCTCAATAGATGTGCATAAGTTTGCTTTCAGCCAATGGGAGATTGATTGCTGGAACAGGCTTCCATCCATTGTTTGTGGAAGTGAATAATTTGAATAAATTCAAAGAAGAACTAAACAAACTATTGGAGGGGATGGATAGGCAAAGTGGGTTTTTTTTTTCTTTTATTTATTTATTTATTTATTTATTTATTTTTGCTGATGCTGTGTAAGCTTGCTTTCTTGTATCAGTTTCCACTATTAATACTAATACAATCATGGAATGTAACTTTGCCCTTCCATTTGGTTCTGTTCTTCCTTTTGCCAGGAATGAATTCTTTCTAGTGAATTCATTATGGGTTGAAACCAGAGATAAGGTGAATATAAAATACAATATCCATGTTCTTTTTTTTTCTCTGTAATGAGACCATTCTACATGGAAATCTTACTACTCCTGTGCCACTAATAGTGAATTGTTTTTTGATTATTTCAGGCCTGATGATTAGATATAGTATCGTCTTGAAACATAGCTTTTCATTATGAGTATGTATCAAGGGGTTTTCAATAAAATTATTACTTTTAATTTTGTTGAAATTAATTATCACTTGGTTTGATATGTTTATTTCATGATTCTGTTTTACTTTTGCTGCTCCTTAATAAACTTGAAATTTTTCTAAACAGAAATAGTAGTCTTCATTATGGCTGATTGGTTTGTACCATAACATGCGAAAAGAATATGGTCTGCTCTTTTCTCCCTCCACCCATTCAGTGAGGTGTATGTGCAGCACCGAAAATTTTGTTTTGATCTTCTAAGTATTAGTATTAGAAATGGCCACGTGGTGTAATGAAGCATAGTGCTTATGATGCACTAGCCAAAAAAATAAATAAATACATAAAATAATAAGAAGAAAATTAGAAAAAATAATTAATAAAGGAAAAGGAAAAAACAACCTATGCATTTCTCTGCTCCTGTAGGTAATTATCCAGCTGACCTCTTAATTTCCCCAAGCTGTCAGCCTTTACCACCCATGTAGGTAACTTATTTCGGTAATTTATAACTCCTTGGCTAAAATAAAACTTCCTGCAATCCAGTCTAAATATCACCCCCCATAACTTGAAATTATAGCCCCTAGTTCTAGAGGCACCTCCGTAGCCAGGTGGGCAGGAGCAGCAATGCGTAGCACACGCTTCTTGATTAGACCGGGGTTCGAGCCTGTGACCACCAAATATGGAGGATACGGAAAGGTCAGGGAATGACCACCACATATCCCCGAAGCAATATGGCCTTAGTTGCTAATGCTTCTAAAAACTAAATAACAACAATTTTCACAGTTATAAATGATTCTAGTTCTAGAATCATTTATAACTGTGAAAATTTTGTCCTCATTCATTTTACTTATGCCTCTCAGAGCCTTATATACCTCAATTAAGTCTCCTCTAAGATGTCTAGTTTCCAATCTCTACAACCGACAGATGTAGGATAGACGTGCGGAAATTTGCCTTCAGCCAGCGGGTGGTTGGTTGGTGGAACAGACTTCCATCCCTTGTCGTGGAAGTTGATAGCCTAAATAAGTTTAAGGCTCAGCTAGACAGGTATTTTGAACGAACAGAGGGGTGAAGTGGAAGTGGTGTGTTTTTTTTTTTTTTTTTTTTGGCTGATGCTGCATAAGCTTGCTTTCTTGCATCAAATGCCTCTACTAATGCTAATGCTAATGCTAAAACCCACATATTCGAAGTCTTTCCTCATATGGATGCCCTTTTGCCAATATCACCAGGAAAGTTACCCATCTTTGGACCCTTTCAAGAAGTACAATGTCTTTCTTTAGTTGCAGTCTTCATAATTGAACACAGTATTCCAAGTTTGGTCTAACAATACCTTTATATAATGGGATTATGACATCTTTATCTCTACTAGCAATTGTTCAATAAATCATCGATAGGATACCATGGGCCTTCCTTGCAACCTGTGTATGATGATCTTCATGTCTGACCTTATTGTAACACACAAGTCCCTTTCCTCCACTACCGGCTTTAGTTCAACTCTGCAAAGTGTATAAGTTATTTTGGGGTTACTGTTCCCCCAGGTGTAATACTTTACACTTTGCTGGATTAAAGCATAACTGCCATTTTTCTGACCATACCTGAAGTCTGTCTAGGTCACTCTGAAGAAGCTGAGCTTCTTCAGAGTGACTTAGTATCCAAAAGCAGAAATAATAAGCTTGTTTAGTCATTTTTGTTATAGAGTGACACTGATTTTGTGTAAACTGTTCAGACATTACAAAAATTTTCTAATATAGTTACAGTGATACCATTTTCTGATATTGTCAGAAACCACTTTATATGAAAAAAAAACAAAGATAACAGAACATAAAAATTGTTCTCAAATGCATATAAATGAAAGGTAATCTACATGAACAGGTGCTCATAAAAAAAAAATGATGCCTTGTAATTATGAGCTATCCTCCTATAACCCTCTGCTGTTTCGTTTACATTCAGTAAATGATGTTTATTTCCTAATGTTATGAAAATTATTTTTTTTCCTAACCTGTTATATTCTATAAAATTTAGTCCAGATTCAGAATTATCATAATAGAATTAAGTTAAAAAGCTAGTTTCCTTTTATGTTGTCAAAACCATGTTGACCAGTGCAATTATTAATAGCTTTATATACACTTTTTTGTGAAGATCTTTTGTGAGAAATAAAGTTCTGATGGACAATTATTTTTTATAGTTCTTCACTCATTTTATTTAAAATTCATTAACAATTCAGTTTCTAATATTTTTTTCAGTGTTTTTTTTCAATATATCAAATGATTAGTCTTTGATAACCTTTTGAAAATTTATAAATTGAGATTGAAGTATTTTGTGTTAAAATAATTTTATAATTGTATGAGAGTTGAGCATAGTGTCATTCTGTAAATAGTATTGAGCAATCTGTTTACTACTAAGTATATTGCTCTCATACGTCACACAAGTTGCTTTGCTCCCCTTACCTAGGTTTTGGCTCTTTTCTGGAGCCCCATCAGTGGGGAAGTGGACATCATGAATTAGCTGTTTGTGAATTAAACAGTATTTGGTAAAACTTTGAAGAAAAGTTATTCCTTAAATTTATTTATGCCTAGTGTTATGATGGGTTTACTATAGATGAGTTATTTATTGATGGAGCTCTTAGTGGTAATTACCTTATAACTTTTTAGTTGTTTAATAAAGGTACTGAGTACAGTAAGAAATAGGATATGTGGGGGAAAAATACAGAGCAGAAACTTTTTTTTCTTTTTCAATTAATTATGTGTAGTGCCTTGCATAATATACTTTTTACTCATTAATAATGTAAGGTAGTTTCTTCTTTCATCATTACTTTTTTAAAATAGTATTAGACAAGTAGGACTTAATGGGGAAGTATAAACATTATAGTTACAAGATATATTTAAAAATATCTAAATCTAGGTTGATCCTGACTGCCATTTATACATCTCTGTCCAGCCAAGCCCCAGTTCACAGAGAGTCCAGCAGATCATAGTGTGCCTGTTGGAGCCACAATAGTCTTTCCTTGCAGTGCTACTGGACATCCAGACCCAACCATTTCTTGGACTCAAAATGGTCATCCTTTGCCTCAAACTGCCAGGTATCAAGTGTCTTCCACAGGAACTTTGACAATCCACACAATTGAAAGAAGTGATGAAGGATCATATCGCTGTGTAGCTTCCAATGAATTGGGAAGGATTGCAAGTAATGCCAGAATTACTGTTCAAGGTAAGTAGTAGAATTCATCTTTTGGTTTAAGATTCAAACTTAGTATAGTAGAGTATTATTTATTCGATGTTCTTGCTTAATGTCATTTTAATCCATGTTGCTTTGCTGTGACATTGCTAGCCCATTAGAGATTAGTATGTATTTGCTTAATAGTGCAATATTTGTCATTAATTACCAAGGGCCAGTTGCAAGCAGTGCAAACCTTTTTATACTTTGAGTAGCATAAATGTTGAGTCTGTGGGTAGTACTGAATACTTATGTCAGTATGCATATAATCTAGTATAGTCTTGTTCGTTATCATATAGGTACAGACTTGTAGATAATGCATTGTTATGGACATCATTGTTTATCCACTTTAAAATGCAGTTTTAACATTTCTGTCTGTAATTCATGATAAATATTCTGCCAGAGATGGTCCATAACTTTGGGGGAGTTTATACAGAATATACATAGTGCCTTCCCATTGTCTTCTGGGAAATGGGAAGTCACTGTGCATACAAGGAAGACAGTGCATACAGGGCTGTAACCACATGTGATCAAACTTGCAAGGAGTAAAAACTTTTGGAATAGCTATTTTTGTGGGGGATACTGCTCTTTTTTTTTTTTTTTTTAAATGAAAATCTCAAACACGACTAGCTTTAGAATGTATAGTACTTAGTACTGCTTAAGCTGAAGGTTGAGAAGATGAAAGAAGATACTTGTTGATATTAGACTTGAATTCCTGTAGATTGCAATTTTCAGAAAATACGTATGAAGGAAGGTTGTTCAAGAAAACGGAAGTTTATTGAATAAATGAGAAAGAAGAAAAGTTGGTTGCGCGAGTTTGAAGTTGGACAGTAAAAGAATATTGACTGGTTGCGACACGTGTTAGGACTGCCAATTCAGACGAACAGTGCCCTATAGAGAACAGTATCTATATAAAGAACTGCATACCATTTATATAGAACAATATCTATGTAAATGGTATGCAGCAGAAACAGAATGTCTACTATGAGCCAGAGAATGGAGAGACCATGTTAGAGATGAATAATTAATTAACCTAACTGCCCTGGATATGGGAACAATATTCCATGGTAGGATGAATTTGCAATTTGTACACAGTGAACACGACCTTGATTAGAAATCAGTGTTATCAAAGATAAGCATAGGAGTAGAAGAATACTTTTTTTACGAGTATAAGGCAGGACTGAGTTTTAGAAGGATTGAAATCAACTAAGTTATCTTTGCCCCGCTGGAGGATTACCTGGAGATCAGCTTTTAAGAAACTGTTAGTGGATATTCAAGGAGTTGAAGTTGTTTGTGAAGGGCAAGGTTTCTCAAACTGAAAGGTGGAATGCAATGTGCTATCATCAGCAAAACTATGGATAGGATTTCCGGTCAATGGAAGAAGGTCATTAATATACAAAAAGAAAAGAGTGAGAGTTGGAAGAGATGTGGGAGGATTTACCAGAGCTTTGCCCTAGAGACTAAACATGGGATCCACCATTTCAAGCCTTCAATAAGCAAAGTGGTGGTATTTCACAGGTTGATAATAGTCATCTACCACCTAGTATTGTCCGGTAATGCCTGGTGTGGCATTGGCAACACACTTCGAGCCTTGCTTACATTGATTCATACCTGGATGGTCACCTCCAGTATACTAGGTGCCATATTTCAGGACTTGCACATAGGGGTTATACCCATGGTTACCAACAATTCTGCCATCATGAAGGTGCAAAAGCAGAGGATTTGGCTGTCATAGACCGACTGGACTTTGCCAAAATTAAGTCAACTTGACTTGAGTGTCACCCAAATATCAGTTCCATCAGTGTTTTAGATTCTCAGATAGCAAGCACAGCTTGGTACACCTGAGAAAATGTCTGTGACAGCCTCAAGGACTTGAGGCTGTCACAGACATTGAGACTAGCTAACTCAAACCTGAATGAAAAGGCAGGCAGAAATTCTTCCATTCTAGGATGGATGGGACTTCAACCCAGATCCTCACAATTGGATGCTGACTAAGTTGCTACTATAGTGACAAGGAAGTTGGTGTCTATAACTTGTAACTATCACTTCACTGTTTGAGTACCCATGGTTGCTGTCTATGATTAGCAACTATCACTTCATTGTTTGAGTATCTAGTTTGGCAGTGGTGTACTGTATATGGTATATTATAATTTAGTTCTTCTATACTTCATACAAGTTAATGACTTCTAATTCCAAACTCTTGTATAACACCCTGAACTTATATCCATATTCCTCTGTTTATATTTGGCATCTTCTTTTAGATCCAAAAAAGTCAATTAAATACACTTATATCATAATTTCCACAGGTGTACATAAAATATATATATTAAAAGAGTTGCAAATTATGATGATGCACATTTTTTATTTTTGTTGTTGTATCACCAGATGTTTTATTTTGTCAATTTTTCTTATGATATTCAGCAAACAGATCTGCAAGATGCTTTGGAAATGTTCTTGTTATACTTCAGGCTATGGCCAATTACATGCCTTCAGATAACTGAATTAAAATACTAGGATCTATGTACTTCTGGCTTGATGAAATGATTTTATTTGCATAATTTTTACATGTTCCCTATCCACACAAAACTAAAACATTATTGTAAGAATACGGTACATTTTACAAACCTGAAACCACTGCCAGGTGATAGAGGATATCTTCAAGTTTTTATTCACCATCTGGAAAATGTGCATGCTGCAGTAGATGACAGTATAGCAGTAATCATGGTGGAATTTGTCCTTTTTTGTGATGAGTTGATTGCAAAGTGTATAGACTTCTCTCTTTATTGGAGAAGCTAATCTCACTGGCTTCATTTATCTGGATATGTTACAAAATTTTGTTATGCCTCAACTGAGGGATGTCAATGATCATGACTCCAATTTTTCAATGGGGCATAGCAGCACAACTGGGCCCCGACACATAAGGGACCCCAAAACGAACCATGCATTCACACCCTCAGATACTGTTGCACAGTCCTGCGAATACCTATAATTAAAACTTGAGGAGATTCTTTCTCACTTTAACATGGTTTCAAGTTTGTAACATACCCTATTCACAGACAGACAGATATTATATTCTTTCTTTATTGCAGACAGTGTTTGTCTGTCTAATTTTTATTTGATAACATCTCTGTTTAGCACCCCCAAAATTTGTTGAACGACCTAGAGACCAATTGATCATGGAAGGTAAAGCAGTTGAGTTCATTTGTGAGGCTGATGGATCCCCTAAACCACAAATAATTTGGACAAAAGAAGGTAAGATACTGATGTAAAATTTCACTTTTAAATAAAATCATTATGAAAATTTATAATTAAATATTCATGAAATGGCAATGGAAACGAGTGCTCAAATTGGTGCTTAAATTTCCAGAATGCCATTCGGATTGATGAGATTACTTTTTTTTTTTAATTTAGCTCAGAGAGAAATATAATGATTATATTTTATTTCAACACAGACAGTGAAATATACTTCAAAAAGCAGTTTTTATCTTGGAAGCCTTTGGTTCCTCCAATGATAGAGACTGATTTTCGTTTGTCTTGCAAAGTTTAGTCCTGGCCTTTGCTCATATTACAGATAAAACCATTATTCATGGATCTGCCTGAATTGTGAATATCATTTTAATATAGATGGCATCAACAAAAGGTTAATCTGTTATTTATTCAAAACTTCAGATGCCATCATGACTGCTGTTTGAGGCTTAATGATCTCTGATCAGAAAATGGGTGGCCTTTGTTAGCAAACTTATGATATTTATGAAGTATGAAACTATGTATGAAGTCTTTAAGTGAGTAGCCATGTTTGCAGAGGCGGATTTAACGGCAGGCGCACCAGGCGCGCGCGCCCTGGGCCCCGACTTCTGAAGGGCCCTAAAAACCCCAACTTTACACTTTTTTCTAATGACACAAAGTTTGGTTTCATATGTGCAATTTTAATTACGTACAAGTTAACAATCGGCGGTAAAACCTGATAGTATGTTTATATTCGCTTATTTTCATTATTTCATTACTACACTGCATACTATGCACATACTACGCTGCATAGGCCCCGCGCGGCTGCGCTACTGCTCATCAGAGGAATAAATTGTATTTGCTCCTTTGTACTTACAAAGGTTCTCCTGCAGTGCAGACTTACGATGTACGCAAATACGCGTATATCGTATATTGTTGAAATTATATTAAGATAAAATTAATTCCTGTTGTTACATCAGCGCCTGGATTTTCGTAGTTTATGAATAATCTTTGAATTTTAATTAATCATTAATTTATTGCACTATAACAAAAAATCTCTTCTTTAGTATTCTAATCATCAGACTATTAAATTTTATATTTTTCTTTTCATTGATAGGCTACCAATGGTAGCTAGAAAAATGAAACGACATCTATGAGGGGCTGAAAAAAGACAAATTAAAAAAAGACGCGAAAATTGAATATAATACATATATTATATTCAATTTTTATTGGAAATAAAACATTAATAGTACATAATATTTTTTATTTATTTAAAAAAATAGTTAACATGTATTTTTATTTTCCCTGTCTCTCTCTCTTTTTTTTAAGGGGCCAATATTTTCTTCTGCGCCCGGGGACTCAGCTGACCTTAATCCGCTTCTGCATGTTTGGAAGGCAAACTTACAATTAAGCATAGCAAAAGTTGTGTGCCTTCAACTTCAAATAATGGGTTACATTTGCCTACATGGAAAATTAATAAGTTATTGAGTTATATTTCAATGCAAGTATTAAAATGATTTGAAAATGCATTTCTGTTAGTTTTTCTTGGATTCACCTTTTTGCAGATGTTATTGGTATCAAAACGATATTGCTATCTTAGAAATTTAGGTTGACACCTGGATAATGGTGTCATATAATCCAAGGAAAAGCCCAAGCCTTGAAAGCCCTAAATCTTACTCTGGTACAGGAGAGACCAGTATCCCCAAAACAGTCTAAAATCACCTGAACTTAAAATTATTGATAACCATCTTAAACTTTCAAAGAAAGTTTATTAAAATGTTAAAACAGTTATTGCTGAACTTAAGATAATTTGTAATTAATCATGGCATCCAAACATCAGATATTTAATTTTTTTGTTTTTGTTGCCAAACATTTACATTCCATTTCTTATTGGGTATTACAGCTCTGATTCATACTATCTAATTCCATTTCTTAATATTTTACATTTTTAAAACATAGTCACTAGCTCTAAGTTGGTGAGGAAGAAGGATTATCAAGAGGGGTGTATCTTCAAAGTGCATCTGTAATTATTTTGACCACTTGCCACTGGAAAGGACCAGATTCAAATTTGTTGATGATGTGAAGAACTTAGAGAAACTTTTCAAATGGGATTGAGTTAAACTTTCAAGTATTAGTGTAGAGCCCACCTCTGCTGGTCTTGGAATCATCATGCATTTCAACAAGCACAGATCAATGGCCTTTCAGATTAGCATTAGCATTAGTAGAGGCATATGATGCAAGAAAGCAAGCTTATTCAGCATCAGCCAAAAAAAAAAAAAAAAAACCACTACTCCCATTTCACCCCTCCGTTCGTTCGAAATACCTGTCCAGCTGAGCCTTAAATTTATTTAGGCTATCAACTTCAGCAACAAGCGATGGGAGTCTATTCCACAAACCAACTGCCCGCTGGCTAAAGGCAAATTTCCGCACATCTATCCGACATCCGTCCTTCCTCAATTTGAATTTATGCCCTCTCAGGTGATTATTCTGAGCAAGAGGAAGAATCCCATCGGCATTGAGCATGCTCAAGCATTCAAAGCCTTATACACCTCTATCAGCCCGCCGATGCCTAGTCTCCAGGCTCTGTAATTTGCAAAACTTAAGCCTTTCTTCGTAAGAGCAACCCTTTATTCCATTCACTAATCTTGTTGCCCTTCTCTGTACTCGTTCGAGCAGCTCTACATCCTTCTTGAAATGAGGCCTCCAGACCTGTATACAGTACTCAAGGTGTGGCCTGACCAATGCCTTATACAAGGGAATAATCACACCTTATCCCTGCTAGAAAAATTCCTGTATATCATTGACAAGACACCATGAGCTACTCTTGCAGCTCGTCTGCACTGCTCAGAGAACTTCATATCTGCCTGCACAATTACCCCCAGGTCCTTTTCATTCTCTACCACTGTCAGCGTAGTACCACAGAGTTGATACGTTGATCTGGGGTTACTGTTTCCCATATGTAGTACTTTACATTTGTCAATGTTAAACTTCATTTGCCACCTCTCAGCCCATCTGCTCAACCTTTCCAGATCCTGTTGCAGCAGCATAGTATCAGTAGTGTCCTTAACAACCCTGCCAACCTTGGTATCGTCTGCAAACTTGGACATTAAGCCTGATACACCATCATCAATATCATTTATAAATACAGAAAACAACAATGGACCCAACACTGAACCCTGAGGAACTCCACTAATAACATTAGTCCACGTTGAGCAGTGTCCATTGATTACCACTCTCTGTCTTCTGCCACTCAACCATCCCTTTATCCATAGCAGCAATTTGCCTCCAATGCCACACTTCTCCAATTTGTGCAGCAGTCTTCCATGCGCAACAGTATCAAAAGCCTTTCTAAGATCCAAATATATAATATCAAAGTTATTCCCTGCATCCAGTTCTTTTGTGACTACATCATAGTATCCAATCAAATTGGTCAGACAAGACCTGCCCTTAATAAAACCATGCTGTGTCTGAGCTATAACTGAATTCTTGTCCAGATGATCCTGCAGTGCTTCTTTAACCAGTGCCTCCATTAATTTTCCTGGAACCGAAGTTAAACTAACAGGTTAAACTAATTACTTGTAAATACCTTTGATCCTCCTTTGTGAATTGGGGTTACATTTGCACATCTCCAGTCCATGTGTACCTCCCCTGAGTCCAAAGAAGCTCTCATAATTATGGCTAGGGGTTTGCTTACTTCCTTTGCTGCCTCCTTTAATATAACTGGATAGATCCCATCCACCCCTGGTGCCTTTTTTATGTTTATCCTCAGCAATTTCTCCTCCACTTTCCTCTCAGTTATTAGAAAATAATCTAGCTCACTGCCAATGTTTACTTCACCTACGACATTCCCCTTCCTGAATAACTCCTCATGTGTGAATGTAGATGCAAAATACTCATTTAGATTGTTAGCCACCTGAGCAGGATCCTCAACTGTTGAACCATCAACATCCAGTGGACCAATCTGATTCATCCCTTTCCTTCTTGAGTTTAAATAGGTAAAGAACTCTTTTCTGTTTTTCTTTGCGTCCTTTGCCAAGGATTTCTCATAATCTGCTTTTGCCTGCCTAATCTCCTTTGTGACTTGGTTACAGACCAACTTATATCTATCATAGGCTTCCATGTCACCCATTAATTTGTATGTATTCCATGCATTTTTCTTCTCTGCCATATGTCTCATTAGTTCATCTGACAACCATTTAGGCCTGAACCTCGAACAATATTTCTTGGTTGGTATGTAAAGCCTGGTAGCTTCCAAGATTAGTTCCTTGAATGCTTCCCATTTTGAATTTGCTGTTGGTAACATCATCAGTTGGTCCCACTGTATAGAATTTAAATACTGTCTCAGCCCATCATAGTCGCCTTTACGAAAGCAAAAACCCTTCCCTTTGCCTCTGATGGTAGTTACCTCCTTGAGTAAATCCCACTTCAGCACACTGTGATCACTGCCACCCAGTGGTTCCTTTATCTGCAGATTCCTAATGCATGAAGAATCACTACTGATAATCAGATCAAGAGTATTACTCCCTCTAGTTGCCTCCCGAACATGCTGGTGTAGAAAACAATCATCCAATAAATCCACAAAAGCCCTGCTAGTGTGTGAGTGACCAACCCACAAATTCCAGTCAATATCTGGGAAATTAAAATCCCCCATTATAAGACTCTCTGATTTACTGGCCCATTCTATTTCCCTGTACAGTATCTTATTATACTCATCAGAGTCATTAGGCCTATAGCACACTCCTACTCTCAATTTTGATTTACCTATGCTTATGTCACACCAAACTGACTCGACACTGCCCTGTCCATCAATGTCGACTGGCTTCACTTCCTTGGATTTTATGTGTTTTTTAACTAATAGCATAACCCCTCCTCCCCTCCTGTCCTGTCTATCCTTTCTATACACATTGTACTCCCCAAATTCCAGTTCTGCATTCCTTATATCTGTGTGACACCACGTCTCTGATATCCCAACAATATCTGCCTTTGATGTTTTGAGCAATACCTCAAATTCATCAAATTTATTTACTAAACTCCTAGCATTGGTGTACACGCAAGTATACCTGCACTTGTTTCTATTCTTAGCTACCCTAACACAACCCATGTGTTTACTTGTATCACAATGACTTCCAGCAGTCTCTGAAATATCCTGCATCTTGTTTTTCAGGCTTCTGCTCATTCCAATAGAAGCAGTGCAAGAATCTCTTTCACCTCTGCCAGTGGCTACTGTTAATCCATTAGTCTTTGTCTCCCCCCAAGCTAGCAGTTTTCCAACCCACCTAACACTGCCTCGATAGCATCAGCAAATATTCTTGCACCCTTTCTATTTAAGTGTATCCCATCCCTGTAGAAGCAATCTCTCCTGTTAACAAGTACATTCCAGGCTGAAAAAAATTCTACCCCTTGAGCCTTGCACAATCTTTCCAGGGCCGAATTGATCGACAAGGCTCTCATCATATACTCCCTCCTATCGTGTCTGGGCAGAATTGCAGACACTTTCAAATTTAACCCTACTTCACGGCTTTTTTTCAACAGTGACCTGTACTTGTTAAGTAATTCCGCTGGTCTCCTACTCTTAATTAGATTAAGTTGATCTGGTACTAATTTGAAGCATTTCCTCTTTACAGCCATCTTGAAAGCTGTTGATAGGAAGTCTAATGTAATCATCCCAAAAGTAAGAGAGCACTTTCAGGAAATGCTTACATTTGTTTAGCACTATGCTAGCCCATTTGTTTCTCTAACAGCCAAATTTTGTATCTACACAGACCTAGACTCCAGGTTATAGAGAGTCCAGAAAACCTAGTGTGTTTTTGCACCACCTAAAAGCCACTCCATGAGAAGTCCAAATTTTATATGGACTGTCAGTATCTCTTATACCTTTCTATTTTTGTGAAAATAATAAAATAATCTTAATTTATTGTTATAGAAGTATTATTTGCATGGATTTGGACAGATATTGACCATGAAAATATGCATGTTATTAAAATAAAACTGGCTTTTTATTTAAAAAAAAATAGAATCAGTTTACTGATCATTGATCAATGCACAGATCTGTTAAGTCCATCATGTTGGTAGATGACTTTAATCAACCGGTGAAATACCACCACTTTGCTTATTGGAGGCTTGAAGTGGTGAAACCCATGTTTAGTCTCTAGTGCAAAGTTTCCGGCATCCCCCTTCCCCCATACTTCTCCTTCAACCCATGCACAGTACTAAGTACTATAGGTTTTGATACCTTTCGTGTTTGGAGTTTTCATAAAAAAAAAAAAAAATATAGATGTCACTACACACACCACATCTGATGTGATCCACAAACATGTATGCATTATGCATACTGTGCACACTCTTTCCCATATTTTATAATTGCATACATGGTAAAAAAAAAATCAGTTTAATAAATCCTATGTTTTGTTTTGGGAACAGCTACAGTATACTTGTGTTATATTATATTTGCTTTTAATTGTAACACCTGTTTTTAATCTTATTTAGTCTTCCTTCTGCAACATTAATAGAATATTATGCAGTAAAAGTCTAGAGTAATGTGTCTGCCTTGCTAGGTGTATCCTACAATTCAGTCCTGCTGAATTGTATTAGTACTTTATTCTCTTTTGGAGATAAAATGATGCATATATTTTTGGAATTAGTTGGTACCACCCTATCTCTTTATAGTTCTCTGTAACAATATAGTGATTTTTTTCTACATGCCATTCATTTGGAGAGATTTGGTTTCAGTTCTTCTCATAGACCCAAGGAATTTCTAAATGACTCTCCTCAATTTTTGTGTTAGCCAATCTTTAGAGGAGTAGAGTTTTTCTCTGTGAGTTTTTCCAGGAAAATTTAAGCCATAAAATTTGCAAATCTCACACATTTACCTAGACCTGTAAAAGGTCTGTGTGTATCTGTTTCATCTTTTCACACTAGAAAAGAAGAAATAGAGACATATGCAGAAAGCAAAACAGACTGTAAGAAATAGAAAGTCAGATAAAAGAAAAACAAAAGAAACTTGATGATCCTAGCTACATAATGATTCGGATCATCCAGTTTGTATAATCTTAAGAGTCTGGGTGCTTTGCATCCTGATTAGGACCATTAGTAGCAGAGGAGGTGTATTTTATAAGTGGCCAGATGTTCATTAGCAATCAGGTTGCACTAATTCATATTGAATTGATTTCTTTCACTCATCTTTGTATGAATTGAGATTGGCTGGAGAAATTGAGTCTCATCAAAAAATGCAGCTTTTTTTGATGAACTGAGAACTGGTAAAAGAGAGAGATTATCTCATCATGCAGTTTTGAATATTTCTCACTTCTAGTTTCCTCAAGTTAGCATTAGAAGAGGCCCATAATGCAAGAAAGCAAGCTTATATAGCATCGGCCAAAAAAAAAAAAAACCCTTCTCATTATACTCATCCACTCGCTCCAAATGTTTGTCTAGTTCTGCCTCGAATCTATTTAAGCTATCAACTTCTACAATGGCAGATAGAAGTTTGTTCCAGCAATCAACCACCCGCTGGCTAAAAGCAAACTTCTGCACATTTGTCCTACAACTGTCTTTCCTCAATTTGAATTTATGCCCTCTCAAGTGATTATTCTGAGCAAGAGGAAGAATCCCATCAGCATTGAGCATGCTCAAACCATTCAAGGCCTTATACACCTCAATCAGATCACCTCGCAGGTTCCTAGCATTAGTAGAAGCATAGGATGGAAGAAAGCAAGCTTATGCAGCATCAGCCAAAAAAAATAAATAAATAAACCTCCCATTTCACCTCTCCATTCATTCCAAATGCCTGTCCAGCTCAGCCTTAAATTTATTTAGACTGTCAACTTCCACAACAAAAGATGGAAGTCTGTTCCACAAATAAACTACCCGCTGACTAAAGGCAAATTCCAACACATATTCTACAACTGTCTTTCCTCAGTTTCTTAATCTGAGCAAGAGGAAGAATCATATCAGCATTGAGCCTGCTCAAACCATTCAAGTGAGGTGTATTGAGGTGCAGGAAGTCTTATCACTGTTGAGGAAGAGAGCTGACGCTCTCGAAAGCTTCAGGTTTTTTAGCGCTTTTAATCTTTATATTTTAGCTTATTTTATAGTAAATGATTTTATTATAGTTTTAGCATTGCATAATATGCAGCCATCAGTTTATTTTAAATTATAGTAAATTATATAATGTTTTTATATATTCTTGGTTATTTGTAAAAGTTTAGTTACAGTAAAATTCATCTAACAGTCGGTGTATGACTTATTTCCTAGTGTTCACTTATTTCCTAGATATGAATTTTCCCGACCTCAGAGGCCTCTTTCAGGATATTGAGGTCTGTAATTATTTTTGTCGCCCTTTGATCCTCCTTTGTGAATTGGGGTCATATTGGCACATCTCCAGTCCACGGGTACCTCCCCTGAGTCCAAGGAAGCTCTCATAATTATGGCTAAGGGTTTGCGTACTTCCTTTTCTGCCTCCTTTAATATAACAATAGCTATATTAAAGGAGGCAGAAAGCATCCCAGGTGCCTTTCTTATGTTTATCTTCAACAATTTCTCCTCCACTTTGCTCTCAGTTATTAGATAATCATCTAGCCCACTGCCAGAGTTTAATTCACCTCTTTGGCATTCCCCTCCTTGAATAACTCCTCATGTGTGAATGTGAATGCAAAATACTCATTTAGTTTGTTAGCTACCTGACCGGTGCCTCTGTAGCCAGGTGGGAAGGAGCAGCAGTGCATAGCACACGCTTCTTGATTAGACCGGGGTTCGAGCCCATCACCACCAAATACGGAGGATGCGGAAAGGTCAGGGAATGACCACCGCATATTCCCGGAGCAATATGGCCTAAGGCAGCAAAGGAAGTAAGCAAACCCATAGCCATAATTATGAAAGCTTCCTTGGTTAGGGGAGGTACCCATAGACTGGAGATGTGCAAATGTGACCCCAATTCACAAAGGAAGATCAAAGGCTGACACAAGTAATTATAGACTTGTGAGTTTAACTTCTGTTCCAGGAAAATTAATGGAGGCACTGGTTAAAGAAGCACTGCAGGATCATCTAGACAAGACTCAAGACTTCAGTTATAGCTCGGACACAGCATGGTTTTGTTAAGGGGAAGTCTTGCCTGACCAATTTTATTCGATACTATGATGCAGTCACAAAAGAACTGGATACAGGGAATAACTTTGATATTATATACTTCGATCTTAGAAAGGCTTTTGATACTGTTGCTTATGGAAGACTGCTGCACAAATTGGAGCAGTGTGGCATTGGAGGCAAATTGCTGCTATAGATAAAGGAGTGGTTGACGGTAAAAAGACAGAGAGTGATAATCAATGGACACTGGTCATCGTGGACTAATGTTATTAGTGGAGTCCCTCAAGGTTCAATGTTGGGTCCATTATTGTTTTTTGTATTTATAAATAATATTGATGATGGTATATCAAAGTTAATGTCCAAGTTTGCAATGATTCAAAGGTTGGCAGGGTTGTTAAAGACAATACTGACGCTATGCTGCTGCAACAGGATCTGGAAAGGTTGAATAGATGGGTTGAGAGGTGGCAAATGAAGTTTAACATTGACAAATGTAAAGTACTACATATGGGAAACAGCAACCCCAGAGCAACGTATCAACTCTGTGGTACTACACTGACAGTGGTAGAGAATGAAAAGGACTTGGGGGCAATTGTGCAGGCAGATATGAAGTTCTCTGAGCAGTGCAGACGGGCTTCAAGAGTAGCTCATGGTGTCTTATCAATGATATACAGGAATTTTAATAGCAGGGATAAGAAGGTAATTATTCTCTTGCATAAGGCAATGGTCAGACCACACCTTGAGTACTGTATACAGGTCTGGAAGCCTCATTTCAAGAAGGATGTAGAGCTGCTGGAACAAGTACAGAGAAGGGCAACAAGATTAGTGAATGGAACAAAGGGGTGCTCTTACGAAGAAAGGCTTAAGTTTTGCAAATTACAGTGTCTGGAAACTAGGCACCAGCAAGGTGATCTGATAGAGGTGTATAAAGCTTTGAATGGTTTGAGCATGCCCAGTGGTGATGGGATTCTGCCTCTTGTTCAGAATAATCACCTGAGAGGGCATAAATTCAAATTGTGGAAAGACAGATGTAGGATAGATGTGCGGAAGTTTGCCTTTAGCCAGCGGGTAGTAACAGACTTCCATCCCTTGTTGCGGAAGTTGATAGCCTAAATAAATTTAAGGCTCAGCTGGACAGGTATTTCAAACGAACGGAGGGGTGAAGTGGAGGTTTTTTTTTTTTTTTTTTTTTGCTGATGCCGCATAAGCTTGCTTTCTTGCATCATACGCCTGTACTAATGCTAAATGCTAATGTTAGTTGCTAATGCCCCTAAAAACCAAATAACAAACAGCTAACTGAGCAGGATCATCAACGGTTGAACTATCAATATCAAGTGGACCAATTTGATTCATCCCTTCCTTCTAGAGTTTGCATAAGTAAAGAACTCTTTACATCCTTTGCCAGAGATTTCTCGTAATCTGGCTTTGCCTACCTAACCTCCTTTGTAACTTGGTTACAGACCAGCTTATATCTATCATAGGCTTCTGCATCACCTGTTAATTTATATGTATCCCATGCATTTTTCTTCCCTGCCATGTGTCTCATTAGTTCATCTGGCATCCATTTAGGCCTAAACCTTGAACAATATTTCTTAGTTTGTATGAAAAGCCTAGTAGCTTCCCATATTAATTCTTTGAATACTTCCCATATGAATTTGCTGTTAGTAAAATGATCAGTTTGTCTGGCCGTATAGCATTTAAATACTGTCTCAGACCACTGTAGTCACCTTTACGAAAGCAGAAACCCTTCACTTTACCCCTGATGGTAGTTACCTCATTGAGTAAATCCCAGTTAAGCACACTGTGATATTGAACCTAGTGGTTCCTTTATCTGCAGGTTTTTAATGCATGAAGAATCACTACTGATGATCAGATTAAGGGTATTACTCCCTCTTGTTGTCTCCCGAACATGCTGCTGTAGAAAACAATCATCCAATAAATCCACAAAAGCCTTGCTGGTGTTGAGAGAGTGACCAACCCACAAATTCCAGTCAACATCTGGGAAATTAAAATCCGCCATTATAAGACACTCTGATTTACTGGCCGACTCTATTTCTGTGTACAGTTGTGTATTATACTCATCAGAGTCCTTAGGCCTATAACACACTCCTACTCTCAATTTTTCTTTTCCATTGCTTATGTCACACCAAATTGACTTGACACTGCACTGTCCAGCCATGTCGACTGGCTGTACTTCCTTGGATTTTATGTGTTTCTTAACTAATCGCATAACTTCTCCTCCATTCCTATCCTTCCTGTGAAAATTCCATTTCTGCATTCCTTATATCTGTATGACCATATCTCTGATATCCCAATAAAGCTGCCTTTGATGTTTTGACCAACACCTCAAATTCATCAAATTTATTTACCAAACTCCTGGCATTAGTGTATACCCAAGTATACATGCACCTGTTCCTATTCTTAGCTACCCTAACAAAGCATATGTATATACTTGTTCCCCAATGACTCCCAGCAGTCTCTGAAATCCCCTGCACCTTGTTTTCCAGGCTGCTGCTCATTCCAATAGAAGCAGTGCAAGAATCCCTTTCACCTCTGCCAGCGGCTCCTGTTAATCTATTAGTCTGTGTGTCCCCCCAAGCTCACAGTTTTCTGACCCATCTAACACTGCCTCAATAGCATCAGCAAATATTCTTGCACTCTTTCTATTTAGGTGTATCCTATCTCTGTAGAAGCAATCTTTCCTGTTAACACGCACAGACCAGGCTGAGAAAAACTCTACCCCTTGAGCCTTACACAATCTCTCCAGGGCCGAATTGATTGACAAGGCTCTCATCATATACTCCCTCCTATCGTGTCTGGTCAGAATTGCAGGCACTTGTTTGTCCACTTCTTCCTTGATTTATTTAAGCTATTAACTTTCACAATGACACAGATGGAAGTTTGTTCCAGCAATCGCGTACCCGCTGGCTAAAGGCAAATTTCTGGACATCTATTCGACAACTGTCTTTCCTCAATTTGAGTTTATGCCCCCTCAGGTTTGTAATCTGATCCAGAGGAAGAATCCCATCAACATTGGGCATGCACAATCCGTTCAAGGTCTTATACACCTCAATCAGATCACCTCACAGTTACCTAGTCTCCAAATGCTGCACTTTGCAGAACTTAAGCTTTTCTTCATAAGAGCACCTCTTTGTTCTCCTCACCGGTCATGTTGCTCTTTTCTATACTCATTCTAGCAACTCTACATCCTTCCTAAAATGAGGTCTCCAGACTGGTATGCAATACTCGAGGTGTGGCCTTACCATTGCCTTATACAAGGGGATAATCAGGTCCTTATCCCTGCTAGCAAATTCTTATATATAATTGACAAATCCCCATGACATGCTCTGGTAACCTGTCTGCACTCCTCAGAAAACTTCATATCTGACTGCACAATTATCTTCAGGTCTTTTTCATTCTCCATTACCCTGAGTGTAATATCACACAGTTGGTACATTTCTCTGGGGTTACTGCTACCCATGTACAGTATTTTGCATTTGTCAATGTTAAACTTCGGTTGCCCATCTGCCCAAATTTTCTAGATCCTGTTGCAGTAGCATACTGTCATTACCAACCCTGCCAACCTTTGTATCATCTGTAAACTTTGATATTAAGCCTGATATACCTTCATAAATATCATTGATAAATGCATAAAACAATAATGGGCCTAACAATTTGTTCCAACAATCTACTACCCGCTGGCTAAAGGCAAATTTCTGGACATCTATTTGACAACATACCCTCGGAGAACTTCTCTAATGACATTAGTCCATGAAGAGCAGTGTCTGCAGATTACCACTGTCTGTCTTCTCCCACTCAACCATCCTTTTATCCATAGTAGCAACTTGCCATTAGTACCATACTGCTCCTATTTGTAAAGTAGTCTTCCAGTATTAAAAGCTTTTGTTAAATCCAAGTATACAATATCAAAATTATTTTTTGCATTCAGTTCCTTTTTGACCACATCATAATATCCAATCAAATTGGTCAAACGAGACTTCCCCTTAACAAATCCATGCTGTCTGAATTATTAGTGCAGTCTTGTCTAGATAACCTAGTTAACCCTTATTGAATTGATACATTAGGTAAAGTTCATTTTTACCTTTTCATAACTTTGCAGTTTAGATTGAACTCAGAGACAAAACTGTCTGAGCAGAGTTTCCTGTTTTTCATTGGTGTCATTCCACATTCTTTGAATAAGTTTTTTAATGTATATATTTTTAACATTAAACTGCACAGACTAGAACCTGTCTATTGTTATTTTACCCTTGATCTGTATATCAGTCATCCTGAGATCAATATATTTTACTGGAATACCATTTCATTCCAACTACTGAGTGGCTCTGTTTGCATTCTCTGCAAATAACCTACCTTCTCTTAGAAGGGACTAAAAGTGATCAGCAGAATTCTGTGTGACATTTAGAACAAGATGTCATTAAAGATACTACCCACCTTATAAGGGTGGTTTTATTAGTATAAAATTTAGTTTGTCTTCAGCACAGACTCCTTTTATTCAAAACTTCATGTAGATGTTTTTGTGGTATATAATATTGGTTTGCTTAATTAATTTCATTTTTAATATATAGCTGAACCTTAGAAATTGGTGAATTAGAAGTTAAGTGGAGTCATTCCACAAGTGTTTGTCATTTCAGATGAGACATTATCAGTGGGAGAAAAAATTTCACTTCTCAAAGATGGTGCAATCCTGCGAATAGAGAAAGTAGAGAAAAGTGATGAAGGTGCTTATATTTGCCACATAAAGAATGGAGGAGGAGAAAGAAATGCTACAGCATCTTTATTTATAAAAGAAAAGGGTAAGAAATGAAATAATTTTACAGATCCACCAAGCTTTTCATAAGTAAATTATTAATTCATATACTGCATGCTGGAGGCTGACACCACAGCCGCAAGACATTTATCAGTCTTCTGCCAACCAAAATGGTAACACTAAATAAACAAATATTTTCAAAGTACTTGTGACAAAAGTAAAACCCATGATTTTGGAAGCATCACCCTGATATCAGGAAAGTTCACCGATAAATAAATTAGAATAAGTAACACAGGGTACCTGCCCACCCACTGATGAGGAGCCTCATCAGTGGGTGGGTAGCTCCGAAACGAAATAAGCTCCGAAACGGTGTTGGATGGGTGATGGTATCCGCTGAGAATAAGTAACAATAGTCTTCTCCTATGGTGAAGCATTACTTATTCGAGGTAGTGCAATATCGTGGCAACTTGTTGTGAAGGTATTCACAATATGAGATATACTTAATGATGCCAATTTATAACTACTTATGTAGTTGGCTATGTACAGAATGATGCAAATGCACTAACTTGTACATTAATAAGTAACACAGTAATAATGCTTATTTTCACTCTATAACCTGTTATATATAATTCACTGAGAAGACAAAAAAAAAATTTCATTAAAATATATAATTATATAAATATTCTTCACATTTAAAATACAAGTTAAAAGTCACATCTTTCAATACAGTCCACAGTTTTATGGAATTTTTATTGTTAAGATCTGTGCAAAACAGGAAAACCAAACCTAAATCTGTTATAACTATTTCTGCAAAAGTAATAAAATCATTTAAGCAGATTAAGTCTAGGAATTTTGAGACCCTAATGGTATTTGACTGCTTGAGAAAAAACAAAATTACACCCTTTCCATTGGTTCCCTACTCCTGTGTTCAGTCATTTCATGTTTTTCGTAAGCTTGCCATTGTAATATCTCTCAAATAATTTTAAATTAAAAGGCATTCCAAGTATTTCGTGTTATTAAAATGTCTTTTGAATTTGTTGAGAGTGAGAAAGAAAAGCAAAAGATACATTTCAATGGATACTTTTATTTCAAAAATAAAGCCACTGAAAATAAAATTTATTGTACATGTGAAAATTATCAAAAACTCAAATGTAGAGCTGAAATTATAACTGAAGAAATTAAAATATCTGGAGATCATTACTGTTGCTCTCCAGAGCTGCTAAAGTTGAACTAGCTTCTTTTACCAAAAAAAAGTACACGATGCTGCAGTAAATTCATGTGATCCACCATTATATTATCTCGGAGCAATCAGTTGGAATTAGTGAATTGACTATTGCTAGTTTACCAAGTGTAAAAAATTTGAAAAGAACAGTAAGAAATATTCATGCGAAGAAGACTGCTGGGCCAGTGGAGCCTGCGAAATGAGAAGATATGGTGTTTCCTGAGATTTATAAACAAATGGCAACTGGTGAAATTTTTTTACTATTTGACTCTGGTCCTGAAATTGATCATATTTTAAGTGCAGCATATAATCTTCAGTTATTAGCACAGTCCCAGCACTGGTATACAAACGGTATGTTTAAAACTGTTTCTCCTCTTTTTTTTCTCAGCTGTACACATTTCACAGTTTAAGAAATACCGATGTTATTCCTCAAATTACAGGTTTAGATTAGATTGTAGAAAGTTTTCTTTTAGCCAATGAGTCATTGATAGCTGGAATAACGTGCCCTTACAGGCAGTTGAGGCTGACAGTTTGAATGAAGTCAGAGGTCAACTGGATACTTACCTGTGTGAGGAGGGGAAACATAATTTGTGTTTTCTTA
This sequence comes from Mastigoproctus giganteus, assembly GCF_048544385.1. Lineage (NCBI taxonomy): Eukaryota > Metazoa > Arthropoda > Arachnida > Uropygi > Thelyphonidae > Mastigoproctus > Mastigoproctus giganteus. Next base: position 242,645,032 of record NC_143578.1, read on the forward strand.
TCTACTTGGTTGGGTTTTTTTTTTTTTTTTCCCCCTTTGGCTTCTTTGCACTATATGGCAAATACTATTACTTTGTTATTTGCATTATAACCCAATGAATCTGAAAACATATGTTTGAATGTTATAAGAATTAAAAAAATTAATTCCATCTGTATCATCAGAAACAACAACTGATTTTGAGACAGGATTTATAATTGTTATAAAAATTTAAGTGTGAATGGTAAAACATAAAGGCTGTTTTTTCACTTTTGCCAATCTATATACTGACATATTCAGCAAAATAGATTAAAACAAAATTACAGTACAATAACGAAGTTGATTTTGTGTTATGTTGTAAAATGTTGCTGGCTTTAGCTTTCATGCCTCCAATATATGTTGAAAGTGCCTTTTAAATATTGTGTATTAGCAATGTATTGCCTCCAGATGTCCAACTTAGTGCCTGATTATTTTGATGACACATGGATCGTAGGAATTGCTGACAGCTACCATGTTTTCCTTAACAAATGTGGAATTGTTACCAAAGGGCACAAGAAAATTTACCAAAAACCAATAACGAGTTGCTATGGTACTACCTCGAATAAATAACACTTCACCAGTGGAGAAGACTATTGTTATTTATTCTCAGCGGATACCACCACCCAGATGGCACCGTTTGAAAAAAAAGGTAAGGGATAATGATTCTCAATTATCCACACACTGCCGCTATTAGACCAAGAGAGCAATAAAGAGGTAGGAAAGTGATAGTAGGAGAGGTAGAGGAAGAAGATGCCAATGAAGAAGGAAAAGGGCAGTTATTTCTTCAGCTCATTTATGTGATCTCATATTCCTCGAATGGGCAGCACTTCGCCAATGATGAGGGGGGGTCTGTTGTTACTCATTCAAGGAGCCTCAGTAGCCATAAGGCCCCTCGGACGGCGCCACTTCAGGGCTATTTGGCCCCTCCTCAGTGGGTGGGTAGGTATCCATTGCTTCTTTAAAAAAAAAAAAAAAAAAAAACCACTTCCACTTCACCCCTCTGCTCATTCGAAATACCTGTCCAGCTGAGCCTTAAACTTATTTAGGCTATCAACTTCCAAGACAAGGGATGGAAGTCTGTTCCACCAACCAACCACCCGCTGGCTAAAGGCAAATTTCTGCACGGCTATCCTACATCTGTCTTTCCTCAATTTGAATTTATGCCCTCTCAGGTGATTATTCTGAGCAAGAGGAAGAATCCCATCAGCATTGAGCATGCTCAAACCATTCAAGGCTTTATACACCTCTATCAGATCACCTCGCTGGTGCCTAGTCTCTAGACACTGTAATTTGCAAAACTTAAGCCTTTCTTCGTAAGAGCACGTCTTTGTTCCATTCACTAATCTTGTTGCCCTCCTCTGTACTCATTCCAGCAGCTCTACATCCTTCTTGAAATTAGGCCTCCAGACCTGTATACAGTATTCAAGGTGTGGCCTGACCATTGCCTTATACAAGGGAATAATCACCTCCTTATTGCTACTAGAAAAATTCCTGTATATCATTGACAAGACACCATGAGCTACTCTTGCAACCCGTCTGCACTGCTCAGAGAACTTCATATCTACCTGCACAATTACCCCCAGGTCCTTTTCATTCCCTACCACTGTCAGTGTAGTACCACAGAGTTGATACATTGCTCTGGGGTTGCTGTTTCCCATATGTAGTACTTTACATTTGTCAATGTTAAACTTCATTTGCCACCTCTCAGCCCATCTGCTCAACCTTTCCAGATCCTGTTGCAGCAGCATAGTGTCAATAGTGTTCTTGACAACCCTGCCAACCTTCGTATCGTCTGCAAACTTGGACATTAAGCTTGATATTCCATCATCAATATCATTTATAAATACAGAAAACAATAATGGACCCAACACTGAACCCTGAGGGATTCCACTAATAACATTAGTCCACGATGAGCAGTGTCCTTTTAAGGGCACAAAAGGTGATATAGTTGTACACGTTGGCACTAATGACATTAAGAGTAGGAGACCGGCGGAATTACTTGACAAGTACAGGTCACTGATGAAAAAAAGCCGTGAATTAGGGTTGAAATTGAAAGTGTCTGCAATTCTGCCCAGACACGATAGGAGGGAGTATATGATGAGAGCCCTGTCAATCAATTCGGCCCTGGAAAGATTGTGCAGGGCTCAAGGGGTAGAATTTTTTTCAGCCTGGTCTGTACTTGTTAACAGGAGAGACTGCTTCTACAGGGATGGGATACACTTAAATAGAAAGGGTGCAAGAATGTTTGCTGATGCTATCGAGGCAATGTTAGGTGGGTCGGAAAACTGCTAGATTGGGGGGATACAAGGACTAATAGATTAACAGTAGCCACTGGCAGAGGTGAAAGTGATTCTTGCACTGCTTCTATTGGAATGAGCCGCAGCCTGGAAAATAGATGCAGGATATTTCAGAGACTGCTGGGAATCATTGGGGTACAAGTAAACACATGGGTTGTGTTAGGGTAGCTAAGAAAAAGAACAGGTGCATGTATACTTGTGTGTACACCAATGCTAGGAGTTTAGTAAATAAATTTGATGAATTTGAGGTATTGCTCAAAACATCAAAGGCAGATATTGTGGGGATTTCAGAGACGTGGTGTCACACAGATATAAGAAATGCAGAACTGGAATTTGGGGAGTACAATGTCTACAGAAAGGATAGACAGGATAGGAAGGGAGGAGGGGTTATGCTATTAGTTAAAAAACACATAAAATCCAAGGAAGTGAAGCCAGTCGACATCGCTGGACAGTGCAGTGTCGAGTCAGTTTGGTGTGACATAAGCATTGGGAGTTCAAAATTGAGAGTAGGAGTGTGCTATAGGCCTAATGACTCTGATGAGTATAATAAGAAACTGTTCGGAGAAATAGAGTGGGCCAGTAAATCAGAGAGTCTTATAATGGGGGATTTTAATTTCCCAGATATTGACTGGAATTTGGGGGCTGGTCACTCACACAGTAGCAAGGCTTTTGTGGATTTATTGGATGATTGTTTTCTACATCAGCATGTTCGGGAGGCAACTAGAGGGAGTAATACTCTTGATTTGATTATCAGTAGTGATTCTTCATGCATTAAGAATCTGCAGATAAATGAACCACTTGGTGGCAGTGATCACAGTGTGCTGAAGTGGGAGTTACTCAAAGAGGTAACTACCATTAGGGGTAAAGGGAAGGGGTATTGCTTTCGTAAAGGCGACTACAATGGACTGAGACAGTATTTAAATTCTATACAGTGGGATCAACTGATGATATTGCCAACAGCAAATTCAAAATGGGAAGCATTCAAAGAACTTATCTTGGAAGCTACTAGGCTTTACATACCAACTAAGAAATATTGTTCAAGGTTTAGGCCTAAATGGATGTCAGATGAACTAATGAGGCATATGGCAGAGAAGAAAAATGCATGGGATACATACAAATTAACACGTGACACAGACGCCTATGATAGATACAAGTTGATCTGTAACCAAGTTACAAAGGAGGTTAGGCAGGCGAAGGCAGATTACGAGAGATCCTTGGCAAAGGATGCAAAGAAAAACAGCAAAGAGTCCTTACTTATGTAAACTCTACAAGGAAAGGGATGAATCAGTTTGGTCCACTGGATATTGATGGTTCAACAGTTGAGGATCCTGCTCAGGTGGCTAATGAACTAAATGAGTATTTTGCATCTACATTCACACATGAGGAGTTATTCAGCGAGGGGAATGCCAGAGGTGTATTCAACTCTAGCAGTAAGCTAGAGAATCTTGTAATAACTGAGAGCAAAGTGGAGGAGAAATTGTTGAAGATAAACACAAGAAAGGCACCTGGGGTGGATGGGATCTATCCAGTTATATTAAAGGAGGCAGCAAAGGAGGTAAGCAAACCCTTAGCCATAATTATGAGAGCTTCCTTGGACTCAGGGGAGGTACCCATTGACTGGAGATGTGCAAATGCGACCCCAATTCACAAAGGGGGATCAAAGGCTGACACAAGTAATTATAGACCTGTGAGTTTAACTTCTGTTCCCGGAAAAGTAATGGAGGCACTGGTGAAAGAAGCACTGCAGGATCATCTAGACAAGACTTCAGTTATAGCTAGGACACAGCATGGTTTTGTTAAGGGGAAGTCTTGCCTGACCAATTTGATTGGATACTATGATGCAGTCACAAAAGAACTGGATGCAGGGAATAACTTTGATATTATATACTTGGATCTTAGAAAGGCTTTTGATACTGTTGCACATGGAAGACTACTGCACAAATTGGAGCAGTGTGGCATTGGAGGCAAGTTGCTGCTATGGATAAAGGGGTGGTTGAGGGGGAGAAGACAGAGAGTGGTAATCAATGGACACTGCTCATCGTGGACTAATGTTATTAGTGGAGTCCCTCAGGGTTCAGTATTGGGGCCTTTATTGTTTTCTGTATTTATAAATGATATTGATGATGGTATATCAGGCTTAATGTCCAAGTTTGCAGACGATACGAAGGTTGGCAGGGTTGTCAAGGACACTACTGACACTATGCTGCTGCAACAGGATTTGGAAAGGTTGAGCAGATGGGCTTCGAGGTGGCAAATGAAGTTTAACATTGACAAATGTAAAGTACTACATATGGGAAACAGCAACCCCAGAGCAACGTATCAACTCTGTGGTACTACACTGACAGTGGTAGAGAATGAAAGGGACCTGGGGGTGGTGGTGCAGGCAGATATGAAGTTCTCTGAGCAGTGCAGACGAGCTGCAAGAGTAGCTCATGGTGTATTGTCAATGATATATAGGAATTTTTCTAGCAGGGATAAGGAGGTGATTATTCCCTTGTATAAGGCAATGGTCAGGCCACACCTAGAGTACTGTATACAGGCCTGGAGGCCTCATTTCAGGAAGGATGTAGAGCTGCTGGAACGAGTACAGAGAAGGGCAACTAGATTGGTGAATGGGACAAAGGGGTTCTCTTACGAAGAAAGGCTTAAGTTTTGCAAATTACAGTGTCTGGAAACTAGGCACCAGCGGGGTGATCTGATAGAGGTGTACAAAGCCTTGAATGGTTTGAGCATGCTCAATGCTGATGGGATTCTTCCTCTAGCTCAGAAAAATCACCTGAGAGGGCATAAATTCAAATTGAGGAAAGACAGATGTAGGATAGATGTGCGAAAATTTGCCTTTAGCCAGCGGGTGGTTGGTGGGTGGAACAGACTTCCATCCCTTGTCGTGGAAGTTGATAGCCTAAATAAGTTTAAGGCTCAGCTGGACAGGTATTTCGAACGAACAGAGGGGTGAAGTGGAAGTGGTTATTTTTATTTATTTATGTTACTTTTTTTTTTTTTTTTTTTTTTTTTTTTTTTGGCTGATGCTGCATAAGCTTGCTTTCTTGCATCAAATGCCTCTACTAATGCTAATGCTAATGCTAATTACCACTCTCTGTCTTCTCCCCCTCAACCGTACCTTTATCCATAGCAGCAATTTGCCTCCAATGCTACACTGCTCCAATTTGTTCAGCAGTCTGTCATGTGCAACAATATCAAAAGGCTTTCTAAGATCCAAATAGATAATATCAAAGTTATTCCCTGCATCCAGTTCTTTTGTGACTGCATCATAGTATCCAATCAAATTGGTCAGGCAAGACTTCCCCTTAACAAAACCATGCTGTGTTCGAGCTCTAACTGAAGTCTTGTCTAGATGATCCTGCAGTGCTTCTTTAACCAGTGCCCCCCCATTAATTTCCCTGGAACAGAAGTTAAACTCACAGGTCTATAATTACTTGTGTCAGCCTTTGATCCTCCTTTGTGAATTGGGGTCACATTTGCACAACTCCAGTCTGTGGGTACCTCCCCTGAGTCCAAGGAAACTCTCATAATTATGGCTAAGGGTTTGCTTACTTCCTTTGCTGCCTCCTTTAATATAACTGGATAGATCCCATCCACCCCAGGTGCCTTTCTTCTGTTTATCTTCAAAAATTTCTCCTCCACTTTACTCTCAGTTATTACAAGATTCTCTAGCTTACTGCCAGAGTTGAATACACCTCTGGCATTCTCCTCACTGAATAACTCATGTGTGAATGCCGATGCAAAATATTCATTTAGTTTGTTAGCTACCTGAGCAGGATCATCAACAGTTGACCCATCGATATCAAGTTTACCAATATGATTTATCCCCTTCCTTCTAGAGTTTACATAAGTAAAGAACTCTTTGCTGTTTTTCTTTGCATCCCTTGCCAAAGATTTCTCATAATCTGCCTTTGCCTGCCTAACCTCCTTTGTAATTTGGTTACAGATCAACTTGTATCTATCATAGGCTTCTGTGTCACGTGTTAATTTGTATGCATCCCATGCATTTTTCTTCTCTGCCATATGTCTCATTAGTTCATCTAATGAGACATATGGCAGAGAAGCCATATGTCTCATTTAGGCCTTCATCATTTAGGCCTAAACCTTGAACAATATTTCTTAGTTGATATGTAAAGCCTAGTAGCTTCCAAGATAAGTTCTTTGAATGCTTCCCATTTTGAATTTCCTGTTAGTAACATCATCAGTTGGTCCCACTGTATAGAATTTAAATACTGTCTCAGTCCATCGTAATCGCCTTTACGAAAGCAATAACCCTTCCCTTTACCCTTAATGGTAGCTACCTCTTTGAGTAAATCCCACTTCAGCACACTGTGATCACTGCCACCTAGTGGTTCATTTATCTGCAGATTCTTAATGCATGAAGAATCACTACTGATAATCAAATCAAGAGTATTACTCACTCTAGTTGCCTCCCGAACATGCTGATGTAGAAAACAGTCATTCAATAAATCCACAAAAGCTTTGTTAGTGTGTGAGTGACCAGCCCCCAAATTCCAGTCAATATCTGGGAAATTAAAATTTCCCATTATAAGACTCTCTGATTTACTCGCCCACTCTATTTCCCTGTACAGTTTCTTATTATACTCATCAGACTCATTAGACCTATAGCACACTCCTTCTCTCGATTTTGATCTTCCAATGCTTATGTCACACCAAACTGACTCGACACTGCACTGTCCACCGATGTCAACTGGCTTCACTTCCTTGGATTTTATGTATTTCTTAACTAATAGCATAACCCCTCCTCCCTTCCTATCCTGTCTATCCTTTCTGTAGACGTTGTACTCCCCAAATTCCAGTTCTGCATTCCTTATATCTGTGTGACATCACATCTCTGATATCCCAACAATATCTGCCTTTGATGTTTTGAGCAATACCTCAAATTCATCAAATTTATTTACTAAACTCCTAGCATTGGTGTACACGCAAGTATACATGCACCTGTTTCTGTTCTTAGCTACCCTTACACAACCTATGTGTTTACTTGTACCGCAATGACTCCTAGTAGTTTCTGAAATGACCTGCATCTTGTTTTTCAGGCTTCTGCTCATTCCAATAGAAGCAGTGCAAGAATCTCTTTCACCTCTGCCAGTGGCTACTGTTAATCTATTAGTCTTTGTCTCCCCCCAAGCTAGCAGTTTTCCGACCCACCTAACACTGCCTCGATAGCATCAGCAAATATTCTTGCAATAACTGTGTTCTAGATCCAGTCTTGTCCTTGACTGGATCTAGGACACAGTTCCAGTCACCCTCAAGGATACTCCAGCGTGTGCCCATCATGAATGGATGCAAGTTATTAATTAACCGTATCCGTTCTAGAGCATCATTTGGCGCGTACACGTTTATCAGCTGTATTGTATGTGAGTCTAGTTTCCAGTCTATACAGACTACCCTGCCCTCTACATCTCTTTGAAGATTACTAAATCTGCCTAAAATGGGTGGTAGGATTATAATGCGACCCCCCCGGCATTCCTTGTGCCAAAGCTCCAGAAGCTTAAGCATTTAAATCTATTTTGAAATTTTTATACTTGTAAAATGCTATGGACATGACTTTCCTGAATAAACAAGATTCTAATACCCATTAATAATGTCATTCTCCAAATGTGATGCTGTGTGCGTCCTTGGAAGAAGCCCCGAACATTTAAGGTGCCAATATTTATCATGTGTACCGATAGTGGGTCCGCCATGGAGCTTCGCCTATTTTGTTTGGGATATACTAAGGCAATATAGGGTCTTGCCAAGCTCTTGTTCTTGCCCCGCGATCCATTTGATTCGGGAGTTGCTTAATTGCTGTGTGATTCCTAATAGTTTGTCCTACCAAATTCCCAAAAAAAATATCCCTCCACATAAATTGTATTCTCTCTCTCTATTCTTCCTTCTCCAGTTTGTTCTAATATTATTCTGGGTTTCCCCAGATTTTGCTCCCATTCTGTTAGCTTTTCCCCCAGCTTTTCCTGTCCTAATGGTATATATTTTATTAAATGCTGTACACCCGTTAGCTTTTCCCTTCCTTCCCCTAATAGCCCTTCTACTTCTGAATCCTCTGAGCTCGACTCATCCAGAGTTTCTGCGACAATGTTATCTGTGGTTTGCTTCTTCCTTTTTTCTCCTCCTCCCACATGTTCTCACTCTCTGTTTTCTCCCCTCTTTTGCCCTCTTACTATCTCCTCTGTTTCCATTAAAGTAGGGGTGACTTGTTTTATATCTGTGACCCCATTCTCCTACTCTATTTCCGCTATTACTTTCGCTGGTTCTATCGATGGATTTTTTTTTCCCTCCTCCCTGTGGCTTTAAAATAATCATGATTTCCCCTTTCGAGCTCATTTCACTTCCCTTTTCCTCCCCTCCTCTGGTAACGTCTGCATACGACCTCACTGAACAGCTGCCTGCTTTGTGGTTTGTTTCCCCACATTTGCTGCATGATTTTGAGCAGTCGCTACTGATGTGTCCAACTTCTCTACAGTTAAAGCATCGCCCACTCTTACAATTTGTCCCTAGATGGTCTGAGCTGCCGCACTTCAAACATTTTTTCTCCACTCCCCTATAGTTCAAGACTAGCCGGTTTCCCATAACATATATGATATTGGGCACCGGCTTCCTCATTTCTATCTGCACCGTAACCTTGCCCGTGTATAGCTCTGGGAACCCCTCCCACACATGTATCTCTGTTCGTGTAACTTTTCCGTATGTGTCTAGTGCGCTTTTCAAATATGTGTTTGGCATCTCAATTGGATAACGTTCTATGGTTATGTATTTTCTAATGCTGCCTACAATATGGGGTTGTACCATTTGGTTTTCAAAAGTAAAACCTCTCAGTAATATGTCCCTGGTCACGCAGTCCAAAGCGCCTCCGTAGCCAGGTGAGGAAGGAGCAGCAGTGCGTAGCACACGCTTCTTGATTAGACCGTGGTTCGAGCCCGTCACTACCAAATACGGAGGATGCAGAAAGGTCAGGGAATGACCACCGCACCGGAGCAATATGGCCTTAGTTGCTAATGCTCCTAAAAACCAAATAACAACAACAACACGCAGTCCTTGCACACTACTTGGTACTTCCTTACAAGCAGCAGAGTAAGCCCCTGTAATCTCAATAGGTTCACGCATTTCGCTAATCCCTCTATCACCTGCCGCAGCTCATATTCAGTGTCCAGAGTTCTTTTGCGTATGTAGAAACTCATCTTTAACATAACAAAAAAAAACAAAAAAAACCAGCCAACACAGAGTGCCCACAGGCACATAATCCCACCCTGAGAACCTTATCAGGGTCAGCAAAAAGAAAAAAACCTTAATATCAGAACTTACGGTCTCCAAACGTCTTCCCTCTTTTCAAAGTAGTATCCACCAAAATAGCTCCATTTGAAAGTTTGTTGGCTCCTCTTCAGTGGGTAGGCAGGTACCCTGCCTACCCACTGAAGAGGAGCCAAAGAGGTGGGTAGTGAAATTCCCATGCAATAGTGACAACCCAGTTATGAAGTATAACTTCACAATATGAGTGATGCCTTATGGTGTGTAGTGATATAGACTATAGTGTTTAAGGGCAAAGGCCTCGTGCTACGAGGTAGAATTACTATCATGTAGGTTAGTGCAAATGCATCATTTTAACATAGCTATCTACCAAAGTAGTTGAATTAATTAATTAAATTGGCATCGTTTTGGTTATATCTCATATTGTGAATGCCTTCACAACGAGTTGCCATGGTATTGTACTACCTCGAATAAATAACACTTCACCAGTGGAGAAGATTCCACTAGTGAAGGTTGTCACTATTGCAACACCAGGGTACCTGCCCACCCACTGAAGAGAAGCCAACAAACTTTGAAACGGTGCCGTCTGGGTGGTGGTATCCGCCGAGAATAAATAACAATAGTCTTCTCCACTGCTGAAGTGTTATTTATTCAAGGTAGTACAATACCATGGCAACTCGTTGTGAAGGCATTCACAATATGAGATATTACCAAAACGATGCCAATTTAATTAATTAATTCAACTACTTTGGTAGCTATGTTAAAATGATGCATTTGCACTAACCTACATGATAGTCATTCTATCTTGTAGCATGAGGCCTTTGCCCTTAAACACTTAATGCAATTTAATTACTGAATGATATATATGTAGATGCGAGTCTCCCATTAAAAAAGAAAATATAAAGACTGTGCTCAGTGATTAAAGACAGCAGTTAACATTTCAGCATACTTTAATTAAATTATTAAAAATTAAATATTAAATTTTAATTAAAATTTTAATGGACTTTGAGTTATATGTTAAACAAGTATGTGAACTTCAAGTATGTTAAAAAAAAAATCACAATAAATTTTAAAAATCAGATTTAAAAAAAAATATTTTTATTATAATTGACAAGTTCTAATGTAGTATGCGTTGGAAGATGTTAGAGCGTAAAAATTATTACTGTGTTACTTATTCTAATTATTTATCAATGAACTGTATTTTTGGCAAATTCATATCTGATAATTTGTGAAAATTTTATTTCATTTTACAATTGAACATTGTTAATATCTTTGACCTAATTTTTTTTAACATTAAATTGCATAGACTAGAACCTGTCTATTGCTATTTTACCCTTGATCTATATATCAGTCACCCTGAGATCAATATATTTTACTGGAATGCCATTTCATTCCAACTACTGGGTGGCTCTATTTGCATTCACTGCAAACATACAAACTGGAATTCGCAATGGTAAATGTACCCCTAACTTAGGGTTACATTTACCAGTGAGAATCCCCTTTGTATTTAAAAAAAAATATTTAAAACAGTAGCTGTGGCCTAAAACAGCCACTTAAACATGACTAATTTCCAAAAAAAAAAAACATTGATCATCAGGAGTTGTCATGACCTCTGCCAAATTGTGGACCAAATAATTATTTGCAAATAGGACTAATAATTGTCTTATTTTTTTATGAGTAAATTCAGCCCTATTTAATCATGCTTTAAATTTGAAACAAAACATTAATAGAAACTACCTTAACACATTTGGCTGTTCTTGACTTTTGTTAAAATTGTTGACCAAGAATTTGCAGTTGAAAGAATTTATTTCCTTTCTCCAGCACCCCCTGTCTTTTCACGTGTACCTACAGATACAGATGTCCTTCTGGGATCATCAGTAGAATTGCCTTGTAATGCTATAGGTGATCCCTCTCCTCTGATTACTTGGAAGAAGGATGGAGACTCCTTGGCAGTAGAAGGTAACCAGCATCGTATTGGTGCAGGTGGTGACCTGTACATGTTCAATATAAAGAAGCTAAATGAAGGAACATATGAATGCGTTGCAGAAAATGAGATTGGATATGCCTCAGTTTCTGTCCATTTAACTGTGAAAGGTAAGAAAAACTTTGCATCTATATACATTGTGATTCATGAGGAAAGATCATAATCTTGGAAGTTGATGGAATTAGTCATTTCAAGTAAAAAGCTTCCGTATAAATGTAGGTCCAATTCTTTACAGTTATGGAGGACCTGTGGCTGCTTGAATTTCAAAAAAAATCCAAACAACCATAAAAAAAATATGGAGCCTTGAATGATAAAAAACATTAAAATATTAAAAATGAATTATTAATAAATAAGAATAAGGAGAGCAAGCAATAAACACTTTGCTGCATATATGCTTATTCTTATTTTTTATTAATTTTTACCATTCAAAAATCCCTTTTTTTTTTTCTTTTTTTTTTTAAATTCAAAAAGTCATAATTCATTGACTGTTCATATTTGGACTCTTGTTTATGTGACATACTGCCTTTTACTCATGAATCGCCATGCATATGAAATCATTTTAATCACACTAAAGCAAGTTTCTATAAATCACTGATACTTGATGCATATTAAATATGGCATTAGCATTAGTAGAGGCATATGATGCAAGAAAGCAAGCTTAAGCAGCATAACTGTGTTGACTTGACCAGTAATTCTCAAACACATAATTACCTTGTACCACCTCAGAATTCCGTGTACCCTTAAGTTAGAGGTACATTTACCAGTGAAAATTCCATCTACTCCAAGTGTCTTATGCACCACACATCAATCTGTACATATATTGGCTACTATCTGCTAGTCAATCTGATGTAGTGATTGATTGTATTTAAAGGCTTGTGCTACAGTCATATTTTATATGCTTAGGTTTGCTACATTTCTTCTCATTCTGCCTGCACTTGTTCAGCTGTTCTGCATGCATTTTTTTCATATACTTCATGGCTCAGATTGTTAACTCAAAATGTTAACTTTCTTGTGCTTGTACATCAGTTTTACTTGAATTTTTCAAAACTGGGCATTAGCATTAGTAGAGGCATATGATGCAAGAAAGCAAGCTTATATAGCATCAGCAAAAAAAAAAAAAAAAAAAACAAAACACTTCCAATTTCACCCATCCATTCTCTCCAGAAGTTTGTCCATTTCTTCCTTGAATTTATTTAAGCTATCAACGTCTACAAAGACAGATGGCAGTTTGTTCCAGCAATCAACCACCGGCTGGCTAAAGGAAAATTTCCACACATCTATTCTACAACTGTCTTTCCTTGATTTCAGTTTATGCCCCCTCGGGTTTTTAATCTGAGCAGGAGGAAGAATCCAATCAGCAATGAGCCCTCTCAATCCATTCAAGGCCTTGTACAACTCAATCAGATCACCTTGCAGGTGCCTAGCTTCCAGCCGCTGCAATTTTCAGAACTTAAGCCTTTCTTCTTAAGAGCATGCCTTTGTTCCCCTCACCAGTCTTGTTGCCCTTCTCTGTGCTCTTTCTAGCAACCCTACATCCTTCCTAAAATGAAGCTTCCAGACCTGTATGAGTACTCAAGTTGTAGCCTGACCATTACCTTATAAGGGGATAATCACCTCCTTATCCCTGCTAGCAAAATTCCTGTATATCATTGACAAGACCCCCATGAGGAGTGCAGTCTGTCTTCACTGCTCAGAAAACTTCGAATCTGACTGCACAATTACCCCCAGGTCTCTTTCATTCTCCACTACTTTGTGTAACACCAACCAGTTGGTACATTTCTCTGGGGTTACTGGTACCCATATGCAGTACTTTGCATTTGTCAACGTTAAACTTCAGTTGCCATTTCTCAGCCCATCTGCCCAACTTTTCCAGATCCTTTTGCAGCAGCATACTGTCATTACTGTTATTAACAACCCTGCTGACTTTTGTGTCTTCTGCAAACTTTGACATTAAGCTTGATATACCTTCATCAATATCATTAATAAATATAAAAACAACAATGGGCCCAACACCGAACCCTGGGGGACACCACTCTGTCTTCTTCCACTCAACCATCCTTTTATCCATTGTAGAAACTTGCCCTTAATGGCATACTGCTCCAGTTTGTACAGTAGTCTTTCATGTGCAACAGTATAAAAAGCTTTCCTGAAATCCAAGTATATGATATCAAAATTATTTTTTGCATTTAGTTCCTTTATGACCACATCATAGTATCCACTCAGATTGGTCAGACAAGACTTCCCCTTAACAAACCCATGCTTTGTCTGAATTATTCCTGCAGTCTTGTCTAGATGATCCTGCAAAGCTTCTTTAACCAGTGACTCCATTATTTTCCCTGGAACAGAAGTCAAACTAACAGGTCTGTAATTATTCATGTCACCCTTTGATCCCCTTTGTGAATTGGAGATACATTTGCACATCTCCAGTCCATGGGGACAATATCTGTGTCTCCAAGGATGCTCTCATAATTATGGCTAAAGGTTTGCTAATTTCTTTTGCCACCTCCTTTAAAATAACTGGATAGATCCCATCCACCCCAGGTGCCTTTCTTATGTTTAACTTCAACAATTTCTCCTCCACTTTTTTGCTCTCAGTTATTACAGTATCATTTGACTCCCTGTTAGAGTTTGATAAACACCTGGCCTTCTCCTTGAATAACTCCTCGTGTGAATGTACATGCGAAATACTCATTTAGTTTTGTACTTATCTGAGGATGATCATCTACAGTCAAATCATTGATATCAAGGGGATCAATCTGATTCATCCCCTTCCTTTCAGAGTTTATATAAGTAAAGAAATCTTTGCTGTTTTTCTTTGCATCCTTTGCCAAAGATTTCTCATAATCTGCCTTTGCTTGCCTAACCTCCTCTGTGTCTTGATTACAGACTAGCTTATATCTACCATAGGCTTCTGTGTTTCCTGATAATTTATATGCATCCCATGCATTTTTCTTCTCTGCCACAAGTCTCATTAGTTCATCTGACATCCATTTAGGCGTAAACCTAGAACAGTATTTCTTAGTTGGAACACAAAGCCTAGTAGTTTCCAAGATTAGTTCCTTGAATGCTTCCCACTTAGAATTTGCTGTTGGTAACATTATCAGTTGGTCCCACTCTATAGAATTTAAAAAATCTCCGAGACAACTGTAGTCACCTTTAAAAAAGCAAAAACTCTTCCCTTTACTCCTGATTGTAGTTACATCTTTAAGTAACTTTAAGCCCGTGAATAATATTTCTCCGATTTTCACATATTACAATTGCCGTTTAATAGAATCAAAATTCAATTCACAAATGCGGTCACAATAATCGGACTTACTGTAATTATTTTATGGCACCAGCATAAAAAATAAATAAATGCTGGCTCATTCGGATTATTTGTTTTGAATTATTGACATTCGGATTTTCAACACTCTACTGTAAATATAAAATAATTTCATTAGTTAGGACCATTCCATCAGGAATTGCAAAGTACCGTTATAAGAAAAAACAAAGGGACATAGTTTTATCTCATCCCAATTCTGTGGCAGAGTTTATAGGTTATTTCAATAATCTATTAACCCTGCCATAGGAATGAGTTGAGTGGCTATAATTCTTGCTATGACAACCTCAACTGTGTAAAGCACTTATGAAGTGGAGACTGAAGAACCAAAGAATGAAAGCTTTTAGAGCTTTTAACCCAACTATTAAATACACTAGATAGCACAATTGTGGAACAAATATATCTCACCACGTAGGCCAATTTGTGGGGCGGGAGAGAAAGAACATGAAATCAATAAATAAACTGAGTATTAAAAGACCATAACATATGGTCTTTTAATCCTCAGTTTCACCAAACTAGCTAGAAAAATGGAATTGAAATCAACTGAAATTTTTTGAAATTTACACTTAAGGAGGAAGGAAAAGGCCTGTTTAGTGGTTGGATTCTAAGGCTTTCATTTTTTTTTTCTCTCTCTTTCTTTTTCTTTTTTTTTTTTTTTGTCTACTTTATCAATATTTTGTGCAGTTGAGGTTGTCGTAGCATTAGGACCAATGCAAACCTTTATAGACGTATGGCAGGGTTTAGGGGTTATTAAAATGTTATGCCCCTTGGGTTTTTTTGAACATCAATAATTTGTGATTCCTGATGGGATGATTCTGGCAAATGAAATCCTTCGTTGTGTAATTTCTATTTCAGTTTTTATCTTATTTTATTTTATTTTATTTCACAATGTGTACACCTTTTGAAAGCATTAGCTGCAGTGGAGATGAGACACCTCAGTAAGCTTTATACTTTTGTTTCTTTCAAATGGCATAGGTAAAATAACATCCATCTCATTCTCTGATTTAATTCTTAGTTTATATCTTACATTATGGTGGGATAAAAACATGTGGTTCATTAATTATCAACATTTACATATATAATGAATGAATGTATTCATTCACTGAACTGGCTATCTTGGTAGGTGTCCTTCTACTGCCAAACTCACTGAATTCATCTTTTGATATAGATATTTTGCTATGTCAAAGGTCATAATATCAAACAAATTTACGACAGGTGACCATATTCTTCAAAATGCAAGTAAATTTCTCATCAAGATATTATCCCATTGCAATTTCTCATTACCCCTTCTATTATCGTATCCTTTCTAAAGTAAGAGAAAAATCCTTTTACATTATTTTGAAACCTGCCTAATTAATTATTAGCGTATGTATAATGACTTGTACACTGATTAATTAATATACATTGTACATTAATTATTCTCTTTCTTTGTCTTCAAACTGCAATCCATCTTTATTCTCTTAAAAAAAGGTCACTTAAATTACTTATTTACATTTCATAGACTCCTGTAACAAGGTAACTGTGATAACCAGCTAACTGTTATTTTCTCTGTAATAGATGATTCATCTGGAGAGCATCCCGGTGACCGTTATGTAATAACAGCCTTAGAAGAAGCTAAACAGGAAGTTGACAAAGCTATTAATCACACTTTGCAGCACCTGTTTAATAGATCTCACCAACATTCACCTTATGAACTAGTTCAAGCATTTAGATTTCCTTCCCACGAAGCAAGGGACTTAGCCAGATCTGCAGAAATATATGAAAGAGCACTGCAGATAGTATGGAAGCACGTGGAGTTAGGAGAAAAATTTAATTTGACTGGTAGGTATTATTTTTATTCCTTTAAACACTGTTTGTTGTTACTATATGGAAAATGTTTTTCAGCACTCTAATTTATCCACAAAAATAGTCTAATACCTTGAAAGAGAAAATTAGCATTGCAATAATTTTTGTCTGTATAACGCTTAATGCTGGATTATGTGGTATACAGTGGAACTTCCATAATTTGAACATTCATAACTTGAATATTTCATAACTCAAAGTGAATTCACTCTATGGGGAAAAAAACCCTATCTTTTTCATGCTATTTTTCTTAAATAACTCAAATTTTCTTTAATTTGAAGGAGAAAACATTCCCAAGTGAATACATGGGCTGTGTTAGGATAACTAAGCATAAGAACAGGTACATATATACTTGTGTACACCTATGTTAGGAGCATAGTAAATAAATTTTATGAATTAAGTGTTGGTCAAGTCATCAAATGCAGACATTGTGGGAATACCAGAGATGTGGTGTCACTCAGATATAAGGGATACAGAAAGGACATAGTGTATAGTGTTGCTTCCTCAACTCTGCAGTCATAGCTTTTTGCGATGCAGTACAACTCTATAAAGGTGAGTTATTGTGTGTTTTGCATAGTGTGGTGTTGTGTTATGTTGGTCTGTTGTTAATCCGGCATCTTAGCCATTGGGCCCTGGGAAACTAAGAACCCAACATCGCCCATCCAGTACGACAAGAAGATGGGTCGGGAGCAGTAAGATTGTGAGTTTCTGGCAGGGTGAACCCTTGATCACAGAAAGCTTGCCAGAGAGAGAGCACAAAAAAAAAAAAAAAAAAAAAAATTGAAATTTTTATTGGAAATGAGCATGGGGATGATAGTTTGAGCTTGGAAAGGAGAAAAGAAAGAGAATGGATGTTAGGAAGGCTTTCCACTAGAAAATACAAGAATAGAGAATAGAAGAGGCACCCCTGTGAAGGCAAATCACCCTCCACAGGGAGGGTGATTTGCCTTCACAGGGGGGGGATCTGTTTCTTACGAATACGCAAACATACACATACTCATCAATCACATGCCATTCTCACCAAAATGCACACAATACACCTTTTTTTTATTATTATTTTTTGTGCTGTGTATGTGTACATATATAAATATGTACACATACACAGGAACACACATAATGAGGACATACTGTAGCATTTACACATCCTTCTGCCCAATATTCACCACGCACCCTAATACAGACAGCCACAGCATCCTAAATACCAATGAGATTTTTTATTATTTATTTAATTTTTTAACAGTCCACATCTTAATCACTTGGCCATTGCATAGTGTACACACATAGCTGAATAAATCATACCACAAATACACATCCTAGCCTGTATAATAGGGTTTTTTTTTGTTTTTTTTTTTTCATTATTATTCTGGGTTTTTTTTTTGTTTTTTTTTTTTAAGATATATTCAGGGGGTGCACATGAATTTATTAACATTTAGGGGACATTCTCTTGCACTTCATCTTTCATTACAGCACCCTGAGAACAATGCGGTCACTTTTTTTTCCCCCAAGCTAAGGCCACTCACTTTCAGTGGACACACAGGTTCACACAGAATGGTGGGGCTCCAGCCTGTGCAGGACCATTCACATATGAGATTCACAGGTGTGTGTGCTTGCCCAGCAGTTAATCTGGCAGTTAAGTTGCCATCCCCACTGGAGAAGAAGACCATGGCTACATATATTTTTTTAGGCAGGGTGGCAGTAAGGGTATCCTATTACACATGAGGGACATGAGCCTTTTAGGTTGCCACACAGTCTTGTACTCATAATCTCACATCAGTCACACACACACATGCTCACACAGTTACAGACCCATATACAAATATTAGAGTCAGGCAAATAGCATAGTATTTTAAAACCTTGTAACACATGCTAATTTAACACTCACGCAAGCACACACACACACCACAAAGGCCCCCCTCCCGTAGGTCAAGGCTGGGAAAGATCATTTTGGTTGGATTATGGTATTCAACTTTACTGAGGCAATGTTATACCAATCCCATGGGGATTGGTATAACATTGGCTTAGGTTCTAGCTGCATGTTTGGAATATAGTTTGGATGTATTTGGTAAGGGTTACACAGTATTTTAAAGTCATGTTCTTTAATAAAAAATGTTTGTGATCTCTGTTAATGGGGTGGGGGCAATCCTTTAAATTAGTAGATTCTGGGGGGATGTCATAGATTGGGCACTTATATAGTAAGTATTGCCAATCCTCAAGAGAACCAGAAGTCTAGTGTGGGTCTTAACTAAGCTAAGCTGGAGGAACTTGACCTTAAAAGATCAATGTCCTATCATAATAAAGATCATAAATAGCCATGGGGAAAGCCAGAGAGGTGGTTTTGGAGAAACCAAAGTCGCATTTGGTAGGAATCTCCTAGTCAACTCAACCTTGTTGGACTGCTCCCAGTCTTTCTGCCAGTGTTGGGTTAACTCCATAGTAATTCTTTTCTTTTCCCTTATCATATCATTGGCTAGGTCTAGCATAATACCCAGGTACTGGTGAGTATGGTTTTTCTTAGTTTGTGGTATAGTCCTTGGTGTACTATTTCTAAATCCAGTGGGAGCATACCTGCCAAAACTTTCAGGGTGGCAAGATCTGGTTGTGGCCATTAAGATGGATCTTTGGATACTACCCAATCTTCTTTTATTTCTGTCTATTGTTATCCTATGAAGCCAGATACCAGCTCCATAGGAAATAACAGGGATCCTGATCCTGGATTCTAAAGCAGCATAGTTTTTAACTTTTTTGGCTGAATGTTCAATATGATATGGGGGAGCAAAAGACAGCTTGCTATCAAAGATGATGCCAATATATTTTAGTTCTCAGACCATTCCTATAGAAGTGCCATTAATTTTTATAAGTTGTGCTTTTCTAAGGGTATGTTTTAGGAGGACAGTTTTGGTTTTATCCGATTGTGATTTTTAATTTATGGACTTCTGTCCAATCCCGCAGATTTAGCAAAGCAGTGTTAGCCAGATTTTCCAATTCCCTACAATTGTTTGCCCTCACTATGATGACCAGATCATTAGCAAAGGTATCTGCTGGATTTAACCTCATATTCAGGAACTCATCCAGAACTGTGGTCCAAAAGAATGGATCCAGTATACAGAGCTCTGGGGACAGCCTTTTGTAATTATTATTCTTTTTTTCTTGGAACTTGGTTCTGATATGCTTTAATATTCTCGAAGCAGCTGCAGATGATTTTTTAGAGTTCATGGGCACATTGGCCTGGCATAGCCTTCTGAGAATGCTGGACCACCACAAAGGTGTCAAAAGCACCAGCAAAATCTACAGAAATGACTAGCAGATATTTTTCTTCTGTGTTGTTGACTGCATTTAGCAGTTACTACATTGCATCCTCAGTTGAATGGCTTGGCTTGAAGTCAAACTATTTAGCTGACTACAGAGCTGCTCTCTGTTAGTAGTCTACTAGCCAATATAAGGTCATTCTCTCCATGATCTTGCCAAAAGAGCTATAGGCTGGTAAAAGAGCTATAGGCTGGTAAGATCTGGGCTTGATAGCTGGCTTATTGGGTTCTTGAGGATAAGTCTGAGTATTGTCTGCTTCCATTGGGTTGGGAAACTCCCCCTGGGCCAAGACTGTTATTGTATAAGTGAAATAGTTGGTTCAGGAAGGGCCACAGCAAATTTTTTGACAGTTTCCACCTCCAATAGATCAAGTCCAGGACATTTGCCATTTTTGGTGTGGTGGTAACTCTGTTTGTTGTTTCAGATTTCTTGTTCAGGGGTAAGAGCAAGATCTTCTATAGGGAATAATTCATTAAGAATATTGTGTATGGTGTTCCAGGTATGGGTGTGTGTAGTTAATACAGATGATTATGAAAGGAGCAACAGACTAGAGATAATTTTAAACTTATGGAAAATGTAATTTTCACAGCAATAGAAGGATTACTATGAGCAGAATTCAGTATAACTTGATTCTGTCATATTGAACAGTCATTAAAGAATTAGGGTTTGACAAAGTATGTACATGTTGGGTACCTTGAGTACTGATAGAAGACCACTAGAAATGGTAATTTAATTGTGCTCCATTTCTGAAATAATATTCTGTTGATGATCAAGTATTTTTGAGCACATCATAACAGATGAGGTATGCATTCATCACCATACCCTGTAAATAGCAGGTGATAGAAACACCCTGTTTTTCCACAATAAAAAAAAAAAGTTAATGATTGTGAAATTTCCAGTTGTGGAAATGTGATGGCTGTAATCATTTGGAAATACAAGAGAATTTTGCTCATATACTTTATGGATCTAGTCACAACAGGCACTGTAGTGACATGATGAAGTGCTGACATGTTTATGCATAGCCATTAAACAAAACATCTGTGACTTCTCCAGGAAAGTATTCTGCTACTGCATCGCCACACTCTGCAGAGTTTCAAGTGAGAGATATAGGAGTAGCTCATATATATCCCAGATCTGGCACCTAGTTATTTTAAACTTTTTCTGATACTGAAACATGTTAGACACCATGGGTTTCAAAGTGATGATGATGTAGAAAGAGTATTGAAATAATAGCTGAGTGAAAAGGAAATTTACTTCTCTGAATAAGGAATTGTCAAACTTTTCCCACATGATGGATGATGGTTTCTTTGTGGAAACTGTCACAAAATATGAGGCCATGTTGAGATAGCAGTGCAGTTACCTTGCATTGTTCATATTATGGATTGTAATAATAAACTCCAACTGCATTAGGTGGTAGATGACTTTCATCAACTGGTGAAATACCACCACTTTGCTTATTGGAGGCTTGAAGTGGTGAAACCCATGTTTAGTCTCTAGAGCAAAGTTTCTGGCATCTCCCCCCCCCCATACTTCTCCTTCAACCCATGCATGGTACTAAGTACTATAGGTTTTGATACCTTTTGTGTTTGGAGTTTTCATAAAAAAAAAAAAAAAAAAAAACTCATCTACTCACTCTCACTCTCTCTCTCAAAACTTATTTATCAATTTAAAAAAAACTCCTTTATTCTTGAGTAAAAGAAAAAAAGTATTTTTTAAATATTTTCCTTACAAATTTCTACTATGCAAACTAACTTTATAAGGTTCTAGAATAAAGTTTTACTAAAATTATTTTGGTAATATAAATAGAAAAAGTCATAGTAGCCAGCTTTATGTAAAGAACTTTTTAAAATATAATATAAATGTGGTGTAATCCTTAGAAACTATTTGATAGATGGTTTTTAAATATTAGGCTGTATTAAGCAGCTCAGAGAAAAGACGAGAAAGAGATGGGAGAAAAAACAAAGGTGAGAGATGAGAGCAAAGATAAAGTGAGTGATTTGAGAATAATAAACTACTAGGCAGGAAGTGGAAAAAAGCCACATTCTGTCTGTTATATATGTACTTTTATCATAATCATATTAGCATAAGTTTTTTTAATTTATTTAATTAGTATTAGTATTTTTAAGCATAATGACTGCCAAAATTAGTATTAAACACTAATACACGTTTGATTTGATAATTCATTCATATTTTGATTTAATTTCTTTTCATAGATTTAAATAGATGTAGACAGTGTGTAATTTGTTGAATATATTCAGAAGGATTTCTGCATTTCAGATTTTTCATACAATGACCTTCTTTCTCCAAGTCACCTGGAATTATTGGCCAATTTATCAGGATGTTTGGTTCATCGCCCACATTCAGAGTGTTCTGATATGTGTTTCCATCGCAAGTATCGAACATATGATGGGTCTTGCAATAATTTTCAGAATCCAACCTGGGGTGCATCATTAACACCATTTGTTCGGTTGCTTCCTCCTGTCTATGAAAATGGAATAAATACACCTGTAGGTATGTTCTACTTAACTTTTTTATTCCGTGAATTTGCAGTAATACTTGCTACTATAATAAATATCTGCTATAATATAGAGTTTGAAAATGAAACTGCAGTATAAGGGAAGGATATGATATAAGAGGTATGCTTGAGTTGGAATATTTGCATAGTATCTGAATTAGCAAGCTGCATTATAGGGTGTCCCAGAAAAATAGTGCTATACTTTGACATAGTACCATAGTAAAATGTGATGCTTAATTTCTCTTCAGAGAAATTGAGCATCACATTTTTAATTTTGCTGTATTTGATAACTTACAAGCAAATCAAAACTAAATTTTTGTGCCCCTGATTAGCATTAGCATTAGTAGAGGCATCTGATGCAAGAAAGCAAGCTTATGCAGCATCAGCCAAAAAAAAAAAAACCCACTTCCATTTCACCCCTCTGTTCGTTCAAAATACCTGTCCAGCTGAGCCTTAAACTTATTTAGGCTATCAACCTCCACCACAAGGGATGGGAGTCTGTTCCACCAACCAACCACCCGCTGGCTAAAGGCAAATTTCCGCACGTCTATCCTACATCTGTCTTTCCTCAATTTGAATTTATGCCCTCTCAGGTGATTTTTCTGAGCTAGAGGAAGAATCCCATCAGCATTGAGCATGCTTAAACCATTCAAGGCTTTATACACCTCTATCAGATCACCTCGCTGGTGCCTAGTCTCCAGACACTGTAATTTGCAAAACTTAAGCCTTTCTTCGTAAGAGCACCCCTTTGTTCCATTCACTAATCTTGTTGCCCTTCTCTGTACTCGTTCCAGCAACTCTACATCCTTCTTGAAATGAGGCCTCCAGACCTGTATACAGTACTCTAGGTGTGGCCTGACCATTGCCTTATACAATGGAATAATCACCTCCTTATCCCTGCTGGAAAAATTCCTGTATATCATTGACAATACTCCATGAGCTACCCTTGCAGCCCGTCTGCACTGCTCAGAGAACTTCATATCTGCCTGCACAACCACCCCCAAGTCCCTTTCATTCTCTACCACTGTCAGTGTAGTACCACAGAGTTGATACGTTGCTCTGGGGTTGCTGTTTCCCATGTGTAGTACTTTACATTTGTCAATGTTAAACTTCATTTGCCACCTCTCAGCCCATCTGCTCAACCTTTCCAGATCCTGTTGCAGCAGCATAGTGTCAGTAGTGTCCTTGACAACCCTGCCAACCTTTGTATCATCTGCAAACTTGGACATTAAGTTGATATACCATCATCAATATCATTTATAAATACAGAAAACAATAATGGACCCAACACTGAGCCCTGAGGGACTCCACTAATAACATTAGTCCACGATGAGCAGTGTCCATTGATTACCACTCTCTGTCTTCTCCCCCTCAACCACCCCTTTATCCATAGCAGCAATTTGCCTCCAATGTCACACTGCTCCAATTTGTGTAGCAGTCTTCCATGTGCAACAGTATCAAAAGCCTTTCTAAGATCCAAGTATATAATATCAAAGTTATTCCCTGCATCCAGTTCTTTTGTGACTGCATCATAGTATCCAATCAAGTTGGTCAGGCAAGACTTCCCCTTAACAAAACCATGCTGTGTCTGAGCTATAACTGAAGTCTTGTCTAAATGATCCTGCAGTGCTTCTTTAACCAGTGCCTCCATTAATTTTCCTGGAACAGAAGTTAAGCTCATTATAGGATACCTATAGCTGTAATTTTGTATTTATGCCCTTGGCTCTATTATACCTGGGCCAAGTGCTCAGTGCTCCACCCTCCTTTTTCTGACACTACTACAGGCAATATTAATATAATGAATAATGATCCTGTTGGCTCACTGGTAGAAAAAAAAATCTTACTACCCTAATAGTATAGATTTGATTGATCTGAGCATTAATATACTAATGGGTAAGGTTAAAGGCAAGAAATGATCAAACATCATAACATAAGATAATTGTTTAATTCAGAAAACCAAAACATTAATATATACTATGATCTCTTCCCCTCCCAACAGCAATGCAAATCATCATGCCTATTGGCATTGAGTCATACATATGTCTGATATTCTTTTGTGATATATCCCTCTGTGCCTGTGGTAACTGGTCCCTTAATAGTTTGGACTATTAAAGTTAAGTCATGTCTCTAAGTTGCAGTCCCATCTTCTCATAGCTATGTTAATAGGAGACAAGGAAGTATCTCAGTATGTCAGAGAAACTGGCTGACAATATTAGAAGTATGGGGAGCAAATGGATTAAAAGGATGTGTCTATTGGAGAAATGACAAAATAACTAGCTCTTAAGTGCAATGCCACATAATTTTGACCTGGAAAGTTACCTTACTTTGAATAAAAACCATTGGTGAATAGTTATCATAAAGGTTCAGAATGATACATTTCACTGTGTAGAGGTAAAATATTTAATTAATGGCTTCTTGTAATGAAATTAAAAATGTATATTAATAAATTGAATTCTCCTTTTCCCCCAGCAGATCCTCAAACTCTTACAAACATCCTCCCCAGAGTTTGCAAGTCCATTAGAATTACTGAAAAATAGCTGGCTTTACGCATTACAGCAGATCCTCAGACTCTTACAACCCCCCCCCCCCAAACAAAATTTCTGAGTATGTTACTATTAATTGTATTTTGTTTGCTTTGTACTCTTTTTTTTATTGTTCTGTAACATACCAAGAATTGAAGTACCTTATCAGGTACCTTCATTTTAAATTGTGTCTGTATGAGTGCTGGGAGAAGAAGGATGAGTCTTCTGAAGCTAGTTAAAATTTTAACTATTTCTGAAAGAAAATTGTCAGGTGGTCTGTCAGCTTTTTGTCATCATCATCATTCTGGTCATACAGGACTCTGAACATATTTGTTGCCTACTGTTTTGTATCATTTCTTGGTACATCTAATTTATGTTTGTTTAAATTAAAGTTTAAACTAAAAAAAAAAAAAAATCTAAATTGCTTAAAAATATTACAACTTCCAGTGTTTGGAGCATATGCTTGACATATAACTTATTGACAACAACTACATCCTTCCTTGTGATTCCACATTATTATTTTAATGCATTTATCAAGTTTTTCTAAGTTCTTTGTAGTTTAAGTTTTATCAACAAGTTTATCATGGTATTTGTTTTACTATTTTAGGTTGGTCGCAATCATACTCATATAGTGGATTTACTAAGCCAAGTGCTCGTTTGGTATCATCACATGTCATCTCTACAGATGCTGTTTCACAGGATTCTGAATATTCCCACATGTTAATGCAGTGGGGTCAGTTTCTGGATCATGATTTGGATTTTTCAATGCCTTCCGTTAGCCATGAAAGCTTTGTTGATGGAGTAGATTGTAGAACATCTTGTGAATATGCTTCCCCTTGTTTTCCCATTGAAGTTCCACCAGAGGATAAAAGAATTAGAAGATACCGTTGCATGGAATTTACAAGATCCAGTTCAATCTGTGGATCTGGACTGACATCAGTATTTTTTAACCAAGTGATGCCTAGGGAACAAGTTAATCAGTTAACATCATTTATTGATGCTTCTAATGTCTATGGAAGTACAGAGCAGGTTGCTCTTCACCTCAGAGCTCTATCGCCCAATTATGGACTTCTCCGCTCTGGAGTGTTAATGGAAACAGGAAAGCCTTTACTGCCATTTAATGATGGTCAGCCAATAGACTGTAAAAGGGACCATTCTGAAAGTAGTATTGATTGTTTCTTGGCTGGAGATATAAGAGCCAATGAGCAACTAGGACTTCTTGCTATGCACACACTTTGGATGAGAGAGCATAATAGGATTGCAGCAGAGCTTAGAAAAATTAATCCTCATTGGGATGGTGACATGCTCTATCATGAAGCTAGAAAAATTGTAGGTGCTATGATGCAGCATATTACTTATTATCATTGGTTGCCTAAAATCCTAGGACCTAAGGGAATAGAAATTCTTGGTCCTTATACTGGTTATGATCCTTCTGTTAACCCTTCTGTGTCAAATGTTTTTGCCACTGCTGCTCTCAGATTTGGCCATACATTGATAAATCCAGAGCTGTTACGTCTAAATGCAACATTCCAGCCAATAAGACATGGTAATATTCCTCTCAGGAAAGCATTTTTTTCACCTTTTCGTCTTCTTGAAGAGGGAGGTATTGATCCCCTGATGAGAGGTCTCTTTTATGGTGCTGCCAAAGTGAGACAGCCAGACCAGCTTTTAAACTCTGAGCTCACAGAACACCTCTTCAAGGTCAGTGATATTAAAAAAAACACTTAATAAAGCCATATTTCTCTTGTTTATAAATATTTATATAATATATATTATATTGCCAAAAGTAACTGGATAGTTGCATGTTTCAAAGAACCTTTTTTTTTTTTTGATACAGCATTTAATAACTGTTAGCCCATTTTTGGCCTTAATTATACACTGTATCCTTCTCAGTAGATTCCAAACCAATTCTTTGATAACTAGAAGGCAATATTTTGGTCCCTTCCTCTTTCAGCACAGTAGTTAATCAGCTCATCATTGTGAGTGTTGTTGGATTGGCCCAAAGCTTGACATTCCAGTTCATCTGAAATGATGTTCAATAGTGTTAGGGTCGGGGCTCTGGGTAAGCCCATAAAGATTTTGCACCTCTTCAAACCAAGTCACTGCAAGTTGTGTGGTATGTCCTGGCTACATTGTCATACTGAAACAAAATAGGGGGGTGCTACCACAGCATAGGAAGAGCAGACTCGTCAGTGCACTGCATGGCAATCATTGTTTCAGGAATGAAGACCAATGTGCTGAGTGAAAACCAGAAAGCACCCCAGACTGTGACAGAACATCTGCCAAACTTCATAGTGAGGACAAAAAACTTGGATAATTAATGTTCTGTGAGCATCTGCTATAGATGCAAACATGACCATCAGATTGCATTTAAATAATGTTCTGTGAGCATCTGCCAGAGATGCAAATATGGCCATCAGATTGCAAACCATGTTTATTATTATTATTATTATTATTATTATTGTTGCTCTTATATTATTTCTCCCTGATTGGGGGGCGCCTCCGTAGCCAGGTGGGAAGGAGCAGCAGTACGTACCACACGCTTCTTGATTAGACCGGGGTTCGAGCCCGTCACCACCAAATATGGAGGATGCGGAAAGGTCAGGGAATGACCACCGCATATTCCGGAGCAATATGGCCTTAGTTGCTAATGCTCCTAAAAAAAAAAAACCAAACCAAACCAAAACCTGATTGGGGGATTCCACTCCATGACAGGTACTGCTACCAAGTACACAGGGTGGTTGTAATGTCTGGTGTTACTGTTGGTCGAGGAAATCTCTGACTATTCTATAGGTGCTCAGGATTGCGACTTTCTGAAGTTCCTTGTAGGTGTTCTCTGGGAGATCTATTGCTGCTAGGCTGCTATGTAAAGTCTTTGGCACCATACCGGTGGTTGACACGATGATCGGGATGGTCAATACTTCTTGCATATGCCACATCTCCTTGACTTCATGACTCGGGTTCATGTACTTCCTAATTTTTTCTTCATGGGTTTTCTGGACATTGCTAGTGTTGGGCACCGCTATGTCAATTAGATAAGTAGCCTTTTCCATCTTGTCCACAAGGGTTATGTCTGGTCTGTTGTGGGGGATGGTCTTATCCGTTATTATGGTGCGGTCCCAGTACAGCTTGTGGGTTCGGGTCTCTAGTACTGCCTAGGGTTCGTACTTGTATTATGGTACACTTTCTTTGGTCAACTGGTATTCCCTCGCTAGCTTCTGATGTATTATCCTGGCTACCTGGTCATGTCTATGAGTGTATTCAGTCTGGGTGATCACCTTGCAACCTGCGGTGATGTGTTGGATCATTTCTAAGGCCAGATGGCATCGTCGCCATGTCATCTGACATTCCGGGCTCCTTTGCGATGTATTTTCTACAGTTTCTGGTGTTGATTACCTGGTCTTGGATGGCCAGCATGAATCCTTCAGTCTCGGGGAAGAGCGTCCCGCTTGTGAGCCATGCGTTGGAAGCAAATTATTATTATTATTATTAGCTATATGGTGCAAGGAAGCCTGAGGCTTATGCTGCACCAGCCAAAAAAAAAATAAAAAATTTCCCCAAGTTACCCTGAGAGAGAGAGAGAGAGAGAGAGAGAGAGAGAGAGAGAGAGAGAGAGAGAGAGAGAGAGAGTGAGGGGGGGGGCAGAGAAGTAGAAGGGAATCACCAAGAAAGAGAAGGATGATGATATCAGCTCAGGATCCTTGGTGTGCCAAGCCCAAACTCACCAGATGTGAGCCCATGGGATTTTTTTATTGCAGATATATTAATTTTGGTTGAATGAAGCTAATTAATTAATAACTAGCATAAAGACTCATAATATGCACAAGCTCCTGCAATTCTCCACATTAACGTCGGGAGACCAAAATATAGAATAAAGATCAAAATTAAAATTTAAAAACATTTCCATTAAAGGTGCACACCTTTTTCTCAAATCGGAAAAATTAAAAATCAGCTGAATTATTAAAATTCAGTTGATTTTTAATGATTCATTTCTCCACGACGCAGCTTTCCAATTTTCCAGGGACAAATTATGATAGATCTGTGTACCTATGAGTCAATGCTATGCATTGCGTGATGTGATGTTTGGTTTGTGCACCACAGTTCCTCCATGAAATCCAATACCATGCAGCTCCCTACTTATCATCCTTGTACTAACCAATGACTCCCATTAAACTCCTGGTTAACAGAATTTTTATAAAGATTGATGAGATCTACATACCACTTTCCTGAGGCATGCCCTCCAGTCTCTTTCTGTCAATTTTCTGCAGGCTGCCTAAATATTTATAGGCTGTAGTAATACCATGATATTTCCAGTTGGTAATTATGCTATCCACAGTTGATCTAGGATTTGCAGTTTTACAGATGATGATGATTCCCTGTTGGAAGTTGCTAGGCCAATTATTTCAACCAATCTACTACATTTTTTTGACTTTCTTACTTCTAGCATAAATGCAGTTACTTTTATACCTGTTCTCTTGATGCATGGCTGGGGGAAATGGTTAATTCTTTCTAAATCCCAGGGTTTCTGGATGTTTTTGAACAGTATTACATTGCATATATAGAGACCTGGTTGTTAAACATATTTTGGTTGGATAAAGCCTATTTTTAATGGGAGAAAACACTTAAAATTGCCACATTTCAGCAATAGTCAACCCCTCATGTTTATATACATTGAATCTTTGTAGATTTGATGTATGTAGGCATGTAGTTTTATTCTTAGCAACATTTTTTGCTAGAATACATTGGATGGATGGATTCTTTAGGGGAGAATCCTTACATTCAGGACCACAATTGTGCTCACTGTCAACCCATTCAATAGTTGCTTTGCTTGTTTCCAGACCAAAAAACCCAAAGTATGTAAATTTAAATTGTGAACACATGATAGATAATTAATATTCATACAGTTAAAACAGCCTCTGTTTTCATTTAGACATAAATATTTTGTTGTTATATTTTGATGAAGAGTGAAAATTGACTAAAAATTTCCTATAGATACTTAGAATTAATTCAGATATGACAAAAAGAATTTTGAACTCGGTAAACAGATTTAAAAAAAAAAGTAACTTTTTATTCCAAATTATGTTTAAATTTAAAATACAAAAATATGATAATAATCAATATCTTATTAGCTGTGCAGAGGGTACATTTCCATTAGCAAAGGAATTTGTATCGCAGAATAAGGGTGCAAAATTACAATAATAACATTAAACACAAGTTGCTAAATTTACATTTAAATGAATTCTTCTTCAGGTTCCATGTTCAATTTGAACGTTGGAGACCAATATTTTCCAGCCAACTCTGTCTCTTGCTTTGTGAAATAGTTCTTGTGTCGTAAGACCCCCCCTGTCCATTCTTTGATATTATTAAGCCACTTTTTTCTTGGTCTTCCTTTTACTCTTTTGCCTTTAATCTTCCCTTGCAGGATTAGTCTCTGCAGGTCATACTGTAGGCCTCTTATAATATGCCCGAGGTAGGCAGTCTTTCTCTTTGCAATTGTTAAATGAATTAAAAGCGAACTAAGTTGATACATTTAGCTATTTATTATGCATGAAATTTCAGACATGTAACATAAAAAATTCACTAGTTGACAGCTTGCTGATCAAACATTCTTATTTTCTATTTTGGAAGCTCATTTAGAGTCATTTCCATTAGCCAAGTTGCTTCCATAGCCGAATGGTGAGGAGTGGAAGTGCAGTAGCACATGCCTTTGCGTATTTAGCAGTCAGAGTTCAAGCCCCGACTGCTAAATACGGTCGATTTGCCAACCTGCACCTGACCAACATGGCAGATTATGGTCTATTTCCCTCAACATGGATCATTGAAGAGGTTTCCATCCTGCAAATTGATAATGATAATTGATAATGAAAATTGATAATGGCTGCAGTTTACCTTTACCATAAGCCAAGTGCAATCGTGAGGCACTTTTTTAAGAATGGATGAAACAAAAGGAGTATTTGATGACTGTGAAAACAGTGAAGATTAAGAACAACCTTTCAGAAGTGCTTTTGAAAAAGTTGAATATATCAAGCTCAGCTTAGTATTGGGTGCTTTTGGGATTTCCTACCAGTATTTTATAAGTTCCAATATAAAGGCTCTCTTCCCAACTATGATCCTGAAGTTTTGCATGTAGGTTGAGAAAAGTTTGTACTTTTTTGGCTTGAATTCTCTGGACTGACTGTCTCCAAGCTTAACTTAATTGTTATTTTTATATTTTTTAATATATTAATTTTATATAGTAGTTTCATATTAATGATTTTCCATTTTAATAACCTGAATAAGACATTCTCTCCCTCCCCCATGATAGTAGCTTTTCCATTTGTTACTTATTTGGAGAAGTCTGAGTTTGAATCCTGTCATAGACTGGAGGAACTTCAAAAGTCTTCTTCACTCAGGGCCTCCCATGAGTTATTTCCAGGTTTTTTAGTCTGCACAATATGCAGCTCACCTTGTGAACACACACACACACACTTTTACAAACATTATCATAATAGCACAATATGGTCTAAGTCACCAATGTGTCTAAAAATGTTTGAAGGGCAATTCCTATAATTAATGTTTGATATATATTTTTTATTTTATTTATTTTTTCATTCAGCCTGCACATTTAGTTGCACAAGATCTGGCATCGTTAAATGTTCAGAGAGGTAGAGATCATGCACTTCCTAGCTATAATGAATGGCGTTACTTTTGTAACCTGTCAGTGGCTGAAACATTTAGTGACTTCAGGAAGGAAATAAAAAGCTCAGTCTTGCGTGAAAAATTACAGGAACTGTATGGGCACCCAGGTGAGCTGTTTCTGTAAGCACCATCAGTATAACTTTTCTTCACTTTTCAACTGGAAGAATTTATTAGGGAAGAACCCTAATAAATTGGAAACCTCTAATTGTCTCTAAAATTTAAATTCACTTGCTATATAATTTTGCTAATGTATATTTTTAATGAGGTACTTCTTTTGAACATAATACTAGAACATAATGCTTGCTATAAATTTTAGGTGCCTCTGTAGCCAGGTGGGCAGGAGCAGCAGTGCATAGCACATGCTTCTTGATCAGACCGGGGTTTGAGCCCGTGACCACCAAATACAGAGGATGTGGAAAGGTCACGAAATGACCACTGCATATGCCCGGAGCAATATGGCATTAGTTGCTAATGCTCCTAAAAACCAAATAACAACAACTATAAATTTTATGTATTTTTTCCTTCCAAATAATGTAAACTACTGTTTCCTTGAAAATTTTATTATATACTTTACAGCCAAAAATTCAGCGGAGATACATGATGCCTTGGAATTCATACAGAATTACAAAAACTGAAACTTGCTACCTTAATTGCAATGCATTTTATTTTATGTAGCAGGTGAATTTAATTTGAAACTTTAGTTTTAAGATACCAGAATTTTTATTTTAAATAGAAATCCATTTTTTTCCCTTTAAATGATATTTGAAGGACAAAAAATGGAATAATTAAAACATTAAAGTTGTACAATCTGGAATTTAAGAATGTGTAATTAATTCCCATTGAAATTTAGGTTTAAACCAACTGTAATCCCTATAATCTATCTAAAGACATATGCATAATGTCCTCCATGACAGTATAGTGGTGGTTTGCTACTTGTCACTCATCTGGAGAAATGCAGGTTGGTCTATTAACATACACACTCTTAGATGGACATAATGCACAAATAGCATAATGTGATCTAATTTTTTATTTTTTATTTTTTTTAATAAGAACCCCAAACACAAGAGGTATTAGAACCTATTTTGTACTTAGTACCATACATGGTTGGAAGGTTGAGAAGATGAAAGATACTTGTTGACATTAGACTTGAATTTCTGTAGATTGTAATTTTCAAGAAATATTTGGGGGGGTTGTTCCTCAAAATGGAAGTTGAAGAGATAAATGAGGAAGAAGAATAGTTGGCTCTGAATTTGAAGTAGGACAATAAACAGATTTAACTGGTTGTGGCATGTGTTTGGACTGGTTTTGCAGTGAAAGGGGGGATTACAGACCAATTTAGAAAAAAGTGCCCATGGAAAACACATGCAGAAGAAATGGAACATGTATGAGACAGAGTGGAGAGACCTTGCAAGAGATGGGTCATTAATTAACCCAACTGCCATCTTTTGAACGGAGTCTAGAAACCTAAAAAAGGGTTATGCGGACACTTCCCCAGATGTAGGAATAATATTCCATGATAGGGTGGATTTGGCGCAATATGGCCTAATTTGCTGATGCACCTAAAAATCCACAACCATATATAGGCATCGTCCGCTTAGCACTCTTAATTCGGGCTGTAAAAATAGAGCACTAAGTGAATCAGTGTTAAGTGCGAGAGAGATTTATCCATAGAGTGTAATGTATATAATTTTAACTGGTTGGCATGACAACTGTTTCTGGCTGATTTTTATGGCATCATTTCACTTTTTAACAATATTAAATGTAGCAGAAACATATAATTTATGTAATAAAATATAGAGTACATGTTCAATAAAATAGAAGAAAGCTGGAAAGCTTACCTCAAAAAATTATGGAATCATATGTACACTATATTTACAATGAGCAGTTTTTAATGTTCATTTTCAAGTTGTTCAAAACCACCAGATATAGTATGAATTATTCTAGCACTCACTCTCTTTGAGACGAGAGAGAGAGAGAGAGAGAGAGAGAGAGAGAGAGAGAGAGAGAGAGGTTTAAACTACCTATATGGTAAGTTAAAATCATCACTCAGACATAAAATGCACAAACAGTACTTAAACCAAAACTTTTTATTTTTATGAGAACCCCAAAGACGAAACATATTAGAACCTGTAGTACTTATTACTGTGCAAGGGTTGAAGGTCGAGAAGATAAAATAAGTTGTTGACATTAGCATTAATTTTTGTAGATTGTAATTTTCACGAAATATATATGAAGGAAGGTTGTTCCAAAAAACGAAAGTTGGATGAATAAGGAAGGAGAAAAGTTGGTTCTGTGAGTTTGAAGTTGGATGGTAAAAGGATGTTGACTGGATGTGGCACATGTTCGGACTGGTTTGCAAGAGAGAGAGAGAGATAGAGAGAGAGAGTGGGAATTATAGAAAACAATTCAGAAGAACAGTGCCCATGAAAGTATCTATAGAATAGGCATGCAGCAGAAACAGAATGTTTATGAGACAGAGAATGAAGAGACTTTGTCAGAGATGAGTCCTTAATTAACATAATTGCCCTCTTTTCAATGGAATCTTGAAGCCTGAGAGAGGTTTTGGGGAATATTGTCCCCCCAGATGTTGGAACAATATTCCATGGTAGAACAGATTTGCAATTTGTACAGAGTGAACAGCTGTTTGAAGAAAAGTAACACTGAGAGTGAAAGAGAAGCCCAGATTTTTAGATGCAGAGGAAGCAATATTTGTAATGTGCTTATGCAGAGAGAGTGATTGATTGATTAGAAGTCAGAGTAATCCCCAATAGAGATATATGATCTTGCCTAGAAATCAGTATCATCGAAGACAAGCATAGGAGCAGAAGAATCCTTTTTGCAAGATATAAGACGGCTGAGTTTTAGAAGGATTGAAATTAATTATGTTATCTTTTCCCTGCTGGAGAATTACTTGGAGATCAGTATTTAAGAAATTGGTAGTGGATATTTGTGAAGTTGAAGCTGTTTGTGCATTGTCTTAAACTGGAAGACAATGTACTATCATCAGCAAAACTATGGATAGGATTTCTGGTCAACAGAAAAAGGATCATTAATATACAAGAGGAAAAGAGTGATGTGATTGAAAGAACTGAACCTTGTAGAACACCAGCATTAGTGGAGAAGTTAGACGACAGAGTGTCATCTACCCATTACCCATGGTGAGCAGTCAGAGAGAAAACTGGATATTCAATTACAAAAAACAGTATTGGCAAACCATAAGATAGAAGCTCATACAGCATTAACCAAAAAAAAAAAAAAAAAAACTTCCCATTTCACCCATCAATTTGCTCCAAAGTTTGTCCAGTTCTTCTTTGAATTCATTTAAGCTACTGGGGGCTAAAAGACCTTTATGCCAAACACAATCAAAAGCCTTTGAAATGTGAAGAGCAACTGCTTGAGAACTTTTCCATTAAATTTGACCATAGATGGGTAACATAACCAGAATATCACCAGCGGATCAACACTGACAGAATCCGTACTGGCGATCATTTGATTTCCAAAAAAGTAACTAATATTTCTTTATTATTTAAAGATCTGTTGTGATGGTTAGTAAATGCTTGATTATTGTCCTTCCAAAACAAATGGAAAAGGCCTGGGTTCTAATCCTGTGATGGGAGGGATTTTTTTATGGGGGTTATTTTGTATACTTTAAGGTTATTTTTCTATACTTTGAGCAAGTTAGTCCATTTCAGAAGAGAGAGAGAGAGAGAGAGGTGAATGGTTTTTAACCTCTGGGGAACTATGGATTTTCATCCAGAAAACAGGCAGACAGACTAAAGAATACAGATTCAATGTATTCAAATGTGACCCCAATCCACAAAGGAGGATCAAAGGGAGACAGGTAATTACAGACCTGTTAGTTTAACTTCTGTTCCAGGGAAATTAATGGAGGCAGTATTTAACATGAAGTTTAACATGAAGTCTAGACAAGACTTCAGTTATAGCTCGGACACAGCATGGGTTTGTTAAGGGGAAGTCTTGTCTGACTAATTTGATTGGATACTATGATGTAGTCACAAAGGAACTGGATCAAAGAACTTTGATATCATATATTTGGATCTTAGAAAAGCCTTTGATACTGTTGCACGTGAAAGACTGCTGCACGAATTGGAGCAGTGTGGCATTGGAGGCAAATTGCTGCTATGGATAAAGGGATGGTTGAGTGGGAGAAGACAGAGTGGTAATCAATGGACACTGCTCTTCGTGGACTAACATTATTAGTGTAGTCCCTCAGAGTTTAGTGTTGGGTCCATTGTTGTTTTCTGTATTTATAAATCATATTGATGATGGTATATCAGGCTTAATGTCCAAGTTTGCAAATGATACAAAGATTGGCAGGGTTGTTAATGACACTAATGAACTAGCTGCAACAGGAACTAGAAAAGTTGAGCAGATGGGCTGAGAAGTGGCAAATGAAGTTTAACATTGACAAATGTAAAGTACTACATATGGGAAGCAGTAATCTCAGAGTAACATATCAACTCTGTGGTACCACACTGACAGTAGTAGAGAATGAAAAGGACCTGGGGGTAATTGTGCAGGCAGATATGAAGTTTTCTGAGCAGTGCAGATGGTCTGCAAGAGTAGCTCATAGTGTCTTGTCAATGATATACAGCAATTTTTCTACCAGAGATAAGGAGGTGATTATCCCCTTGTATAAGGCAATGGTCAGACCACACCTTGAGTACTGTATACAGGTCTGGAGGCCTCGTTTTAAGAAGGATGTCAAGCTGTTGGAATGAATACAGAGAAGGGTAACAAGATTTGAATGGAACAAAGGGTTGCTCTTACGAAGAAAGGCTTAACTTTTTCAAATTACAGTGTCTAGGAACCTGCAAGGTGATCCAATTGAGGTGTATAAAGCCTTGAATGGTTTGAGCATCCTCAGTGCTGATGGGATTCTTCCTCTTACTCAGAATAATCGCCTGAGAGGGCATAAATTCAAATTGAAGAAAGACAGTTGTAGGATAGATGTGCGGAAGTTTGCCTTTAGCTAGCGGGTGGTTGGTAGCTGGAACAAACTTCTATCTGTCGTTGTAGAAGTTGATAGCTTAAATAGATTCAAGGCAGAACTTAACAAACATTTGGAGCCAGTGGATGGGTGAAATAAGGGAGGGGGGGGGTTTGGCTGATGCTATATAAGCTTGCTTTCTTGGATCATGTGCCTTTGCTAATGCTATTATGATATACTGGCTCTTCATGGCCTTAGCTGCTTTGGTGCTTGAAGCATGCTAATAAAAGTAAAAAATCCCTAAAATAACTATTCCCAAATTACTCATGGGTTTGAAGACCCTTTAACTCTTGAACTGGATATGTGATCAACATGATTTATTGTCCACTTGAAAGAAATTTATTTTATGAATTTCGATAATGTTTTTTTTTTTTTTTTTTGCTCTAATTCAAATTCTTGATAGCTGAACTTTTGCCTGTGAACTGTGTAGATTGTGAAGAACAAATTTTGTTTTGCATTTTTTTTTTCATTCTGCTAGTATGTACAGTGATTCAGAATTGTCATAAATTCTATATTGTATTCCTTGAAACAAATTATTTCAAATAAAGAATCAGAAATTTTCTTAGAAGTTTTTATAAGAACAGTGTAGTTTTTAAGAAAAATGATGTTATAGTTTTATGATGTCACTTGTGGTCAGAGAAATGGAGATAATCCACTTCTCTGAACCCCGTCACCACCAAATACGGAGGATGCGGAAAGGTCAAGGGAATGACCACCGCATATTCCCGGAGCAATATGGCCTTAGTTGCTAATGCTCCTAAAAACCAAATAACAAACAAACAAACAAACTTCTCTGAACGAGTTACATTCATAAAAATATATGCAATAATTTTCTGCAAGGAAAGGCAAAGTCATCCACCAGGATATTTAATATAACTAAAATTATATGGCTTAGCTTAGTTAATATACAAATTTGTATATATGGAAAAGCATTCAGAAATATGATGTCCACCTATATGTTAATTAGCAGTGTTTTATCTTTTAAATCAGGCATGACGTAGTCAAGCGGTCAGAGGAGAGAGAGAGAGAGAGAGAGAGAGCGAGCGAGGGCGCACAGTAGCCCACGCTCTTTGAGTGGGC
This sequence comes from Mastigoproctus giganteus, assembly GCF_048544385.1. NCBI lineage: Eukaryota > Metazoa > Arthropoda > Arachnida > Uropygi > Thelyphonidae > Mastigoproctus > Mastigoproctus giganteus. The sequence goes on from NC_143578.1 coordinate 242,682,870, forward strand.
TATGGTTCAAGCCCATGACTGCTAAATACAATTAACAGTTGTATTCATGATTTATTGTCAACTCCTCTGACCTGGTTGGCCATACTAGAGTATGAACAAGAATTTTTTTTTTTTTTTTTTTTTTTAAATAGATAGTAGACTAGCCTTTTGATGATGCCATTTGTTTGAAAGTAATCAGTAGTTAGGTACTTGTTGGTATAGGAATATGCTCTATTGAGAGATGCAAAATTTGAATATGGTGAATGCAAGTTGTACAACAAAAAAAAAAAAAAAAAGACAGACATGGCAGGAGGACTTTGGTTGAGAAGCACATAGATTCTCAAATGGTATAACTAATAGACACAAGTGGTCATTGCAATATTTAGTCAGTCTTGTGTGACATAAGCTTTGGGAAAAACAGAAATATGCTATAAGCCAATGAACTGCGACCGACTATAAAGAACTACAATTACTATGATCATTGTAGTATTTGTTGCAGTTTAAAATCGTTTGTTGGCTGAAAAAACATAAATGGACAGGATAGCCTAATTTCTTTTCCATGAAAATCTTCCTGTTTTGCACTGGGAACTAAGGACATCCATAGGCTGGGTTTATCCATGTTTTCCCAAAATACCCTGCTTGCAATAGTGCAGAACTTGGAACCTATGAATAAAAAAAGCACTCCTGTAATTTTGATTGATATTGCTAAATGTGCAATTATCAATAACAATCAAAATTGTTATTGATAGTTGCTAATAGAATTAAAAGCTATTTTACCTCCTTTTTAACTTGCAGCTGTTTATTCCTGTAGATAATGTGGATGTTTGGGTTGGAGGTGTAAGTGAGGATCCAGTAGATGGAGCAAAAGTTGGACCAACTTTTCAGTGCATCCTTATTGATCAATTCAGAAGAGTTAGAAGTGGTGACAGGTAATTCTCAACTTGTTTTAGAGGTATTCTCCTTTATACACTTTTAGGGGTATGAATGAAAGTTTAAAATTACACCTGTATCTGTGGGATTCCTATAGGTAGATTTGTTTATGCCATTTTTTTGTTTTGGAGATGATGTCAAGAAAAGGTAATGATCAGTTTACTTCTGACTCCATTTTAAATTTGATCTTTTGGTAAAAATTGTTGGGGTATTGAAGACCATCTGTGGTCCCATATGACCAGAATGCTACCAACATACTGAATTCATAACTTAGTTTGATGTTTTCTGCCATTCAAAAATGCTGTTCTAAATGATCCTATGAAAGTTTTAGCAAACAGAGGTGACAGAGTTATCCATGCTAACCAAAAGAATTCTAATCTGGACTTTCAACTTAGTTGCTAGGAACCAATTACTGTTTAAACCACAGAGGAAGCAAAAGCTGTTTTTCAACAATCCCTCAAATCTCAGTTCCACTGTATAAGTTACAGCAGACCCATCTCAATCAAGGATATACAGTATTAGACTTTATTGATCTTTAGGTGAGAGAATTCTATTTCAGATTTTTTTAAATTTCTTTTACATCCAAGAACTGCAGGGAACTGCAGGCATTCTCTTCACATGGAACCTTGAGCTGATAGTATTCAAAGCTTCTTTCAAGATCTCAATAAGTTCACCAAAAGTTCAAATTTAAAGAATGTAAAGCCGTCGCCATGTTTTCTCATTGTCCTGATCTTCAAAACAGAAAATGGCATAATCAAATCTGTTAACAAGGAAGCCCATAGATATAGGAGTGATATAAAACCTACATCAATCATTTTATTTTTATATTACTATTTTTCTTCAATCTTCTGACACCAGATATGTCATCAACCTGGCTGTCACTCAAAATTGAAGTAGCAATTAAATATCATTTCAAACAAGTGATATTTATTTTGAAATTTATTAAATGTCAACTGTGTAACTAATAAATGCTACATTTCACACTGCTGTTTTGTTTATCTTAAACTTAATGCTCCATTTCTATACGGAAAATTCAAGTATACCATTGGCAAAAACTGAAAAATTGTAATAGATAAAATATACTATAAAGAAGGTAACAGCTTATCTGGGAATATATTCTTTATTACAGAGCTAAAAATATAATTTGCATATCCTTCATGGCCAATTTACAAGTAGTTCTCCATTTCATTTAATTTATGTAACTATCCTCCAATACTATCATAAAACTGTCTGTTTTTATGCATGCAAAAATATGACTTAATTGTTTGCACAAATTATTATTTATTTCAGTATTTTTTACATCTTATCTCCACAGTACTAATTTGCATTGGTATTAGTATTAGCCATATGGTGCAAGGAAGCCCTAGGCTATGCTGCACTGGTTAAAAAAATTATAATAAATAAAATAAACTATATTTCATTCCCTATCATCTATCCAGTTGACTTTGAATCTGCTCAAATTTCCAACCTCATGTGGTTGGAAACTTGAGCATATTCAAAGGAAATTCAATTGTACTGCAGTCACAGCATGGATTTGTTATAGGACGATCTTGTCTAACTTTACTTACTTAACAAGTACAGGCAGTGGTGAGCTGTGAATATTTTAACAGTGGGCTCACACTTTTGCCGACTTTTTGATGTGAAACATCCTTTGGGAGGGGTACCTATCAAGTAAATCTGATCAGTCATGGAAATTATGCCATCTGCAGCGTCTTGCCAGAGGCACTTCCCATGCTCACACCACTAGTCTGTGCAGAGCACTCACTAGTAGTATGATTAGAGCTCGTGACGCATTTTTCGTGACCAGTACGATATCTCGAGTTTTAACTTTTTAGAATTTTTGAATAGTATGATGTCACAATCATGCTTCCTGCAGTTACTACTGCAGTAAGTATGACTGCAAGTATTTGCCATATGACTGCAACAATATAAGTATGTTTCATATGACTGCAACAATACAAAGATTTGTCAACAATCTGTTTTCACCTTGCATTTTTGTTACATTCCATTGTTAGGTGCCCTGAACAGCTGCATATGTCGTTTCAAACTAAAAGATCGGGTACCTCAATTGATGCTGTTTTTCAGAGACATTTATATACATTGCAGTATCAAGTATATGTCTCTTACTTTAGTTATCATAAATTCATTGTATCTTGTCATCCAGAAATTACAGAAATTTGTGAATGATCAATAAAATATTTACAATACAAAAGCTTTTTTATTTCATAATAAATATATACAAATCAAAATATCTAAAACAAAAGGATGTTTCACATAAAACCATCTACCGCGCATGCATGGAAGATATGTGACTTTTTTATTCTTTTTTTTTTTACAACTAGAGAAATATAATGGATACATTTTTTTATGATAAAATTTTAATATTGCAAATAAAAAAATAACATGAAAATATTTCACATATCACAAATAACAAACTATCACAAAACATTCTAGAATATAAAAACAAATATTACATAAAAAAAACAAACTGTTCTAGAAAAGGTACACAAAAATCGCAGATTACATGAAAAAAATTATTACACAAATATTCAAGAAAAATTTATTCTAAAATTTCCATATAGAATTTACTTTATTAATATTTGTTGTCGATCTGCTTTGCTCAATAACTGAGCGATGATTATGGAAGAAACATTTGACATTAACAACCGGATCAAATTGAAGCAGTGGTTTTCCATATACAAATTAGATGTATGGTCATCATATCTGCAACATGTTTAATTGTCAAAGACGTTATTTTTATTGTTACAATATTACTCATTACAATGAAAGCTCGCTCATTTTCGGCACTGATAATCGCAATGGTTTCAAGGATATTTCTGGCTTTTTTAATTGAAAAGGGAATTTCACTCGATTTTAACGATAAACTGTCTTTGACAAATCATTAATTTTTATTCCATATTTTATTAGAAAACTTATAATTTTTTATTCATTTTCATGCCATGGAAATGAAGGTCCTTCCATATGTTTAAAATTTTTTTCAATTCCTCATCCTCAATGATATCATTTATTTTCTTTATTTAATTTAAAATTACTCTGTTGCATTAATAAATGATCCTTTAAGGATAAAACAATGCATTAATAACTTGTTATGAGGTAATTTTTTAACTGTATTCTTACTTTCGATTCCTTCAAATTCTCTCGGCTTCGACATGCTCTCAACTTTAGCTTCATAATGTCCAGAATTTTTCAAATTAGCAATAGCATTGATAGTTCGAATAATTAATATATATGCTTTCTATAGTGATGCTGCAACTTTGTAAAGTTTCTGGAAGGTAAGAGAGCTCCTGCAGGTGTCGATCATTAGTGCTAAATCGTTAAGCAATTTCAGATTTAAGTCGGTTTAATAATCCAGAATATTTAACTTCTGATTCAAAGCGGGATAATTCCTCCAAACTGCAATTGTCATCCTCAAGCTACAAGCTGCCCATCTGGGCCCGAACACATGACCGACTTTTATAATTTCCACTTCAAGTTCTTTAGCAATCATCCTCAATCAATCGTGCTGGTTTTTTCGAGATTGGTAATATAATGCATACAGTTTTTTTTTTTTTTTTTTTTAATTATTGCCTGGGTGCCGTTATGTTTTGGAACATGCATGCCTAAAGAGTTTCACTTCAAAACTACGATAGTAGTGTGAAAGGCATCATTTCATCTGTATCTCATATTGTGCTCATCCTTCATAGTGAAGGCCTCGATGCAGTTTCAAAATCTGCCAACATTTCATCTTTGGAAAGTTTATTTAATATCTTAGTTGCTCTTACCCCTCCCCCACCCCTTTGACGTCGCTATAGTCACTAGTTCTTTGAATACTGTCGGAATTACTCGGATATTCAGCTACTGTGACCATGTAAACTTAGACAAGAGAAATTTACTGAAATGCACTCACTTCTCCGAAAAACAAATGACTGCTTTCAGGAGAAGGGGGAAACCACAACACAGGTTGATCAGAGGCTATTATCCGTGTCAGGAATACGCCTTAATCTTCTGATTGGGCATGGAAAGCATATTGACTAGTGCGACTTATCAGTAGGTGGGTGCATTGTTTTATGGGCACTACTAAAATTATGGAACAGTAATCCCTTTAACCCTTAATTCGCCCTTTATAATTGCCTAAAGGCCAGAGGTGAGAAGAGTATGTACAAAGTTAAATCTCTCTTAATCTGTTTGTTATATGGAAATTTTCTTCATTCTACGGAAACTATTTTAAATTTAATTACCAAGAGGAATAAAAAAAATTCACTATAAAGAAGTTTGTTAAACAGGCCAGACTGTAATTAATCAAGATGAAGCAATTTTAAAATACATAACTGGTCCATTGCGCCATTAAAATGCTGGGGATGGGGCCCTGCTCACCCCACCGTAGTTCTGGCTCTGTATGTGCAATAATTGAATTCAGGATTTCATTTGTAAAATAAATGATCATTTCAACAATGGGCTCGCAAGTTTTCAAAAAAAATAAATAACAATGGGCTTATGCAAGCCCACCATAGCTCACCACTGCGTACAGGTCATTATTAAAAAAAAAGTCTAGGGTTAGGGTTAAATTTGAAAGTGTCTGCAATTCTGCCCAGACACGATAAGAGGGAGTATATGATGAAAGCCTTATCAATCAATTCGGGCTTGGAGAGACTGTGCAAGGCTCATGGGGCAGAATTTTTCTCAGCATGGTCTGTGCTTGTTAACAGAAGAGATTGTTTCTACAGGGATAGGATACACTTAAATAGAAAGGGTGCAAGAATATTTGCTGATGCTATCAAGATAGTGTTAGGTGGGTTGGAAACCTGCTAGCTTGGGGGGAATTCACAGACTAATAGATTAACAGTAGCTGCAGTCAGAAGTGAAAGTGATTCTTGCAGTGCTTCTATTGGAATGAGCAGCAGCCTGAAAAGTGAGGGGCTCGGAATTCCAAGGCTACTAGGAGTCATCATGAAACAAGTAAATACATGGGCTGTGTTAGGGTAACTAAGATTAACAACAGGTGTATGTATACTTACATGTACAACAATGATAGTAAATAATTTTATGAATTTCAGGTGCTGGTCAAGACATCAAAGGCAGGTGTTGTTCGGATATCAGAGACATGGTGTCACCCAGATATAAGGAATGCAGAATTGGAATTTTGGAAATACAATGTGTACAGAAAGGATAAAAAGAGAGGAGAGATTATATGTTAGTAAAGAAACATAAAATCTAAGGAAGTGCACCAAGCTGACATGGATGGGCAGTGCAATGTTAAGTCAGTTTGGTGTGACATAAGCACTGGGAAAGCAAAATTGAGAGTAAGAGTGTTTTATAGGCCAAATGATTCTGATGAATACAACTGTACAGAGAAATAGTGGGCCAGTAAATCAGATTGTCTTATAATGGGGGATTTTAACTTCCCAGATGTAGACTGGAACTTGTGAATTGGTCACTAGCAAGGCTTATGTGGATGATTGTTTTCTACAACACCATGTTCGAGAGGCAACTAGAGGGAGTAATACTCTTGATGTGATTATCAGCAGTGATTTTTCGTGCATTAAGAACCTGCAGATAAAGGAACCACTAGGTGGCAGTGATGACAGTGTGCTGATGTGGGATTTACTCAAAGATGTAACTACCATAAAGGGAAGAGTTTTTGCTCTCGTAAAGGTGGCTACGGAGGTCTGAGACATGTTTTTAAATTCTATACAGTGGGACCAACAGCAAATTCCAAATGGGAAGCATTCAAGGAAGTAATCTTGGAAGCTAACGAAAAACTACTAGGCTTTTTGTTCCAGCTAAGAAATACTGTTCAAGGTTTAGGCCTAAATGAATGCCAGATGAATTAATGAGACTAGTGTCAGAGAAGAAAAATGCACGGGATGCATATAAGTTATCAGGAGACATAGATGTCTACAGTAGATATAAGCTAGTCTGTCATCAAGTCACTACAGAACTATCAGTGATATTTCACAATACTCTGTTCATAGTAGGGAACTACAACAGTAGTATGAGAGTAAAACTACTAGGCTTTTTGTTCCAGCTAAAAAATACTGTTCAAGGTTTAGGCCTAAATGAATGCCAGATGAATTAATGAGACTAGTGTCAGAGAAGAAAAATGCACGGGATGCATATAAATTATCAGGAGACATAGATGCCTACAGTAGATATAAGCTAGTCTGTCATCAAGTCACTACAGAACTATCAGTGATATTTCACAATACTCTGTTCATAGTAGGGAACTACAACAGTAGTATGAGAGACATTGATTTAATTGTATCTCATGTTGTGACCACCTTCTCAACGAGTTACCATGATATTGCGCTACCTTGAATGAGTAACACTTCACCAATGGAGAAGACTATCGTTATTTATTGTCAGAATAACACCACCCAGACAGCACTATTTCAAGGCTTATTATCCTTTCATCAGTGGGCAGGTAGGCACCCCGGTGTTGCAATCATGCCAATTCAGTTATGAAATATAACTCCAGAATATGAGAGATACTATTGGTTAACAGTAAACCGTTACCCAGCAGTATAGCATTTTCAGAAAAATATTTTAAATTTAATTTAATTTCTTTTTTCGCTCCAGTTAAATGAATAATAGATCTTGCTTATAAAATTAAAGGTAACATAACATAGATGCCACAGTTAAAAAAAAAAACCCTTAAAATTTAATTTTGTTTAAAACTAAATTAAATTCATTAGCAACAGTACACAAGTATATGTACAGGATACTATTCAAATGTTATAGGCTGCATATATTGACTATTTCAGATATTTTGCTGAAATAGTCCATATATATATAGCCCATTTTGCTGAAATAGTCTATATATACTGCCCATTTTGCTGAAATAGTCCATATAGTGAAATGGTGTGGCATCCCGAAGAGATACTGTTTCACATATATCAGCCAGTTACCTGCAAGTTTAAGATTAAAATAGTAAAAGTTAATGAAAGATTATTACATATTTGTAGACATACAACTACTTACAGATATACATATCTACCATGTCCAGGGCATTACTAGCATGGATGGGAAACTGCTCACTCGGATAACCCAAGCATCAACTTCATATTCTTCAGTCATATACTGTTCACATTCCTGCAACTAGAAATTTTCCACACTCTGGGCTATTAGTGTAATACGAGGGCAGGAGTGTCTATTGCTATCCTAATTACTTACCTAATTTCGCCTCCTGTTAGCTAAACTGCTATACAATTTACTATAACTACAAAACACGTGTACACAAAAATATAAATATACATAGCTTATACTAACAAGCTAAACTTTGCAGCCAGTCGCAAGATAGGCGAGTTGATATACACAAATACAGAAACCCTATAAATAACATGTGTGTGTATGTATATATATATATTTATTTATTTATTTTATTTATTTATTATTTTTTTTCAGATTCTGGTATGAAAATCCTGGTGTATTTGCTCCAGACCAGCTGACTCAAATAAAGTTAAGTTCATTAGGAGGTGTAATGTGTGATAATGGAGATAATATAACTATGATAACAAAGGATGTCTTTCTAATTCCACAAATGCAACATCCAAACTTTTTACAGTGCTCAAATATTCCAAAAGTGAATCTTCATGTCTGGACAGAGTGTTGCCATGGTAAGTTTAGTGTTTTTCTGTGTCTATGTGAGTGCTTGAATGTGTTATTGCTGATATGAGAACACCATTTTAATGAAGTTTGTATTAAGTGTGAAGGAAAGTAGTTATTGTTAATGTGTAGGTTGAATGGGGTAACAATACTATCAAAAGAACACATCACTGTGTAATTTAGTAAAATACTTGATTATTGGCATTTCAGCCCCACTCTGGGAGGGAGTCCCTACAGGATACTGGTAAAAATGCTGTATGTAATAGGATTATATTTAGTATTAATAGGATCAATAATTATATATAGCATTAATAGGATCAAAAAATAAATAACAGAATATAACAATGGATAATGGCTGACAGGGACCTATTGGTTAGCATGTGTTCAGATGGAAGTCTCATTTTGGAGGATGCTAGCCCATGGTTAACTCAAGCACCCTTGTCTTCTGTTGGAACATCTCACCCATCAGTCTGAAGCTGTATGTATATGGGGGTGGGGATTTTCTTTTGGATTGAAAGTATAAGAGACCAAAAAGGTATGCTGTTAGGGTATCATTCTTGGAAGTCTATATTACAGTTAAATATGAGCTACTAATATTTGTATAAAAAGAACTACAGTTAGTATAAAAATTAGTAGTTGTTATTGGTATTAATGGAATGGCACAAACTAATGTTTTTTTTTTTTTATCACGTAAAAAAAAAACATTTTTTTTATGTGATATTAAAGTGAAATTTTAAATTTACTATATGATTGTGCTTTATGCTTCACAGTGCAGTGCATTAAATATTTAAGTTTAAATTCATTAAACTCTTTTGCATTATTTGTTTTTTTGTAGGATGTATTTGACTTGAAAAAAATTGGCACTTAATCTTTACTGAATCTTTCCAGAATGCAGCAGCTCAGGAGAATTTAATTCTGTAACTAGGCTTCATTATCGCACAAAACGTTATACTGAACAGAATAATCAAGAAAACTATTTATCACATAGGCTGCAAAAGGCACATGCAGTTAATGAATCCTATTCTTACCGTGGCTTGTCTTTGGATGAGAATACAGAAAGGAAAAAATTTTGGAGAGAAAGAGACTTTGATGTCACAGAACAAAGAATAGAAGGAATTGAGGAACTAGTTGGAAAGATGGAGAAAACAATACAAAGGCTCAGCAGAAAGGTATGAAAAAATCTAACCTGTGTATCTGCAACTGTCTTTTTTTTTTTAATATTAGCATTAGTTGAGGCATATGTTGCAAGAAAGCAAGCTTATATAGCATCAGCCAAAAAAAAAAAAAAAAAAAACTTGTTTATTTACTAAATTTATTTAAGCTATCAACTTCCACAACAACAGATGGAAATCTGTTCCAGCAATCAACTACCCACTGGCTAAAGGCAAACTTCCACACATCTTTTCTAAAACTGTCCTTTCTCAATTTGAAGCTATGTCCCATCAAGTTCTTAATCTGAGCAAGTGGAAGTATCCCGTCAGCATTGAGCCTGCTCAAACCATTCAAGGCCTTGTACACCTCGATCAGATCACCTTGTGGGTGCCTAGTCTCCAGATGCTGCAACTTGCAGAACTTAAGGCTTTCTTCATAAGTGCACCCCTTTGTTCCTCTCACCAATCATGTTGCCCTTCTCTGTACTCATTCTAGCAACTCTACATCCTTCCTAAAATGAGGCCTCCAGACCTGTATACAATATTCAAGGTGTGGCCTGACCATTGCCTTATACAAAGGGATAATCACCTCCTTGTCTCTGCTAGCAAAATTCCTATATCATTGACAAAACTCCATAAACTGTGCTGGCAGACCATCTGCACTGATCAGAGAACTTCATATCGGACTGCACAATTACTCCCAAGTCTTTTTCATTCTCCACCTTCTAAGTGTAGTACCACACAGTTGGTACATTTCTCTTGGGTTACTGCTACCCATATGGAGTACTTTGCATTTTTCAATGTTAAACTTCAGTTTCCATTTCTCAGCCCATCTGCCTAACTTTTCTAGATCCTGTTGCAGTAGCATACTGTCTTTACTGTCATTAACAACCCTGCCAACTTTTGTATCATCTGCAAACTTGGACATTAAGCCTGATATACCTTCATCGATATCTTTGATAAATACAGAAAACAATGGGCCCAGCACCGAACCCTGGGGGACTCCACTAATAACATTAGTCCACCTAGAGAAGTGTTCATTTATTACCATTTTCTGTTCTCCCACTCAACCATCCCTTTATCGATTGCAGTAACTTGCCCTTAATGCTATACCGCTCCAATTTGTACAGCAGTCTTCCATGTGCAACAGTATCAAAAGCTTTCCTGAAATCCAAGAATATGATATCAGAATTATGTTTTGCATCCAGTTCCTTTGTGACCACATCGTAGTATCCAATCAAATTGGTCAGAGAAGACTTCCCCTTAACAAACCCATGCCGTGTCTGAGCTATTAGTGCTGTCTTGTCTCGGTGATCCTCTATCACCTCTTTAACCAGTGACTTCATTACTTTTCCCAGAAGAGAAGTTAAACTAACAGGTCTATACTTATTTATGTCACCCTTTGAACCCCCTTTGTGAATTGGGGATACATTTGCACATCTCCAGTCCATGGGGACCTCCCCAACTCTCAGGATGCTCTCATAATTATGGCTAAGGGTTTGCTTACTTCCTTTGCTGTCTCCTTTAATATAACTTGATAGATCCCAATCATTCCAGGTGCCTTTCTTATGTTTATCTTCAATTTCTCCTCCACTTTGCTCTCAGTTATTACAAAATCACTTACCTCCCTGTTAGAGTTTGATAAACTTCTGGCATTCCCCTCCTTGAATAAATCCTCATGTGTGAATGTAGATGCAAAATACTCATTCAGTTTATCAGCTACTTGAGCAGAATCATCAATAGTCGAACCATCTATGTTAAGTGGACCAATCTGATTCATCTCCTTCCTTCCTTCCTTCTAGAATTTACATAAGTAAGAATTTACTAGTAAACAGTTCTCTCTCTAATTTTGAAATCACTATTTGATATGACTGTGCATCACTTGCACAGCCTCTTCTCAGCATGAAAGATCTTTCTTCAGTAAAGACAGATGCAAAGTGCCTGTTCATTTCATCGACAACATCAGCTTGGTTGTCTAAGACTTTCCTACACGCAGTGCACAAGGGTCCGATCTCATCCACTTTTTTCTTCCTTGTATTCATGTACATTAAAAATTCCTTGTCCCCATTCTTTGCTCTCTTACACCACTGCTTTCTCATATGCAGCCTTGGCCTGTCTAACCACATCTATTACAAATCAACTTGTAGCTGTTATAGGTTTCAGTACTTTTCATTGCTCTGTAACTGTTCTATGCTACCTTTTTCTTCTCTATTTGACTGGCCAGCTTTGCATTCATCCATTTCAGCATTCTCCTGCAAAAGATTTTAATGGTATGTATGCATTCATTACTTCTGTGATTTTTGCTTTAAAAGTATTCCATAATTCAAGTGTATTCACCCTCACTCTGCAATTTGCCAATTAATAGATGTCATATAGTACCTTAAACCATCAAAGTCCCCTCCTACAAAAATTAAAACCCTTTGACGGTTTAAATTCAGAAATTTAAACTGTCAAAGTCCCCTCTTCAGAAATTAAAGGTAAATTGCCTTTACCTTTAACTGCTGTAACATTTTTCTCCATCTTCCAACTGATGGCTGCATGATCACTACCTACCAATGGTTCTTGTATTTTAAGTTCCGTGATGCCATCTAATTCATGAGTAATAATGAGGTCAAGAATATTTGCACCCCTAGTATTATCTCTGACATCTGGTACAAATAATAATCATGTAGTTTATTTAGAAAAAATTTTCCCCAAAGTGAGTTTCCCTCCCAACTTGTTCCAATCAATCTTGGGCAGATTTAATTGCCCATAATAAGACATTTACGCTTGCCTGCCCATTCCATTTGCATGTAAAGACTCGTCATACTCTTCACAATCTTCTGGTCTGTAGATTACTCCCATTGTCATTATACCTTTGCTTCCAACTAACTCACACTATGCAGATTCTATGCTGGCAGATGTAACTTCAGTTGTTGTTTGTTATTTGGTTTTTTAGGAGCATTAGCAACTAAGGCCATATTGCTCCGGGATATGCGGTGGTCATTCCCTGACCTTTCCGCATCCTCCGTATTTGGTGGTGACGGGCTCGAACCGCGGTCTAATCAAGAAGCGTGTGCTACGCACTGCTGCTCCTTCCCACCTGGCTACGGAGGCGCCTGTAACTTCAGTAGGTCAACACTTAACCTTGTGATCAGAGCTGAGGTGAACATTCAAAATGCCTTTCTCAGGAATAAACACTTAATCATGATATGTCTGGATAAAAAATCTTCAATACAATGTGGTGATATGAGTTTTTTCAAGATGTACACGAATTTGGTCTTAGAGTTCCTCTCACAAACTTTGTCTGTAACTTTTTGACTCAAATTATTTTGGGTACGTTTCCATTCTTCTCTAGTGCACGGGCACACACACACATGTGCACGAGAGGAGTTCCTCAAGGTTCTGTATGAAATGCTACACCTCTTTCCATCACGATCAATTCCATAACTAAATGTATATGTGACACAGAAACATACCTTTACTCAGATGATCTTGCTATCTTTTGCCACTCTCAAAATATGCATTGAATTGAAACTTGCAGCTACAAAGCATCATAAACATATTAGTTTCTTCACGCCAAAGTGAGATAACTTTTATCAAAATAAACAATTTGAAATTAGTCTGCAAGACTCTGTCATAGAAAATGCTCTTGATATATATACTGATACCCATTTCCAGTAATAGGTAAAGAATTTCCTTCCAAGTTCTATCATCAGGCAATTATAATAGTTCATCAGCATAGCAGTTTTACTCACGTACACACAGGTGGCTCTAAAATGGAGAGCAAAGCTTGTGTTGCTATAGTCTGCCGAACAGTGTATCTCCCATCAATTTTCTTTGGAATGCAATAGTTTTACAGTAGAATTATATGCCATTTGTGATGTTGCATGAGTAATTCCCTCCCCAAACTATATTTATTTTTTTTACTCACTATGACAGTGGTTTTCAACCTTTTTTAAATAATGGCACCCCTTAAGTAATTTATTTTATTTTGTAGCACCCCAACTCAAATTTTCTGCCTGTTAGATCCAATTCTCTCCGTCTATCTGTCTCGTGCGTGCACGTGTGCATGTGTGCACAAGCATAAAAATAAATTATATGATAATCAATTATAAAGAAAATTACAATTCATAATACAAATTATATATATACTTATATAATATAGTAATTTTATTCTTTATGTAGAGGTACTAAATAAATCAATTATAGATCACCACAAAATTAAAAAGATACCATACAATGGAAGGTATTTAAACACTTTGTTTATGTAACTTTTCAATGAGATATTTGCACTTGGTGTGATTCACAGATCTTTTTGATATTAGGTGAAATATTGCAGAGACATGCCCTCATTTCTTCCTCAGTCGTTTGTTCTCTTTAATTCTTTAGTTTTTATAGTGGTAAGCACAGAAAATCCTAACTCACATAGGTTTGTACCTTTAATAATGTAGATAAAGATGTACCTTTTATAATGAAATAAATATATAAATACAAAAATAAGTTTAAGTAAAATAAGTTTAAACCCAAATTATGTGGCAACCCTGGAATGTTATTGCAGCACTCTACAGTGCCGTGGCACCCCGGTTGAACACCACTTCACTATGATTTCATTAGGGGGGTAACTGTTCTTTTCACTCTTGAGTAATTCAGTGCTTTTCTCACTTAAAAATTCAATTATCATAAATATACCATGCCCCAGAAAAACTTGTATAATGGAAAAGATGATATAGTAATTGGATCTCATGTGCTAAAATAATTATTGTCTTCTCTTTCCTGTTTTTTTTCAGTTAAGAAAACTAGAAGAGAGTTGTGAAGCAAAAAGAGAGAGTCATTGTACTGATTCTCGTGGGTTGGTCCATAACTCTGGAGAAACTTGGAAAGAAGATAACTGTACTATTTGCAGCTGTAAAGTAAGAAACCAAACATTCTTCCTTTCTTATTACATCTTGCACAGAAAATTCATAATGACTTGGTTTAATAAATCAACCACCAATATATAAAAATTCATTATATGCTAATACATATAAAGGATATTTTATCATTGTTCTTATTGCTTATAAAAATTCTTTCATAACCATAATATTACTATTTAGTATACGGTTAATAATAGCATTAACATTATTACTAAAGGTACATGATACAAGAAAGCAAGCCTATATAGCATCAGGCAAAAAAAAAAAAAAAACCACTTCTCATTTCACCCATCCACTCAATCCAGTTGTTTGTCTAGTTCTGCCTTGAATCTATTTAAGCTATCAATTTCTACAATGACAGATGGAAGTTGGTTCCAGCAACCACCCACCTGCTGGCTAAAGACAAACTTCCGCACATCTGTCCTACAACTATCTTTCCTCAATTTAAATTTATGCCCTCTCAGGCGATTATTCTGAGAAAGAGGAAGAATCCCCATCAGCACTGAAGATGCTTAAACCATTCAAAGCTTTATACACCTCAATCAGATCACCTTGTGGGTGCCTAGTCTCCTGACACTGCAATTTGCAAAACGTAAGCCTCTCTTCATAACAGCAACCCTTTGTTCCATTCACTAATCTTGTTGCCATTCTCTGTACTCATTCCAGCAGCTCTACGTCCTTCTTAAAATGAGGCCTATATGGGGTCAAGGTGTGGCCTGACATATGTCTTATACAATGGGATAATCATCTCCTTATCCCTGCTAGAAAAAGTCTTGTATATCATTGACAAGACACCATGAGCTACTGCTCAGAGAACTTCATACCGCCTGCACAATTACCCCCATTTCACTCTCTACCACTGTCAGTGTAGTACCACAGAGTTGATACATTACTCTGGGGTTACTGCTTCTCATATGCAGCACTTTACATTTGCTAATGTTAAACTTCATTTGCCATTTCTCATCCCATCTGCCCAACTTTTCCAGATCCTGTTGCAGCCGCATACTGTCATTAGTGTCATTAACAACCCTGCCAACCTTTGTATTGTCTACAAACTTGGACATTAAACCCGATATACCATATCGGGTTTAATGTTCATAATGTTCATACCATCATTAATATCATTTATAAATACAGAAAACAACAATACACCAAACACTGGACCCTGAGGGACTCCACTAATAACATTAGTCCACGAAGAGCAGTGTCCATTGATTACCACTCTCCATCTTCTCCCACTCAACTATCCCTTTATCCATAGCAGCAATGTGCCTCCAATGCCACACTGCTCCAATTTGTGCAGCAGTCTTCCATGTGCAATTGTATCAAAGGCCTTTCTAAGCTCCAAATATATGATATCAAAATTATTCTTTGCATTCAGTTCCTTTGTGACTACATCATCGTATCCAATCAAATTGGTCAGACAAGACTTCCCCTTAATAAACCCATGCTGTGTCCAAGCTATAACTGAAGTCTTGTCTAGATGATCCTGAAATGCTTCTTTAACCAATGCCTCAAGTAATTTTCCTGGAATAGGAGTTAAACTAACAGGTCTGTAATTTCCTGTCTCCCTTTGATCCTCCTTTGTGGATTGGGGTCACATTTGCACATCCCCAGTCCATGGGTACCTCCCCTGAGTCCAAGGAACACTCATATTATTGGGTAAGGGTTTGCTTATTTACTTTGCTGCCTCCTTTAATATAACTGGATACATTCCATCCACCCCAGGTACCTTTCTTATGTTTATCTTCAACAATTTCTCCTCCACTTTACTCTCAGTTATTAAAAGATTATCTAGCTTACTGCCAGAGTTTAATACACCTCTGGCATT
The DNA here is from genome assembly GCF_048544385.1 of Mastigoproctus giganteus. NCBI lineage: Eukaryota > Metazoa > Arthropoda > Arachnida > Uropygi > Thelyphonidae > Mastigoproctus > Mastigoproctus giganteus. The sequence continues at coordinate 242,699,258 of NC_143578.1, forward strand.
CTCCTCCCTAAATAACTCCTCATGTGTGAATGTAGATGCAAAATATTCATTTAGTTTGTTAGCTACCTGAGCAGGATCATCAACAGTTGAACCATCAATATCAAGTGGACCAATCTGATTCATCCCCTTCTTTCTAGAGTTTACATAAGTAAAGAACTCTTTGCTGTTTTTCTTTGCACCCTTTGCCAAAGATTTCTCGCAATCTGCCTTCGCCCTCATAGCCTCCTTTGTGACTTGGTTACAGACCAGCTTATATCTATCATAGGCTTCTGTGTCACCTGTTTTTTTACATGTATCCCATGCATTTTTCTTTCTATCACATGTCTAATTAGTTCATCTGACACTGGTATTTCTTATTTGGTATGTAAAGCCTAGTAGCTTCCAAGATTAATTCTTTGAATGCTTCCCATTTTGAATTTTCTGTCGGTAACACCATCAGTTGGTCCCACTGTATAGAATTTAAATACTGTCTCAGACCACCATAGTCACCTTTACGAAAACAAAAACCCTTCCCTTTACCCTTGATGGTAGTTATCTCTTTGAGTAAATCCCACTTCAACACACTGTGATCACTGCCACCTAGTGATTCCTTTATCTGCAGATTCTTAATGCATGAAGGATCACTACTGATAATCAAATCAAGAGTATTACTCCTTCTAGTTGCCTCCCGAACATGCTGCTGTAGAAAACAATCATCCAATAAATCCATAAAAGCCTTGCTAGTGTGTGAGTGACCAACCCACAAATTCCAGTCAATCTCTGGGAAATTAAAATCCCCCATTATTATTAAAATCCCCCAAAGGAGAAATGTTATACACACCTTCTCTCAATTTCCCTTTTACAGTGCTTATGTCACACCAGACTCAACATTACATTGTCCACCAACATCAACTGGATGCAGTTCCTTAGATTTTGTGTTTCTTAACTAACAGCATAACCCCTCCAACCTTCTTATCCTATTTATCATTTCTGTACACATTGTACTCCCCAAAATTCCAATTCTGCACTGCTTATGTCTGTGTGATACCACATCTCTGATATCCCAACAATATCCGCCTTTGATGTCTTCACTAGCACTTCAAGCTCATCGAATTTATTAAGTATACTCCTAGCATTGGTGTTCATGCAAGTATACGTGCACCTGTTTCTACTCTTAGTTACTCTAATACAGCCCATGTATTTACTTGTTCCACTATGACTCCCAGCAGTCCTGGAAATCCCCATTGCCTTGCTTTCCAGGCTGCTGCTCAATTGCATTTCAATAGAAGCAGTGCAAGAATCACTTTCACCACTGCCATCAGCTACGGTTAATCTATTAGTCAATGTATCCCCCCAAACTAGCAGTTTTCCGACCCACCTAACTCTGCGTCGATAGCATCAGCAAATATTCTTGCACCCTTTCTATTTAAGTGTATCTCATCCCCGTAGAAGCAGTCTCTCCTGTTAACAAGCACAGACCAGGTTGAAAAAAATTCTAACCCTCGCGCCTTGCACAATCTTTCCAAGGCCAAATTGATCAACAAGGCTCTCATCATATACTCCCTCCTATCATGTCTGGGCAGAATTGCAGACACTTTCAAATTCAACCTTAACTCACATTAGAGTTGAATTTGTTCATATTACTTGCATGTGTAATAAAATATCCTGATATCCTAGAGAGATCAGCAGATATGTCTCTGCCAGAACATACTGGTTCTATGGAGTTGAGATTTGAGAACAGGATGACCCTAGAAATAGTAAAAAATTTTTCTACCATTCTCTTCATCAGATGGTGTAGTATTCAGTATTCTACATGGAAATTTTTAATTACATTGAAGGAGCAGAATTCCACATAACAGCTATATATGGGAATTGGAACTAAACTTTCAGATGAATTCCTATCACATTAACCACATAGCAGCATATGTCTTGTAATGCTACTGAAAATCTGCTCTATGGCACAAATAGTTTATTCTATTAAAAGAGATCAGGAGCAACCGTGCAAAACTCAGTGAAAATTGGAAGTGTTACATTGTTTTATAGTTGTTCAGCTCAAAGCTGGCACATGAAAATGGCCTGATATAGCTGTTTTAGAATTCTGAGGTGGTCATTGAAGAGTTAAAGCAGGGGTAGCCAACCTGTGGCAGAGGTTCTACTTGTGGCTTATGCAACTCTTGTTAGTGGCACACCTGATGTGAAAAAGTAAAATAAAAAATTATACACCCGATTTTCAAAATCAGAAATTAAGCTATATATATACAGCAGAGCTTTCCTAAGTGGGTGTTGCAACACCTTGGTTTCACCACAATGCTACTAAATTTTTGCATCATATTAGTATTGTTTTTATTCTGATTTCCATTCATTGCAAATATTAATATAATTGATTGATTAAAATACAGCCACTCCCCGACTTACGTAAAGGTTGCATTCCGTAGAACTCTACGTAAGCTGAATTTTACGGAAGTCGGAATTTCCCTAAATGCTTATGCAGCAGTCGCAACTATGCGTGCTGAATTTTATTGAAGCAAAAATGAATGTTCGATGAACTGTAAATAGAATTATTTATTCAATTTTTTCATCTCATGCACAGGAAAAATTATAAAAGTGTACAAAATTATAAAATTACGAAAAGAGAGAGGAAACAGGCAATAACGTCAGCAAGTTTAACCTTTCAAGCATTGTTGCCAGAATTAACTCTCCAGCTGATAAGCATGCCACTGTGGAGATTTAGAAGAGGTTTTTTCCAGCTCATTGCAAAATTTCTCTGCAGCTGCAGAATCACCACTGGCAACCTCACTGCATACTTTTAATGTTTTGGAAACCAGCGCAATGCTTGAACCTATTAAACCACCCGTTGCTTGCCACGAACTTGGCTTGAGGTCACGCCATGCTTATTCTTAATATCTTCATAAATACTTGTTGCTTTTGCTTAATTGGTCATTAGACTCAGGGACATTTGCTTTTGAATCTGATTTTCCATCCATATTAGCATTAGCATTAGTAGAGGCATTTGATGCAAGAAAGCAAACTTATGCAGCATCAGCCAAAAAAAAAATAAATAAATAAATAAAAAATAACCACTTCCACTTCACCCCTCTGTTCGTTCGAAATACCTGTCTAGATGAGCCTTAAACTTATTTAGGCTATCAACTTCCACGACAAGGGATGGAAGTCTGTTCCACCAACCAACAATCCGCTGGCTAAAGGCAAATTTCCGCACGTCTATCCTACATCTGTCTTTCCTCAATTTGAATTTATGCCCTCTCAGCTGATTATTCTGAGCAAGAGGAAGAATCCCATCAGCATTGAGCATGCTCAAACCATTCAAGGCTTTATGCACCTCTATCAAATCACCTTGCTGGTGCCTAGTCTCCAGACACTGTAATTTGCTTAACTTAAGCCTTTCTTCATAAGAGCACCCCTTTGTTCCATTCACTAATCTTGTTGCCCTTCTCTGTACTCGTTCCAGCAGCTCTACATCCTTCTTGAAATGAGGCCTCCAGGCCTGTACACTAGGTCTGGCCTGACCATTGCCTTATACAAGGGAATAATCACCTCCTTATCCCTGCTAGAAAAATTCCTATATATCATTGACAATACACCATGAGCTACTCTTGCAGCTGGCACCTCCGTAGCCAGGTGGGAAGGAGCAACAGTGTGTAGCACACACTTCTTGATTAGACCGGGGTTCGAGCCCGTCACCACCAAATACGGAGGATGCGGAAAGGTCAGGGAATGACCACCGCATATTCCCGGAGTAATATGGCCTTAGTTCCTAATGCTCCTAAAAACCAAACAACAACAACTCTTGCAACCCGTCTGCACTGCTCAGAGAACTTCATATCTGCCTGCACAACCACCCCCAGGTCCCTTTCATTCTCTACCACTGTCAGTGTAGTACCACAGAGTTGATACATTGCTCTGGGGTTGCTGTTTCCCATATGTAGTACTTTACATTTGTCAATGTTAAACTTCATTTGCCACCTCTCAGCCCATCTACTCAATCGTTCCAGATCCTGTTGTAGCAGCATAGTGTCAGTAGTGTTCTTGACAACCCTGCCAACCTTCGCATCATCTGAAAACTTGGACATTAAGCTTGATATACCATCATCAATATCATTTATAAATACAGAAAACAATAAGGAACCCAACACTGAACCCTGAGGGACTCCACTAATAACATTAGTCCACGATGAGCAGTGTCCTTTGATTACCACACTCTGTCTTCTCCCCTTCAACCGTCCCTTTATCCATAGCAGCAATTTGCCTCCAAACACTGCTCCAATTTGTTGAACAGTCTTGCAACAATATCAAAAGGCTTTCTAAGATCCAAATATATAATATCAAAGTTATTCCCTGCATCCAGTTCTTTTGTGACTGCATCATAGTATCCAATCAAATTGGTCGGGCAAGACTTCCCCTTAACAAAACCATGCTGTGTCCGAACTATAACTGAAGTCTTGTCTAGATGATCCTGCAGTGCTTCTTTAACCAGTGCCTCCATTAATTTTCCTGGAACAGAAGTTAAACTCACAGGTCTAATTACTTGTGTCAGCCTTTGATCCTCCTTTGTGAATTGGGGTCACAGTTGCACAACTCCAGTCTGTGGGTACCTCTCCTGAGTCCAAGGAAGCTCTCATAATTATGGCTAAGGGTTTGCTTACTTCCTTTGCTGCCTCCTTTAATATAACTGGATAGATCCCATCCACCCCAGGTGCCTTTCTTCTGTTTATCTTCAAAAATTTCTCCTCCACTTTACTCTCAGTTATTACAAGATTCTCTAGCTTACTGCCAAAGTTGAATACACCTCTGGCATTCTCCTCGCTGAATAACTAATAATGTGTGAATGTCGATGCAAAATATTAATTTAGTTTGTTAGCTACCTGAGCAGGATCATCAACAGTTGACCCATCGATATCAAGTAGACCAATCTGATTTATCCCCTTCCTTCTAGAGTTTACATAAGTAAAGAACTCTTTGCTGTTTTTCTTTGCATCCCTTGCCAAAGATTTCTCATAATCTGCCTTCGCCTGCCTAACCTCCTTTCTAACTTGGTTACAGATCAACTTGTATCTATCATAGGCTTCTGTGTCACGTGTTAATTTGAATGTATCCCATGCATTTGTCTTCTCTGCCAAATGTCTCATTAGTTCATCTGACATCCATTTAGGCCTAAACTTTGAACAATATTTCTTAGTTGATACGTAAAGCCTAGTAGCTTCCAACATAAGTTCTTTGAATGCTTCCCATTTTGAATTTCCTGTTGGTAACATCATCAGTTGGTCACACTGTATAGAATTTAAATACTGTCTCAGTCCATCGTAGTCGCCTTTACGAAAGCAATAACCCTTCCCTTTACCCTTAATGGTAGTTACCTCTGAGTAAATCCCACTTCAGCACACTGTGATCACTGCCACCTAGTGGTTCATTTATCTGCAGATTCTTAATGCATGAAGAATCACTACTGATAATCAAACCAACTCACTCTAGTTGCCTCCCGAACATGCTGATGTAGAAAACAGTCATTCAATAAATCCAAAAAAGCCTTACTAGTGGGTGAGTGACCAGCCCCCAAATTCCAGTCAGTATCTGGGAAATTAAAATCCCCCATTATAAGACTCTCTGGTTTACTTGCCCACTCTATTTCCCTGTACAGTTTCTTATTATACTCATTAGACCTATAGCACACTCCTTCTCTCAATTTTGATCTCCCAATGCTTATGTCACACCAAACTGACTCGACACTGCACTGTCCAGTGATGTCGACTGGCTTCACTTCCTTGGATTTTATGTGTTTCTTAACTATTAGCATAACCCCTCCTCCCTTCCTATCCTGTCTATCCTTTCTGTAGACCTTGTACTCCCTAAATTCCAGTTCTGCATTCCTTATATCTGTGTGACACCACGTCTCTGAAATCCCAACAATATCTGCCTTTGATGTTTTGGCCAATACCTCAAATTCATCAAATTTATTTACTAAACTCATAGCATTGGTGTACACACAAGTATATATGCATCTGCTCTTTTTCTTAGCTACTCTAACACAACCCATGTGTTTACTTGTACCCCAATGATTCCCAGCAGTCTCTGAAATATCCTGCATCTTATTTTCCAGGCTGCTGCTCATTCCAATAGAAGCAGTGCAAGAATCACTTTCACCTCTGCCAGTGGCTACTGTTAATCTATTAGTCCTTGTATCCCCCTTCCCAATCTAAGAGTTTTCCAACCCACCGAACACTGTCTGGATAGTGTCAGCAAATATTCTTGCACCATTTCTATTCAAGTGTATTCCATCCCTGTAGAAGCAGTCTCTCCTGTTAACAAGTACAGACCAGGCTGAAAAAAATTCTACCCCTTGAGCCTTGCACAATCTTTCCAGGGCCGAATTGATCGACAGGGCTCTCATCATATACTCCCTCCTATTGTGTCTGGGCAGAATCGCAGACACTTTCAATTCAACCCTAATTCACGGCTTTTTTTCAACAGTGACCTGTACTTGTTAAGTAATTCTGCCGGTGTCCTACTCTTAATATCATTAGTGGCAATGTGTACAACTATATCACCTTTTGTGCCCTTAAAAGATATTCACTCTACATCATCAACCTTTGCCCCTGGCAGACATACCCTGGTCCTGTTCCACCTATCCTTTTTACAAAGCATGTTTCCCGTTTCCCTGACAATAGAATCACCAACAACTACTAGTTCCTTTGGGACCAGCGCATTCTTCCTTGGGGGCTGCCGCTGTGTTGCATGACGACCAAGTGCAAGCTCTGGCATTGGTGTGGGCAGCTGAGAGCTTGATGGGCCCCCTCACTTTTAATCCTTCGAGGGCATCCACCCTGTCCTTCAAGCTCTCATATGGGCCCCATAACAATGCTGAGTTGTCACCTGATTTCCTTACACTCCTGGCATTGCGCACACACAAAGACATCCCCCATGGCAGTATCATGTCCCATATTATGGGACATGATACTGCCATGGGGGATCATGTCCCATATTATGGGAATTCTACCGGTCATGTCCCATATTATGGGACATGATAGACATGATAAAGACTAGAGACGGTGTGTTCAAAGCCGCTAAGTGGATTTTTCTTATTTATTGATTTGAAATTATTGTTTTTCTAAAACTTTTGATTTAAATTTAGTAGTATAACATTATTTTGTAATTTTCTGATTAATTTGGTGTATTTATTCTTTACTTGGCCTTGTAATTGCATAAAAGTATCGGTAAGGGTTTCCACATGTTTCAACTCCGCTACCGTTCGTAATTTTCCCACCTTTGTGATACGATAGTTATATACCGTACTAGATAGCGTTAGTTGAACTTCATTAGCAGTTAAATTGTACGTTTAAATAAATACATATAACGACTTAGATTACAAACGTAATATAATTAATTATATTTAACATAATTAATAAATAACATAATTAATTATAATTAATTAATAAATTAATAGAATCATGACTCAGACCAGAGCAGCAAAGCAAAAGGCTCAAGCTAATGGAAGTGCTGTGGCTCAGAGCAGAACTGAGGGGGGGGCAGTTGTCCTCTGACTCACAGCCTTATAAAATGCACTGTTTGCTTGATGTGTGCAGAGCAATCGGGTACGGGACATGATACTGCCAAGGGGGATGTCTTTGTGTGTGCGCGATGCAAGGAGTGTATCGATATCAGGCAACAACTCGGCGTTCTTGTGGACCTATATGAGAGCTTGAAGGACAGGGTGGATGCCCTCGAAGAAACTAAATTGAGGGGCCCATCAAGCTCTCAGCTGCCCACATCAACGCCAGAGCTTGCACTTGGGCATCGCGTGACATAGAGACAACCCCCAAGGCAGAATGCGCTGGTCCCGAAGGAACTAGTAGTTGTTGGTGACTCTATTGTCAGGAAAACGGGGAACATGCTTTGTAAAAAAGATAGGTGGAACAGGACCAGGGTATGTCTGCCAGGGGCAAAGGTTGATGACGTTGTAGAGCGAATATCATCTTTTAAGGGCACAAAAGGTGATATAGTTGTACACGTTGGCACTAATAATATTAAGAGTAGGAGACCGGCAGAATTACTTAACAAGTACAGGTCACTGTTGAACAAAAGCCGAGAATTAGGGTTGAATTTGAAAGTGTCTGCAATTCTGCCCAGACACGATAGGAGGGAGTATATGGTGAGAGCCTTGTCGATCAATTCAGCCCTGGAAAGATTGTGCAAGGCTCAAGGGGTAGAATTTTTTTCAGCCTGGACTGTACTTGTCAAAAGGAGAGATTGCTTCTACAGGGATGGGATCCACTTAAATAGAAAGGGTGCAAGAATATTTGCTGATGCTATCGAGGCAGTGTTAGGTGGGTCGGAAAACTGCTAGCTTGGGGGGAGACAAAGACCAATAGATTGACAGTAGCCACTGGCAGAGGTGAAAGAGATTCTTGCACTGCTTCTATTAGAATGAGCAGAAGCCTGAAAAACAAGATGCATGGTATTTCAGAGACTGCTGGGAGCCATTGCGGTACAAGTAAACACATGGGTTGTGTTAGGGTAGCTAAGAATAGAAACAGGTGCAGGTATACTTGCGTGTACACCAATGCTAGGAGTTTAGTAAATAAATTTGATGAATTTGAGGTATTGCTCAAAACATCAAAGGCAGATATTGTTGGGATATCAGAGACGTGGTGCCACACAGATATAAGGGATGCAGAACTGCAATTTGGGGAGTACAACGTCTACAGAAAGGATAGACAGGATAGGAAGGGGGGAGGGGTTATGCTATTAGTTAAGAAACACATAAAAACCAAGGAAGTGAAGCCAGTCGACATCGCTGGACAGTGCAGTGTTGAGTCAGTTTGGTGTGACATAAGCATTGGGAGATCAAAATTGAGAGTAGGAGTGTGCTATAGCCTAATGACTCTGATGAGTATAATAAGGAACTGTACAGGGAAATAGAGTGGGCCAGTAAATCAGAGAGTCTTATAATGGGAGATTTTAATTTCCCAGATATTGACTGGAATTTGGAGGCTGGTTACTCACACACTAGCAGGGCTTTTGTGGATTTATTGGATATTTGTTTTCTACATCAGCATGTTCGGGAGGCAACTAGAGGGAGTAATACTCTTGATTTGATTATCAGCAGTGATTCTTCATGCATTAAGAATCTGCAGATAAAGGAACCACTAGGTGGCAGTGATCACAGTGTGCTGAAGTGGGATTTACTCAAAGAGGTAACTACCATTAGGGGTAAAGGGAAGGGTTATTGCTTCCGTAAAGGCGACTACGATGGACTGAGACAGTATTTAAATTCTATACAGTGGGACCAACTGATGATGTTACCAACAGCAAATTCAAAATGGGAAGCATTCAAAGAACTTATCTTGGAAGCTACTAGGCTTTACATACCAACTAAGAAATATTGTTCAAGGTTTAGGCCAAAATGGATGTCAGATGAACTAATGAGGCATATGGCAGAGAAGAAAAATGCATGGGATACTTACAAATTAACACATGACACAGAAGCCTATGATAGATACAAGTTGATATGCAACCAAGTTACAAAGGAGGTTAGGCAGGCGAAGGCAGATTACGAGAAATCCTTGGCAAGGGATGCAAAGAAAAACAGCAAAGAGTTCTTTACTTATGTAAACTCTAGAAGGAAGGGGATGAATCAGATTGGTCCATTTGATATTGATGGGTCAACTGTTGATGATCCTGCTCAGGTAGCTAACAAACTAAATGAATATTTTGCATCGACATTCACACATGGAGTTATTCAGCAAGGGGAATGCCAGAGGTGTATTCAACTCTAGCAGTAAGCTACAGAATCTTGAAATAACTGGGAGTAAAGTGGAGGAGAAACTGTTGAAGATAAACACAAGAAAGGCACCCGGGGTGGATGGGATCTATCCAGTTATATAAAAGGAGGCAGCAAAGGAAGTAAGCAAACCCTTAGACATAATTATGAGAGCTTCCTTGGACTCAGGGGAGGTATCCATAGACTGGAAATGTGCAAATGTGACCCCAATTCACAAAGGAGGATCAAAGGCTGACACAAGTAATTATACACCTGTGAGCTTAACTTCTGTTCCAGGAAAATTAATGGAGGCACTGGTTAAAGAAGCACTGCAGGATCATTTAGACAAGACTTCAGTTATAGCTCAGACACAGCATGGTTTTGTTAAGGGGAAGTCTTGCCTGACCAATTTGATTGGATACTATGATGCAGTCACAAAAGAACTGGATGCAAGGAATAACTTTGATATTATATACTTGGATCTTAGAAAGGCTTTTGATACTGTTGCACATGGAAGACTGCTACACAAATTGGAGCAATGTGACATTGGAGGCAAATTGCTGCTATGGATAAAGGGGTGGTTGAGGCGGAGAAGACAGAGAGTGGTAATCAATGGACACTGCTCATCGTGGACTAATGTTATTAGTGGAGTCCCTCAGGGCTCAGTGTTGGGTCCATTATTGTTTTCTGTATTTATAAATGATATTGATGATGGTATATCAAGCTTAATGTCCAAGTTTGCAGATGATACAAAGGTTGGCAGGGTTGTCAGGGACACTACTGACACTATGCTGCTGCAACAGGATCTGGAAAGGTTGAGCAGATGGGCTGAGAGGTGGCAAATGAAGTTTAACATTGACAAATGTAAAGTACTACACATGGGAAAGAGCAACCCCAGAGCAACGTATGAACTCTGTGGTACTACACTGACAGTGGTAGAGAATGAAAGGGACCTGGGGGTGGTTGTGCAGGCAGATATAAAGTTCTCTGAGCAGTGCAGACGGGCTTCAAGAGTAGCTCATGGAGTATTGTCAATGATATACAGGAATTTTTCCAGCAGGGATAAGGAGGTGATTATTCCATTGTATAAGGCAATGGTCAGGCCACACCTAGAGTACTGTATACAGGTCTGGAGGCCTCATTTCAAGAAGGATGTAGAGCTGCTGGAACGAGTACAGAGAAGGGCAACAAGATTAGTGAATGGAACAAAGGGGTGCTCTTACGAAGAAAGGCTTAAGTTTTGCAAATTACAGTGTCTGGAGACTAGGCACCAGCGAGGTGATCTGATAGAGGTGTATAAAGCCTTGAATGGTTTAAGCATGCTCAATGTTGATGGGATTCTTCCTCTAGCTCAGAAAAATCACCTGAGAGGGCATAAATTCAAATTGAGGAAAGATAGATGTAGGATAGACGTGCGGAAATTTGCCTTTAGCCAGCGGGTGGTTGGTTGGTAGAACAGACTTCCATCCCTTGTGGTGGAGGTTGATAGCCTAAATAAGTTTAAGGCTCAGCTGGACAGGTATTTTGAACGAACAGAGGGGTGAAGTGGAAGTGGGGTTTTTTTTTTTTTTTTTTTTGGCTGATGCTGCATAAGCATGCTTTCTTGCATCAGATGCCTCTACTAATGCTAATGCTAATTATTAATAGTTGTTCCATCTTCGATATAGCACCTGATCACTGTTGATCTTAAATGCATTGATCCTTTAACATGTTCTTTTATACACACACTGTCAATTAAAATAGTATTTACTGTTGAATCAGCTAGACCTAATTCCATGCAATAGATGACATACTTTATCCTGCTTTGTACTTAATTAATCATCTTCATTTCTAAATCAATTTTGTTTGGTTTCCTAGCACTGCCATCACATACACTTTCCATTGGTTTCGTTCCCTTCACCATTGTAATAAGTAAATCGGAATGAAGAGAAGGTTCTGAAAATTTGTTTTTATATGATTGAAGATTTCAGTGAAGGGGAACACATTTCACCATAATAGTGCAAAAATCCACACAATTGCAGTTATTGGTATTATTACAAATGCAATAAGATAGAGTTTGCTACACATTTATAATAGATTGCACTAAGAGAAAAGTCCAATAAACCGGAAAGTGCAAATTATTTTATGGTCGTGACCTCCAGAAATGTGTTTTAGAAAAATATCATAAAGGCGTTCAAAATTGATTCTTATAACAGAACATATGATAACGATGAAAGTGTAGTGCAATTTCCATTATAAAAATGACATTTTAGAGAGGTAAATAACTTAGTTATATAGAGAAAATTTCAACTTCTGAGGTCTTGGAATGAATTACCAAAAAACTAGTGTGTTATTGGGTTCACATTACGATATTTTCATGATACCTCCATTTATTCCTACAGGATGCAAAATATGTTTCCACAATTTTAAGTTTGCACCGGCCAGCAAAAACTTATGTTAAGTCAATTATTACGTAAGCCAGGGAGTGTCTATACAATTGTTGATTAAAGATTAAAAAAAAAATTACAATATTTGTTTCTTCATATGCTTCATACTTAGAGGCCAGTGATCTCTGGACACATTCTCTCTTTGCAGTTTAAGCTAATGAAATTTATAAAGTACAGGTAGCCCTCGATTTACGTCAGGATTAGGTTCCTGGGGGGGGGGGGACTGGCACGAATGGAATCAGTGAAAATGGAACCCTTTATATAATGGAGTGAATCGAAAATCACAGGTTTAGATTTCAGGCACCAAAAATTTTACCTACCATTTTGCATCAATTGTTTTATTTTATTAGCATTCTTCATGGTTGTAGTAATAATAGTCGATGGAGGCATCTTCATAGCCCTACACACATTAAGGTGGCTTGTATCCATATTGGGCCCTACACACTTGGTTCCATATTGGGGAGAGGGTATTGATTCCAGCACTTTCTGGATCCTCCCCTAGGTAGTATGTGACACATTCACAACATGATATGGCACACTGCAGGAAAAGGTTGGACATTCCTGGGTAAAAGCATTTTCCAAAACTGCTCTTGAACCCTGCAGTATGGAAAAATCAATTAATCCTCAGAAGAGATAAGGACCAGCTCTGCAGAACTCACTGAAAGTATTGCACTCTTCAAAATGTTCTGATACCTAAGCGTTAAAATGCTCCCAAAAAAGTAAAACTGACTCTCTTTAAAATTAAATAGTGATTCAGAGATTGGTTTATTTGATGAAATACAGAACATCTGAAAAGATAAGACTGCAAAGGAAAATTTTCCTTGGAGGTTTACCATTTCTTTGGACATTTTTCCATTAACTTTTATAGTATTATCCTTGAGCAGCACAGCGTAGTTTTCTTTAAATTTCTTATTCAATGTATGTAATGAAATTCAGGTTACTGAATGAATCCTTTCCTGAGAGGTTACCGAGAATCCTTGGGCAATTTTTTCTCAGATTTTTCACCCAGTGCTGCTGATTTAGCCTCAGGTAGAGGTACAGGATTCTCCTCACTTGGAACTGATTGTTCACACAATAATACAAAGGGGTTTCTGCATAGACAGCATTTTAACTTTAATTTCCCCTTATGATGTTTTGTAAAATAGTTTATAACTTTGCTTCTGTTTGAGCATTTGATGAATTTTTGTTTTTCTAAATGACTGAGTGATATATAAAATTTTCTTTTTTATTTTTTAGATTGGTGCAACAGTGTGTAGAGTGTCAGTGTGCCCACGTGTTGACTGCCACAATGCTGTAATTCCCAAAGGAGAATGCTGTCCCATCTGTTGATATCATTATGTTTTGTTGACTGCGTAGTCAATTTTAGAGATAAAGTAAACTGTCAGTGAAGCCTCTCCTACGAAGGAGAATGAATGAATGTATGCATGCATGTATGTATACTGGGAGAAGTACAGCAGCTAACACATAGCAATATTTCAGTTGTCAGGTTACTGAGCAGACACCTACTTAGGTTGTTATAGACCTAATGGATATGTGGGTGTACTTCTATTCTTGAATTTCAAAGTGTAGAAATGAATATTAATAAGGCTGCATAGTACAAGTGTGTATGCACATGCATCTGTGTGCATTTCCCTGCCAGGACGACTACATCGAATTCTGTATAATGTTCATATGTGCCATAATTACACCCAACCACTGCCAGTAATGGGGGATAGCCTGAAAGTTTTTACTGTTATTTAATGTACATGATTTATAGCCCTCTAATGATAATATGTGGGATCAAATAACTACTTGAAGTTCCTCTCTGTTATTTTTGCATACAACAGGATCATGGACACTGCTGTTTAAGATAATAGGTTCTTCATGCCATTAGCCACTTCAATTCCTAAGTTAATAGTTTCAGTGTTATTGTTGAGAGAAATGCTTGAGACAGACAGACTGACTTATATATACTCCCAGATGCACAAAACGCTATTATCATTTTGCTGTTTTTTTGTTAGAATACAAGCTAATAGTTAATATTTACTTTTTTGTTTTTACATTTACCTTTGTAAATTTAGAAATAGTAAACTACTTTTGGGCATATTCCTTATATACTCTAAATGCCCCTTAAGCTGAATATGAACAGTGATGCTTGAAACAGGATGAATGAACTTTAAAAGTTTTATATAATTTAACCTGGTAAATTTATGTATAAACTAGTTGTAAAATATTTGTACATAAATTTCTTTACTCACAAAATGGCAAGAACAAATTTGTTTAATCAGTTCTGATATAACAGCAATGCATTTAATAAAATGTTGGATTTATATTTAAAAGTAATATGCCTTTACTCCATATCTTACACCATTTTTAGCTCACTTTGCAATATAATAGCATAAACAACTAACACGGTTTCCTTTATATGAAAAAATGTGATCCCATTTTTGGTTAAATAACATTGCTTATTTATTAGGTACATCTTATACATTGGAACCATAAGTGCAGTATGACTGTGACCTACAGTTTTCTGTTGATTTTTTTTTTTTTTTTTTTTTTTTGTCTTTTACTGCCACACTCTTAAATATTTTAGTGTCTGAATATGTAATATAACTTATTTACATTTATAAACTATTTAGAATATTTATAAATATTTTAAATAGGGTATGAAATATTTATAAATTCCAATAAATAAAATATTTTATTTTATTAGAATAAAATATTTTATAGATATTTATAAATTGGAATTAATAAAATATTTATAAATGTCAATTTTTGCTGAAGTTGTATAATTTATACACACAGATACTCTGTGTGTATAACAATTGTGAAATGTGATTTATAATTTTTAAAGTAATTCATCAAATATTTGGAAGCACATGAGTTTCTATTTGTACAGCTACTTCAATTAAAAAGGATGTGAAATTACTGTCATTATCTTTGGTGCTGTTACTTTTGTGATATTTGAATGAAAGTAAAACCACTTGTTTGAGAACTGCTTCCCATGATATTTTATTTTATAAAAGAAGTTTATACAAATTAAGAGAAACCATATTAGTGAAAATAAAGTCACTATTACTGTACACCTGGTTTATTTTTCATATTTTATAAAATATCACAGAGTAAGGAGATAATAACACTATTGATTTTATAAGTAATACCCTGAGAAATTTAAGATTGAGTTTATTTTACAGTATTTTCTTTGAGATTAACTTCAGATGAAGCACGTTTTCCAACAAATTTTGTATGCCTCCCTTGAGCTACAAGTCCTTTTGTGTGTGCATTTATTATGTTCACAGATAAGAATGCCAAATTTTTTCTACATGATAAGGTATCAGCTTCTATAAGTATTTTATCACCAACTTTTGCAGCACTTACAAACCTGTAATGTTTTAAAAACTATGATAAGTGAACATCTTTGCAAGCAACATCCATAGACATATTATGATAAGATATTAGTCATTAATAAACTGTCATTAGACATTTATACAAGGCAAAAAATAATTTGCATGTTATTATTAAATCAAAAATTAAAATGATATCTAAAATATGAAGTTTGAGGCAAACAGTAGTCTTCCAATACATGTCTACAGCAAAATTTTGTAAAGTTTGAATATCAACCATAATGAAAGTGCATATTGCCTTTTCTATTGCAGTCAGTATGAGAAACCTCTGCCTCTACAAATATGCCGCTATCCAAAAGTTGTTAAAACTATGTAATTTAATTAATTATTTTATTTAAAAAATGAAATTTGACATACATTCTGATATAATTAATGTGCAGTTTAATTAAAATGATGTATATGATATCAGAATATGACCAATGCTAGGAGTTTGGTAAATAACTTTGAGTTTGAGGTGTTGGTAAAAACATCAAAGGCTGATACTGTTTGGATATCAGAGATGTGGTGTCACACAGATATAAGAAATAAAGAACTGGAATTTGGGGAGTGCAATGTGTACAAAAAAGGATAGCAAGGAAGAGGGGTTATGCTATTAGTTAAGAAACACAAAATCCAAGGAGGCACAGCCAGTTGCATCACTAGACAGTGCAGTGTTGAGTCAGTTTGGTGTGACATAAACACTGAGAAATCAAAATTGAGAGTGGGAGTGAGTTATAGGCCTAATGACTCTGATGAGTATAATAAGAACCTGTACAGGGAAATAAAGTGGGCCAGTAAATCAGAGAGTCTTATAATGGAGGATTTTAATTTCCCAGATATTGACTACTAGAATTTGTGGGTTGGTCACTCACACACTAACAAGGCTTTTATGGATTTATTGGATGATTGTTTTCTATATCAGCATGTTCAGGAAGCAACTAGAGGGAGTAACACTCTTGATCTGATTATCAGTAGCGATTCTTCATGCATTAAGAATCTGCAGATAAAGGAATCACTAGGTGGCAGTGATCACAGTATGCTGAAGTGGGATTTACTCAAGAGGTAACTACCATCAAGGGTTAAGGGAAGGGTTTCTGCTTTCATAAAGGTGACTACAGAGGTCTGAGACAGTATTTAAATTCTATACAGTGGGACCAACTGATGATGTTACCAACGGCAAATTCAAAATGGGAAGCATTCAAAGAATTTATCTTGGAAGCTACTAGGCTTTACATACCAACTGAGAAATATTGTTCAAGGTTTAGGCCTAAATGGATGTCAGATGAACTAATGAGACATATGGCAGAGAAGAAAAATGCATGGTATACATATAAATTAATGAGTGATATGGAAGCCTACGATAGATATAAGCTGGTCTGTAACCAAGTCACAAAGGAGGTTAGTCAGGCAAAGGCAGGTTAGGAGAAATCTTTGGCAAAGGATGCAAAGAAAAACAGCAAAGAGTTCTTTATTTATGCAAACTCTAGAAGGAAGAGGATGAATCAGATTGGCCCACTGGATATTGATTGTTCAACTGTTGTTGATCCTGCTCAGGTGGCTAACAAACTAAATGGGTATTTTGCACTACAGTCACACATGAGGAGTTATTCAGGGGGGGGGGGGGATGCCAGAGGTGAACTAAACTCCGGCAGTGAGTTAGACTATTTTGTAATAACTGAGAGGAAAGTGAAGGAAAAATTGTTGAAGATAAACATAAGAAAGGCACCTGGGATGGATGGATCTATCCAGTTATATTAAAGGAGGCAGCAAAGGAAGTAAGTAAACCCTTAGCCATAATTATGAGCTTCCTTGGAATCAGGGGAGGTATCCATGGGCAGGAGATGTGCAAATGCAACCCCAATTCACAAAGGAGTATCAAATGCTCACACAAGTAATTATAGACCTGTTAGTTTAACTTCTGTTCCAGGGAAATTAATGGAGGCACTGATTAAAGAAGCACTGCAGGATCACCTAGACAAAACTTCCGTTATAGCTCGGACACAGCATGGGATTGTTAAGGGGAAGTCTTGTCTGACCAATTTGATTGGATACTATGATGTGGTCACAAAACAGCTGGATGCAGGGAATAACTTTGATATCATATATTTGGATCTTAGAAAGTCTTTTTATACTGCTGCACAAATTGGAGCAGTGCAGCATTGGAGACAAATTGCTGCTATGGATGAAGGGATGGTTGAGTGGGAGAAGACAGAGTGGTAATCAATGGACACTGCTCTTCATGGACTAATGTTATTAGTAGAGTCCCCCAGGGTTCAGTGTTGGGTCCACTGCTGTTTTCTGTATTTATTAATGATATTGATAATGGTATATCAGGCTTAATATCCAAGTTTGCAGACGATATGAAGGTTGGCAGAGTTGTTAATAACAGTATGCTGCTGCAACAGGATCTAGAAAAGTTGAGCAGATGGGCTGAGCGGTGGCAAATGAAGTTTAACATCGACAAATGTAAAGTACTACATATGGGAAGCAGTAACCCCAGAGTAACGTATCAACTCTGTGGTACTACACTTACAGTGGTAGAGAATGAAAAGGACCTGGGGGTAATTGTTCAGGCAGAGTTTTCTAAGCAGTGCAGACAGTCTCCAAGAGCTCGTGGTGTCTTGTGAATGATATACAGGAATTTTTCTAGCAGGGATAAGGAGGTGATTATCCCCTTGTATAAGGCAATGGTCAGGCAACACCTTGAATACTGTATACAGATCTGGAGGCCTCATTTTAAGAAGGATGTAGAGCTGTTGGAATGAGTACAGAGAAGGGCAACAAGTTTAGTGAATGGAACAAAGGGTTGCTCTTATGAAGAAAGGCTTGAAGATTACAATGTTTGGAGACTAGGCCCCTGTGAGGTGATCTGATTGAGGTGTATAAAGCATCAGTCAATGCTGATGGGATTCATCACCTGAATCGGCATAAATTCAAATTAAAATAATCACCTGAGAGGGCATAAATTCAAATTAAAATAATCACCTGAGAGGGCATAAATTCAAATTGAGGAAAGACAGTTGTAGAATAGATGTGTGGAAGTTTGGCTTTAGCCAGCAGGTAGTTGATTGGTGGAACAGACTTCCATCTTTTGTTGTGGAAGTTGATAGCCTAAAAAATTTAAGGCTGAGCTGGACAGGTGTTTGGAATGAATGGAGGGGTGAAATTTGAGCTGTTTTTTTTTTTTTTTTTGGCTGATGCTGCATAAGCTTGCTTTCTTGCATTGTGTTCCTCTACTAATGCTAATTTGTAAGTTTCAGAGCATAAATCAGGCAGGACACTACAAAAGCACCACTTGTTTTTAATTCCAGGTTAGGCACACAGAACTTTAAGACCCCGCACAACCTTTGGCAATGTCATGTTCTTTGTTTACTCAGCCCACAGAGCTAAAACTCTTGATACTTTTCAACAAAAGATTACTTTGATTTTTTTTTTTTTTTTTTTTTTTCATTGAAAATTCTAAGTCTTTGTTAGTTGTTACACAAAGAGTAAAAATGCCAGAACAAGTTAAGCCTATTCTCAATAATTATATGCACATGTTGAAAAACATGAATTTCAAATTAGCATACATCTCTCACATCCATTTATTGATGCACATGCTCCTTGTGGCAGTATATTTAGTTATGCTCTCTCACTTCAAGTCATGGAAATCTGTCTGCCATGCAATAATTGAAGCATATGAATTTGTTGATCAACATTTTGCTCAGACAGTCAAAGATAAGCGACATAATATTCAAATCTCCCAAGAAACAGAGGAGAAAAAACATGTCTAAAGTGCTGCAGAGGTGTTTTATTTCCAAGAATTAATTATAAATATGTTTTTAATATGAAAAAAAAATGTATTTTCTACAGTTGTTTATAAAATATTGAAATAAAGGTGGCAACGAAAAGTGAACAATTTGAATTATTTCTTGCTGAATAAATTCATTCTAGACATCAATTCTATAAATTCATTATAGACATTACTTAGTTTCTTCTGCATAATTCACCCCTGCACTTATTGTATGTGATGTTTGCAGCATTTCTTATTCAGACAGTATTCCACATATACCATGTAGGTATATTTGGGAGTTTGGATAACTGTATTGTGTCTATTATTGTATTTTAATACCAGAATCTAACATTTAACAGAACACAAAAGAAAGAAATCCATGTAAACCAAGATCCCTTCTAATCCTCTGTAACTCCTGAACTATCAATTACACAGTGTGCTCAGGTCCTGAACATGATGTAGTTTTTTTTATTTTATTTTTTATGGTAAACCCAATGCCTATAGCACAATGTCTAGGTTAATGATTGAGGTGGATTCCATTCTCTTTCAAGAGCAAGTAAATTTAATTTAAATTTAGTTCTTGTTTCCTGCTCTTGTATTTTTCAAAATTGAGTTTGGATTTATTAATAACCTGTTCACATTTACAACTATCATACCACATTAGAGGAATTACTGCAGACTGCAACATAATGCTGAAGAGGTGCCCAAAATTAAATTAAAAAAAAAAAAAAAAAAAAAAACTAGCAAAAAAAAAAAGCAGAGCGGCACTCCCCTTCCTGCTAAAAAAAAGTGCAATTTCTGCCAGAAACAAGTAAAGAACTCCCCCCCCCCCACACACACACTGAACTTAACCCAATGGACAGTAAAGTTTGGTGGGGGGAACCACAGTAACCTCTATAATTCAGTTATAGAGAAGACCATTGGCCTTATAAAAATTTGAATTTCTGTCATGGCTTGCTAACAGCAAAAGAACCATGGATGTCCTACGCGAGTGATCAAGACAAATATAATATAACAGAAAATAAGTGTTAAATAATAGAAAACAACTCAAACTGAAAAAATGAAATGTAAATTTCCATGTTCTTGTTTATACTCTGGCATGACCACCAGGTCAGAGGAGTTTACAATAAATCATGAATAAAATCATTAAAAAATTGTATTTACTAGTCACAAGCTTGAACCACAGTTCACTCAAAGAGCATGTGCTACTGCATTCTTACTCCTGACTACTTGGATGTTGACTGAAGACAACTGACAGGCCAAAATGCAAATATGTAATGTGATGTCTACTAACTAAAATTAAAAAGCAAGACAACAAATTAAATACCGAATTATAAGATTTTGAAAATTAAAAAAAAAAAAAATTCAAAAGACAAAAAATGAAATTAATTAAACTATATTAGAATACATATAACCATTTTACAGAAAAATGTGATAATCTTTAGCATTGCCTATTGTAGTTTGCAAAAATTCCTTTAATGTAGCATAATAATGTTAATTTTGTAAATCATTATTTGATTACGCACCATGTTTAATTTACACTTTACAGTCTGTAAACAATTGTAATTGTGAACTTTAGTGCACATAAGCAATGAAGACTGAGATTTGGATACAAGCCAATTGTGAATTAACTTTGTACTGTGAGGAGTGTTAGGTCTATGAAACAAAGTGAAATCCTTTTATATTCTGATACAGTCCCGAAGTGGATGGAGTTTTCAGTGTCGATGGTTTTGGGCAGCCAATGTACTAGTGCTGCAGTTATCGACGTGCACTTTTTTTTTTTTTTTTATCTAGAAGCATATGGTCTTGATTTTAATTTGCATATTTTAATCTGGGTATCTTACGTCTAGAGGAGAGACTACAAGGATGTGGATTACAGAGGTTGGAAACCAGGCATCTTGGGATGGCTGGTTTTTGATTGTTAGCATTTTCTAGTAGATAAATGAACAAATTACATAAGGTTATTAATAATAATACCAAAAAAGCTTTGGCATAATCTGTGATTCAGTTTTCTAGCTGTATGAATATTAACCCTAACAGTGAAAATTATGTTACTGTTACTGTGACAAAAAAGTATCAAACAAAAGAAAAAAAAAAATGTTTACGTGATTTGTTGAATTTGGAGAGCAATGGTGGTAGCAAATGAATTTAACAGAATGGGATACAGAAATTTTTAATCAGAGCAGATTAAAATGAAAAGATTATACTACGATTTTAAACACACAAAATCTAACGAAGTGCATCCAATTGATGTTGGTGACAGTGCAATGTTGAGTCTGTTTGGTGTGACATAAGCACTGGGAAATCAGAATTGAGAATGGGAGTGAGTTATACGCCTGATGAGTATAATGAGCAAGGCTTTTGTGGATTTATTGGATGATTGTTTTCTACATGAGCATGTTCGGGAGGCCACTAGAGGTAGTAATACTCTTGATCTGATTATCAGTAATGATTCTTTATGCATCAAGAATCAGCAGATAAATGAACCACTAGGTGGCAGTGATCGCAGTGTGCTCAAAGAGGCAACTACCATCAAGGGTAAAGGGAAGGATTTTTATTTTCGTAAAGATGACTACAGTGGTCTGAGACAGTATTTAAAAATTCTATACGGTGGAACCAACTGATGATGTTACCAACAGCAAATTCAAAATGGGAAGTATTCAAAGAATTAATCTTGGAAGCTACTAGGCTTTTCATACCAACAAAGAAATATTGTTCAAGATTTAGGCCTAAATGGATGTCAGATGAACTAATTAGACATGTGACAGAGAAGAAAAATGCATGGGATACATATAAATTAACATGTGACACAGAAGCCTATGATAAGCTGGTCTGTAACCAAGTTACAAAGGAGGTTAGGCAGGCGAAGGCAGATTATGAGAAATCTTTGGCAAAGGATGCAAAGAGTTCTTTACTTATGTAAACTCTAGAAGGAAGGGGATGAATTAGATTGGTCCACTTGATATTGATGGTTCAACTGTTGATGATCCTGCTCAGGTAGCTAACAAACTGAATGAATATGTTGTATCGACATTCACACATGAGGAGTTATTCAGGGAGGGGAATGCCAGAGGTGTATTCAACTCTGGCAATAAGCTAAATAATCTTGTAATAACAGAGTAAAGTGGAGGAGAAATTGTTGAAGATAAACACAAGAAAGGCACCTGGGGTGGATGGAATCTATCTAGTTATATTAAAGGAGGCAGCAGAGGAAGTAAGCAAACCCTTAGCCATAATTATGAGAGCTTCCCTGGAATCAGAAGAGGTACCCATGGACTGGAGATGTGCAAATGTGACCCCAATCCACAAAGGGGGAGAGGGGTAATTACAGACCTGTTTAACTTCTGTTCCAGGGAAATTAATGGAGGCACTGGTTAAAGAAGCATTGCAGGATCATCTAGACAAGACTTCAGTTATAGCTCAGACACAGCATGGGTTTAAGGGGAAGTCTTGTCTGACTAATTTGATTGGATATTATGATATAATCAGAAAGGAACTGGATGCAAAGAATAACTTTATTATCATATATTTGGATCTTAGAAAAGCCTTTGATACTGTTGCACATGAAAGACTGCTGTACAAATTGGAGAAGTGTGACACTGGAGGCAAATTGCTGCTATGGATAAAGGGGTGGTTGAGTGGGAGAAGACAGAGTGGTAATCAATGGACACTGCTCTTCGTGGACTAATGTTATTAGTGGAGTCCCTCAAGGTTCAGTGTTGGGTCCATTGTTGTTTTCTGTATTGATAAATGATATTGAGGACGGTATATCAGGCTTAATGTCCAAGTCTGCAGATGATACGAAGGTTGGCAGGGTTGTTAATGACACTAATGACAGTACACTGCGGCAACAGGATCTAGAAAAGCTGAACAGATGGGCTGAGAGGTGGCAAATGAAGTTTAACATTGACATAAGTACTACATATGGGAAGCAGTGATCCCAGAGTAATGTATCAACTCTGTGGTACCACACTGACAGTGGTAGAGAATGAAAAGGACCTGGGGGTAATTTTGCAGGCAGATATGAAGTTTTCTGAGCAGTGCAGACAGTCTGCAAGAGTAGCTCATGATGTCAATGATATACAGGAATTTTTCTAGCAGGGATAAGGAGGTGATTATTCCCTTGTATAAGACAATGGTGAGGCCACACCTTGAATACTGTATACAGGTCTGGAGGCCTCATTTCAAGAAGGAAGTAGAGCTGTTGGAACAAGTACAGAGAAGGGCAACAAGGTTAGTGAATGGAACAAAGGGTTGCTCTTACAAAGAAAGGCTTAAGTTTTGCAAATTACAGCGTCCGGAGACTAGGCACCTGCGAGGTGATCTGATTGAGGTGTATAAAGGTTTGAATGGTTTGAGCATGCTCAATGCTGATGCTTATTCTGAGCCAGAGGATTCTTCCTCTGGCTCAGAATAATCGCCTGAGAGGGCATAAATTCAAATTGAGGAAAGACGGTTGTAAGATAGATGTGCGGAAGTTTGCCTTTAGCCAGCGGGTAGTTGATTGATTGGTGGAACAAACTTCCATCTGTCGTAGAAGTTGATAGTTTAAATACATTCTAGGCAGAACTTGACAAACATTTGGAGCGAGTTGATGGGTGAAATAAGGGGGAGGTTGGTTTTTTTTCCTGGCTGATGCTATATAAGTTTGCTTTCTTGCATCATGTGCCTTTGCTAATGCTAAGTCTCTGACAAGGCATATTAAAGTGAATATATAAATTAGTACTACCTTTAAAGAGAAAAATCTTAGAGCAAATAAAATGAATGGTAGTAGAGGAAACTGATAATTTAGATTGTCAGAAATTGTGGGACTTTAAAGATTGTAGATTAAATGGACATTACCGAGATTATAACTGAGACAAATGAATTAAAAAGTTCGAGAGGTTTAGTTCTTTTCACAGATAATTTTGTTTCTGTTATGCAGTAATTCAAATGAGGTAAAAGTTGTTGGGAAATGCTATATGGAGTAGTGGAATTTTTAGATATGCCACTGCACATGGAAAGATATATATCCCACCCCTTAATCTAATGTGGACTCAGCAGTGCCCCCACATAAACATTGACTCCTTTCAGTTAAGGAGCAAGTTTATACACTAGCTGATCTGGATATTTCCTAGAGCATCACCAACAGGTTCAGTCCAGTGAAAACAATTTAAACCTGTACCCCTTGAAATGAGAGTAATAATGGATTTGCCATGATTCTTGTCATCTCAAAAGACAACTTGTACTACATGAAGGGATGAAGAAAAGCCAGAGCTTTTTAGAGACAATGTGGTCTTCATCACTTCAAGCTTCCACTAAGCAACAAAGTGCATTACACAGGGTGATGATACTCATCTGTAACTTGATATTAGAGAGAGGCTCAGCCATTCCTCGGTGGGGGGTGTGAATGCTACATTTCCACCATACTAGGTATTCATAGTATTATGGATCTTGTAACTGGAGGGATACACCCAAGGTTACTAATGGTCTCATAGGCATGAAGATACAAGCTGAGTATATGACTTATAAAATTGTATTTGGCCAAATTTTGATGTATTTAAGACCTGAATACAAGTTCTATCAGTTTTAAATTAACCCCCCCAGCTACCATCACTAAAATATATTCCTAACGAATCATAGACCAATAATATAATTAATTATTGCATACAGTATTCCATTATAATGTGTGAAATAATTAATTTTAATTCTGTGAAGAATTTATAATACAAAAATAAGCATCGTGCTATGGGAAGTAGACTGCCTTAATCATCTCTAATCACCACCAACTGGCACCCAGCACTTAATTACCTAGGGTGCCAATATCTAGGGGCGTCTCCGTAGCCAGGTGGGCAGGAGCAGCAGTGCGTAGCATACGCTTCTTGATTAGACCGGGGTTAGAGCCCGTCACCACCAAATAAGGAGGATGCGGAAAGGTCAAGGGAATGACCACCGCATATTCCCGGAGCAATATGGCCTTAGTTGCTAATGCTCCTAAAAACCAAATCACAAACAACAAATATCTAGGGGTTCCACAAATTTTGAACAAACTTAAATCATTGTCACGCTGCAATAGTTACCTTTTATAAAGCATGTTCCAGAACCTATATCAGTCCCTTGAGTATGAAATTCTAGTACTGGTTCTGAAATGGGATGCTTTTTATAACGGTGATTATCGCAGAGTAACAGTGGTTTATTAAATTGTAGTGATCTCTTAATTGAAATAACTCATAATTATGACTCATTTAGTCATAATTAGATAAAATTACCCAAGTGAAATAGGGTAAAATAGAATTAAATATAAAATTTAATTAAATGGAAATATAATTAAATGAGATAAAAAAGAAGTAAATAAACTAAGCAAATTTAATGAAGGTAGGAGACCGATAACAGTTTTGTTAAAAACAAAAGATATGGGAGCACAATGATTTATTAAAATATTTTACTCCACATGTGTTTATCAAAACTTCCTAGGAGCCTACATCTAAAGGTCAACGTGATATGCTGAATACCATTTTTTGCTGATCCCACTCACCATGTATAACTTTTCTCAGTGAATAGAAGTGCAAGTGACCCAGTACAGATGACTCCTATCTTGTATGTGATATTAATACCAATGTTCAATCAAAATTGGCCTCTATATTAATGAAAAACAACTTTTAATAATAAATTATAACACATCTTTGGGTTGTCCTTCACAGATACCAGATAAATGTTTGTTTTTGAATGTTACTCATCATTATATGAAAAAGTAAAAGTAATTTGGGGGAGGAAAAAAAAAAAAAGTTACAAGTGATCATTTTCATCACTATCAGCCCTTGTTGTGCAGTTCACTGATATAAGTATGACATTTTTCTATAATAAAAGTTCCCAAACAGCTTTAAAATAACTAAAAATTTTACACAACATAATAATATTATGTTGATTGGCTAAATAAAAGTATGTAAAATATTCATCGACTCAAATTTAAAAATAACACACGTACGTGATATTCATATCAACACTGACACCAGGCTCTGCTTGCCCTGTGGTCATCAAGGCCATGGTAGAAACAGAATCGATCAATAATGCTGCAAGCCCTCCATGAAGAAAGCCACCTCTGTTCTGATGCTCGTGTTCTACATTCATCTCACAAACACACCTTCCTGATCCAGCTGACAGTACTTGAAGCTGAAAATAGTTTATGTTCAAACAGTTATTTAGTACACCAAATTTCTAGTGGAAACAAGTTCCAATGCTACTTATTATATATTATGTGAAAGTCTGCTGATTTTTCTACAGTCTGCTGATTTTACATTTTAAAAAAAATTACCTGCAATTTATTCTGTGGTACTTCTTCAATTTAAACACTTTGTGCATTAAAAATCTCTTCCAGTTTAATAATTTATAATGCATTTATAATTATTAAATTAGGAGTGGTTTTTAATGCATGATGTGTTTCCAAGATTGAAAGGGTACTACAGAATAAACTGCAGGTAAATTTCTTTTTAATTAGTATTTGTAGTGGAAAATGATGCAAGAAAGCAAGTTTATACAACATCAGCAAAAAAAAAATTGTATAATTGACTGTGCAAATTGACAAATTCACCACACCAGACATCATGTATTATCAGCTATGAGTATAGTGTTTTCACCATTTCTGCCACATGAGAGAAGTCTGGATTTAAATCCCATTGGAGACCTCTTCAGT
This sequence comes from Mastigoproctus giganteus, assembly GCF_048544385.1. NCBI lineage: Eukaryota > Metazoa > Arthropoda > Arachnida > Uropygi > Thelyphonidae > Mastigoproctus > Mastigoproctus giganteus. Next base: position 242,726,241 of record NC_143578.1, read on the forward strand.
TGGGAAAGCAGTTAGTTGATTTCAGGTGGAAGGAGCTAGTCAAGATTTTTCACCCCACATAACACACAAAGCACAATATGGTCTCAAAGCACTTGCACAACCATTCAGCTATTGGTAAACATTGCGACGGTCTGTACCATCCACGATTCCAGAGAACTACTGTTTCGTATACAATTAAGCTTTCTTTCTGAACAATTTGTTACTGTAATTGGCAGTTTCCTTCTTTTTTTTAATTGAACCAAATATAGAGTATATGTCGCTACTGTGTGGTGCTTGCTGTGTCATATGCACCTATGAGAAACTTTGCCATGTCTTCCTGAAGCAAAATGTCCAAATCACTCATGCCATATGATGAATCACTGAAAATCAAATGCATGTTTCTCACTCATTGTGATGGGGTATTGCAACTCTACTGTGCATGTATTTCCTGATTACAGCAAAAATAATAAGCCTACAACCAAAATATACAAGTGAAGCATGAAAACTTTTTATCAATGGGGATAACTCTATATTTAGTAACAAAAATTAAAAGCCTTTAAATCTATTTGTGATTATTCAGGGCATCACTTCAGGCCATTGGTCAAAATTTGCATGTCAGAAAAAACAGTGATCAAGAAATGCATATGCAACAAAATTACTGAGGTAATTACCATCAAAGGGATACTTTATGTATGCAGGCAGATATGAAGTTCTCTGAGCAGTGCAGACGAGCTGCAAGAGTAGCTCATGGTGTCTTGTCAATGATATACAGGAATTTTTCTAGCAGGGACAGGGATGTGATTATTCCCTTGTATAAGGCATTGGTCAGGCCACACCTTGAGTACTGTATACAGGTCTGGAGGCCTCATTTCAAGAAGGATGTAGAGCTGCTGGAACGAGTACAGAGAAGGGCAACAAGATTAGTGAATGGAACAAAGGGTTGCTCTTACGAAGAAAGGCTTAAGTTTTGCAAATTACAGAGCCTGGAGACTAGGCATCGGCGAGGTGATCTGATAGAGGTGTATAAGGCTTTGAATGGCTTGAGCATGCTCAATGCCGATGGGATTCTTCCTCTTGCTCAGAATAATCACCTGAGAGGGCATAAATTCAAATTGAGGAAGGACGGATGGCGGATAGATGTGCGTAAATTTGCCTTTAGCCAGCGGGCAGTTGGTTTGTGGAATAGACTCCCATCGCTTGTTGTTGAAGTTGATAGCCTAAACAAATTTAAGGCTCAGCTGGACAGGTATTTCGAACGAACGGAGGGGTGAAATGGGAGTAGTGGTTGTTTTTTTTTTTTTTTGGCTGATGCTGAATAAGCTTGCTTTCTTGCATCATATGCCTCTACTAATGCTAATGCAATTTAGTGTGAAAATAGACCAGACAAAAGATTTAAATGACTCCAAACATGACATGGCATGGCTGTCAGTACTAGATGTATCGGTATACGTATCTTGGAAACCACAACCCTGCTGAGGTACAATACGACTCTGTACTGTGCCTTGGGTTAGCAAGATTGCTTCAATAACCAAATAACCAATAGCAATCCTGTGATCAGAAACAGTTAAATGAAGCAAGAGACCAATGGAGGCTGACAGGGCTGGTGCAGGGTAACAGAAAGGGTGTGCAGGGTTTAAATAACAACCCAGTACAACAATGGACTCCAAACATCAGTGGTAACAAAACAAGGTATTTCAGAATATGCAGCTTATCATACCTTGTCACAGATGGGGTATTGCAGCTGACTACAGAAGAGGGCTCTACTCCTGTCACAAAAAACAAGAAGGTATAGTTACAGTGGACTCAGGAACACCAACACTGGAATACTAGAAAAAGACTGCTTGGTCTGACAAAGCCAAGTTCCTGCTGTTTCATTCTGATGAGAGGACTAGAATATAGTGTGAATTCAAGGATGTCAACAATGCAGGCTGGTGGTGGCAGTGCTTTTGTAGTGCACCTTGGTACCAGTGAAGAAACATTCACAGGTTATCTGGAAATGTGAATTCCTTCATACCTGCATGTATCCATCTGTAAATGAGTTCTTCAAACAACAAAGTGAGAAAAGTCAATACTGACTTAAGACTAAATTTGGCAGTATCTTCAATTCTGCAGACACATAATAAGTGGGAATAAACAACAAAAGCCCTGTCAATCAATCTGAACCTAAAGAGACTGTGCAAGGTTCATGGGGTAGAATTTTCTTCAGCATGGCTTGTGCTTGTTAACAGAAGAGACTATTTTTACAGGGATTTGGATACACTTAAATAGAAGGGGGTGTAAGAATATTTACTGCTATCAAGGCAGTGTTAGGTGGGTCAGAAAACTGCTAGCTTGGGGAGATACAAAGACTAAACAGATTATCAGCAGCTGCAGGCAAAGGTGTAAGCAATTCTTGCACTACTTCTATTGGAAAATGCAGCAGCCTGGAAAACAACGTCTGGGATTACAAGGCCTGCAGGGGTCCTCATGGGACATGCAAATATGTGGGCTGTGTTAGAAATACTAAGAGAAAACACAGGCATGCTTACACTACTTGCTTGTATACTAATGTTAGGAGTATAGCAAAAAAACAGATAAATTTGAAGTAGTCATCAAATACAGACAGAATAGGGATATTGGAAACATGATTGCACTGAGACAGAAGGTGCAGAATTTGAATACAGCAAGTACAATGTATATAGAAATGACTAAGAGAAACAGCAGTTAGACTCTTAGTAGAGAAGTACTGGGAATCCTTATTATCCGAGGATAATTGGTTCCAGAAAATTCCACTTAAAACGGGGACCAATTTTCATGTTTATTATTTAAATAAAACTAAATGCAACTAGGCATAATATTTTAAGAGTTTAGGATTCTATATCTATATAACATCAGTGAAGATACACCACAGACAACTCTTAAAGAAAAATTATGATAGTCGTGTGAAAAGCATCATTTCATCTGTATCTCATATAGTGCTCATCCTTCATAACGAGTTGCCCATGTATTGCATGACCTCGAATAAGTAACGTTCATTAATAGAGAAGACTGTTTAATTCTTCAATTTTCAAATCCTCGTAACTGCAGGGACTCGGATACTGGGGACCCCCCTGTACATGGAATCTAAGCCATGCACAAGTTGACATTGGTGGAAAGTGCAATACCAAATCAGTCTGGTGTGACATAAGCACTGTGAAAGCAAAAATGAGGGTATGAGTGTGTTATAGGCCAAATGACTGTGATGAGTATAATTAACAACCATACAGACAGATATTAGCATTAGCATTAGTAGAGGCATATGATGCAAGAAAGCAAGCTTATTCAGCATCAGCCAAAAAAAACAAAAAAAACAACCACTACTCCCATTTCACCCCTCCGTTCGTTCGAAATACCTGTCCAGCTGAGCCTTAAATTTATTTAGGCTATCAACTTCAACAACAAGCGATGGGAGTCTATTCCACAAACCAACTGCCCGCTGGCTAAAGGCAATTTCCGCACATCTATCCGACATCCGTCCTTCCTCAATTTGAATTTATGCCCTCTCAGGTGATTATTCTGAGCAAGAGGAAGAATCCCATCGGCATTGAGCATGCTCAAGCCATTCAAAGCCTTATACACCTCTATCAGATCACCCCGCCGATGCCTAGTCTCCAGGCTCTGTAATTTGCAAAACTTAAGCCTTTCTTCGTAAGAGCAACCCTTTATTCCATTCACTAATCTTGTTGCCCTTCTCTGTACTCATTCGAGCAGCTCTACATCCTTCTTGAAATGAGGCCTCCAGACCTGTATACAGTACTCAAGGTGTGGCCTGACCAATGCCTTATACAAGGGAATAATCACATCCTTATCCCTGCTAGAAAAATTCCTGTATATCATTGACAAGACACCATGAGCTACTCTTGCAGCTCGTCTGCACTGCTCAGAGAACTTCATATCTGCCTGCACAATTACCCCCAGGTCCTTTTCATTCTCTACCACTGTCAGCGTAGTACCACAGAGTTGATACGTTGATCTGGGGTTACTGTTTCCCATATGTAGTACTTTACATTTGTCAATGTTAAACTTCATTTGCCACCTCTCAGCCCATCTGCTCAACCTTTCCAGATCCTGTTGCAGCAGCATAGTATCAGTAGTGTCCTTAACAACCCTGCCAACCATGGTATCGTCTGCAAACTTGGACATTAAGCCTGATACACCATCATCAATATCATTTATAAATACAGAAAACAACAATGGACCCAACACTGAACCCTGAGGAACTCCACTAATAACATTAGTCCACGTTGAGCAGTGTCCATTGATTACCACTCTGTCTTCTGCCACTCAACCATCCCTTTATCCATAGCAGCAATTTGCCTCCAATGCCACACTTCTCCAATTTGTGCAGCAGTCTTCCATGCGCAACAGTATCAAAAGCCTTTCTAAGATCCAAATATATAATATCAAAGTTATTCCCTGCATCCAGTTCTTTTGTGACTACATCATAGTATCCAATCAAATTGGTCAGACAAGACCTGCCCTTAACAAAACCATGCTGTGTCTGAGCTATAACTGAATTCTTGTCCAGATGATCCTGCAGTGCTTCTTTAACCAGTGCCTCCATTAATTTTCCTGGAACCGAAGTTAAACTAACAGGTCTATAATTACTTGTGTCAGCCTTTGATCCTCCTTTGTGAATTGGGGTTACATTTGCACATCTCCAGTCCATGGGTACCTCCCCTGAGTCCAAAGAAGCTCTCATAATTATGGCTAGGGGTTTGTTTACTTCCTTTGCTGCCTCCTTTAATATAACTGGATAGATCCCATCCACCCCTGGTGCCTTTTTTATGTTTATCCTCAGCAATTTCTCCTCCACTTTCCTCTCAGTTATTAGAAAATAATCTAGCTCACTGCCAATGTTTACTTCACCTATGACATTCCCCTTCCTGAATAACTCCTCATGTGTGAATGTAGATGCAAAATACTCATTTAGATTGTTAGCCACCTGAGCAGGATCCTCAACTGTTGAACCATCAACATCCAGTGGACCAATCTGATTGATCCCTTTCCTTCTTGAGTTTAAATAGGTAAAGAACTCTTTTCTGTTTTTTTTGCGTCCTTTGCCAAGGATTTCTCATAATCTGCCTTTGCCTGACTAATCTCCTTTGTGACTTGGTTACAGACCAACTTATATCTATCATAGGCTTCCATGTCACCCATTAATTTGTATGTATCCCATGCATTTTTCTTCTCTGCCATATGTCTCATTAGTTCATCTGACAACCATTTAGGCCTGAACCTTGAACAATATTTCTTGGTTGGTATGTAAAGCCTGGTAGCTTCCAAGATTAGTTCCTTGAATGCTTCCCATTTTGAATTTGCTGTTGGTAACATCATCAGTTGGTCCCACTGTATAGAATTTAAATACTGTCTCAGCCCATCATAGTCGCCTTTACGAAAGCAAAAACCCTTCCCTTTGCCTCTGATGGTAGTTACCTCCTTGAGTAAATCCCACTTCAGCACACTGTGATCACTGCCACCCAGTGGTTCCTTTATCTGCAGATTCCTAATGCATGAAGAATCACTACTGATAATCAGATCAAGAGTATTACTCCCTCTAGTTGCCTCCCGAACATGCTGGTGTAGAAAACAATCATCCAATAAATCCACAAAAGCCCTGCTAGTGTGTGAGTGACCAACCCACAAATTCCAGTCAATATCTGGGAAATTAAAATCCCCCATTATAAGACTCTCTGATTTACTTGCCCATTCTATTTCCCTGTACAGTATCTTATTATACTCATCAGAGTCATTAGGCCTATAGCACACTCCTACTCTCAATTTTGATTTACCTATGCTTATGTCACACCAAACTGACTCGACACTGCCCTGTCCATCAATGTCGACTGGCTTCACTTCCTTGGATTTTATGTGTTTTTTAACTAATAGCATAACCCCTCCTCCCCTCCTGTCCTGTCTATCCTTTCTATACACATTGTACTCCCCAAATTCCAGTTCTGCATTCCTTATATCTGTGTGACACCACGTCTCTGATATCCCAACAATATCTGCCTTTGATGTTTTGAGCAATACCAGCAACAATATAGTGGACCAGTAAAGCAGGATGTTTTTTAATGAAGGATTTTAACTTTGCAGATTGATTGGAACTTATGGATAAGTATTAGTAATGGAAAATTATACAAAAAAGCAAGCTTATACAGCATTAGCTAAAAAAAAAAATAATAATAATTTCACTTATCCATTCCATCCAATAGTTTAGACAGGTTGCTAGGATAGCAGCCTGTATGGAGGTTCTGCCAATAACATACAGAAATTTTGCCAGCATGGACAAAAAAGTGATTTAAGTACTTGAGACTTAATCATCTTGTTTAAGTACTTTAAGTACTTAAACAAGATGATTATCTCATTGTACGAGGCAATGGTTAGGCCACATCTTGAATGCTGAATCTGGAAGCCTAATTTTTAAGAGGAACGTTGATCTATTGGAATGGATGCAGAGAATGGCAACAAAATTAGTGAGGGGAACAAAAGGATACTCTTACCAGAAAAGCTTTGGTTCTGCAAATCACAGAACCAAAGCCCTTACAAGGAGATCTGATTGAAGGCCCTTACAAGGACATCTGATTGAAGGCCCTTACAAGGACATCTGATTGAAGTGTTAAACTGTTTGAATGGATTAAGTCAGTTAAATGCTGCTGGTATCCTTTCTCTTGCTCAGACAAAACATGTGGAGTGAAATTTAGATCAAGAAGAGATGGTTTCAGGAAAGATGTGCTGAAACTTGCTTTCAGCCAGTGGGAGTTTATTGTTGAAACATACTTCCATCTGATGGTGTGGATGTAGACAGTGCAAATAAATTTAAGGAGTAACTAGACAAATTATTAGATAGCTGCATACATGATATAGAAAGTATCTTTTTTCCAGTTTTTTTTTTTTTTTGGCTGATATATATATATATATATATATGATTGCTTTCTTGAATCAGTTGCCTAATAATACTAATAAAGAAAACAAAGGCATCAGAGACATATCCTCCATAAGAGACAGGTCTCATAGCGCTGTTACAGGCTACACACCAGCAAATACAGCTAATATCTTTCCTTCAATTTCTCAAATCATTTAAACTAAACAATAAACTCACTAGAGCTAGTGGTGCAGTAAGCAACATTTACAAAATATTCACTTTTCTCACATTTTCATCCAATACTTCTCTAGAATCATAAAGATTCATGACGTGGAAAATTCCTAGAAAATCTTCCAGAATAAAACTAACCTTCACCTCCTTACTAAGCAGACCTCAGAAGCTGTTTCCTTTTGACAACTTATTTTGTTAATTCATTGAATTTGCCCCCTATCTTATTAACGATAAAGACCTTCGGTGTCAAGCAGTGAGACACATTCAAATAAATCTGAATCAATCCAAAAATAACCACTTCATTATATCCTTTCTGTTCCTTCTTTCATTTCACTCTTGGCTCCAGTTTTCATTAATTACTTATTGTGAGTACTACGTACAAGTAGTACGACACAGGGAAGTACTTATATTTGAGCTAATACAGGCCCTTGTACAAAGTGCAGGAAAGGGTTAAAATTCTTTTTAACCTTCACATCTACATGTAAATGTTAAAAAGAATTAAGTCAATTCTAACATAATAAATCAATACAATAAAAAATTAATAAAATAAAAATATTTTTATTTTTATAAAAATAAAATATTAAGGTCTCAGCTGGACCCCTTAAAAAAAATTGTGTGCCAAAGTACTGGTAGACCCTTAATCCCACCACCCTGTCATTGGGCCTGCTATCACACTACAAGTACTATGTAGTACTTGTGTGACAGTACTTGTTTGTACAATATTATATTACCATATATCAGTATATTACCCATGCAAGATAGTCCCCTATGCATGCCCGTCAGCTGTTCCTATTATCTGAAATGGGGAAGTAAGTTAAATATCTTGGTTTGTCACAATTTATTTAGCCAGTGAGTTGTTAATAGTAATAGTATTCGCCATATAGGGCAAGGAAGCCACAGGCTTTGCTGCACTGGCAAAAAAAAAAAAAAAAAAAAAAAAAAAAAAAAGTAGATAAGAAAACAAATTTTATGCTTCCCTCCTCACACAGGTAACTAACCAGTTACCTTTGAATTTATTCAAACTGTCAGTCTCAATTACCTGCGAGAGCAACTTGTTCCAGCAATCAATGACTCGCTTGTGACAAGAAACTTCCTACAATCTAATATAAATGTCAACCCCTGTAATTTAAATTTATGAACCCTAGTTCTGGAATGTTTTATAACAATGAGAATTCCACCTTCATTCATCTTACTAACCCCTCTCAGAGCCTTGTAGACCTCAATCAAGTCACCTCTGAGGTGCCTGGTCGCCAAACTCTCTAGCTCACATAATCGGAATCTTTCCTCATATGGCCCTATTGCCAAACTCACCATTCAAGTTGCCTGTCTTTGGACCTTTTCAAGAAGCTTAATGTGTTTTTTCAGATGAGGTCTCCATAACTGAACACACTATTCCAAATGATGTCCTATCATGGATAGGACAGCATGGGCTTTCCTGGCTGCCTGTTTATACTGTTTAGAAAACTTCATATCTCCCAGATTCCTTTTCTCCTCCACTCTTTTTAATTTAACCCCAAGGGCTCACATTTGGTGAGTATGGGATTAGCACACCCAGGGTCCTGGGCTGGATATCATCATTCTTCTCTTTCTTGGCGATTCCTTCTACCTCTCTCTCTCTCTCTTAGGGTAACTCGAGAATTTTTTTTTTCGCTGGTGCAGCATAAGCCTCAGGATTCCTTGCACCATACAGCTAATATTAATAATAAGTGTAAGACCTTGCATTTAGCAGCATTAATTACTGGAATAAGTAATAAGGCCAAGAGTTTGAGAAATTAAAATCTCAGATGGATACCTACAAAGGGGTGAAACACTTTTTTTTCTTTTTGTTGGCATGGCAAAAGCCTGTGACCTACTTAAGCTTAAATTTAAAGATAAGAAATAAACCTTTTGAAAATTAGAAAATAGATATTATGCGTTATGAATCATGAAACTTGAACCTTATTTCATATTAAAAATATTTTAAGTTGATGTCATTTCTTCCCATTAATTTTTCTTCTGTTTTGAAATTTCTTCCAAAAAAAAATGTCTACCTCATTAAGAACTTGATTTCAGGTTTCTCTTTGCCAATTAAATTTTTTAACTTTTCTTTTCTCTACTGGGAATAACGTAATACAGTTGGTGCTTTTTCGCCATAAATATAAAAATCTTGAAGTTAGTCAAGGGGTTTTTGGAGTTTTTTCAACTTTCTTGGTCAATAAAAAACTTGGAGAACGTTTATCTTTTGCATGACTTTGAATACTTATGAATCATTCTGAAAATCGTTACTACACTAGCATGCTGTTTTTGCTTGCTTGATAGTATACGCAATTTATCATTTAACGCTTCTTTATCAAACTGTTCAATAATGCTGAATACAGTTTTCTTGAATATGTACAGATTTTCTTCTTTTTCTCTTTAATACAGATGTAATTTCATCCATTTGTACATTTTTATAATGCCATTCACATTTGTATAATCACGTGCATACAATGTGACTCTTCCTACTCTCCACAAATGGAATAATCCTGGCATTTTGCCAGCAAGGTAACTAACTAAAGTGGGTTAATCTTTATAAACAAGCGTGGCTCCTCCCACTTCTTGCCCTAACGAGCTAATTATTGGTGGTTTGCGTTAGAGTGAATGTCTTCTTGACTGTGGTTTAGAACTCGCCATGCTGTTTGTAGTTTATCACTTTAATTCGCCATCTCCTGCTCTTAGACACACTTTGGCAAGCTTCCTGTTGTCAGACCTACCTGAAAGTACAAAGTATCCATTTATTCGCTAAAAGTCTGAAACAGCAGTCGACCAACGTTCCTTAATATTATGTGCCGTACAGTCTTTAATAAAAACTCATACCTTATCAAGTACTCTGTCGAAGCCACCCGAGTTTACAACTTGACGCAACGCTTGCTGTATAATTTTTAAAATACTTGTCATTTTTCAAAAGTAGGATACGATTCCCCCTTATATTATCATGGGCTGCATACGAATTGAAAACACGGAGAGGGAAAGTGTGCCATTAACTTAAGTAGTCACTAGAGGGCAAAAATAAGCAAAACCAAGTTGAAACTGCAAAGTTTCAACTTGGTTTTGCTTATATTCGCAAAATTATTATTTTCAAAATATTATTATTATTATTATTATTATATCTGCACAACCTAGAAGATACTGCAACTTATTTACTTAGTGATGGACATAAACGATTATTTCATTACTTTCAACAACTGACTCTGTAAAAGCTGTCGTACACGTCTCGAAAGCTACCTTAAGACAGGTTCCCAAGAGGCGCACTTTTTTTTTTTTTTTTTGGGGGGGGGGGGGGTTGTTTTTCATGAAGAGCGAAATATGTTGATTTGCATTTGTTTAGGAACTTTGAGTAAATTTTTGAAAAATTTTAAGGAGGCTCAAGGTATAAAATTTGTGAATCTCAGAGATATTTATAGACACTCTCGCCTAAAAGTTTGAAACACATCGTATGACAACGGTTTTCGATCATTTTTTCCCCCTGAAATTAGCTATGACAATGTAAGGTTTAATATATAAAAAAAAACAACACACTACAAATTATTTCCAGAATTTTTTATTAAGCATTCAAAATTTTAGAGCAAAAATATCGAAATGATTAATATTATTAATACTTATGTTACATTACATTAATTACAATATATAATATATATTATAAATGACTAATAATATTAATATTAACAACCATATTGATTTTTCATGAAAATATCTTCGAACAGATTTTATCACTGCCTACACTAGGTGGCATTTTGGCAGGTAATTTTATAATAGCCTTGCTAAGTTTTTTTTTTTTTTTTTTTTTTTTATGTGAACCCCAAACACGAGAGGTTGTTGTTGTTGTTTGGTTTTTAGGAGCATTAGCAACTAAGGCCATATTGCTCCGGTGCGGTGGTCATTCCCTGACCTTTCCGCATACTCTGTATTTGGTGGTGACGGGCTCGAACCCCGGTCTAATCAAGAAGCGTGTGCTACGCACTGCTGCTCCTTCCCACCTGGCTACGGAGGCGCCTGCACGAGAGGTATTAGAACCTATAGTACTTAGTACCGTGCTTGGGTTGGAGATTGAGAAGACGAAAGAAGATATTTGTTGACATTGGACATGAACTTCTTTGTAATTTTCAGGTAGATTGTAATTTTCAGGAAATACGTATGAAGGAAGGTTGTTCCACAAAACGGCAGTTGAATGAATAAATGAGGAAGATGAAAAGTTGGTTCTGTGGGTTTGAAGTTGGACAGTAAATGGATGTTGGCTGGTGGCGGCACGTGTTCGGACTGTTTTGAAAGAGAGAGCGGAAATTATAGAAGCCAATTCAGAAGAACAGTGCCCATGGAAGTATCTGTAGAAGAGGCATGCAGCAGAAACAGTGCGTCTATGAGACAGCGAGTGGAGAGACTCTGTTAGAGATGAATCATTAATTAACCTAACTGCCCTCTTCTGAATGGAATCAAGAAGCCTGAGAGAGAGGTTTTGGGGGCACCACCCCAGAGGTGGGAAAAATATTCCATGGCAGGGCGGATTTGCGATTTATACAGAGTGAGCAGCTGTTTGGAAGAAAAGTAATGCCGAGAGCGAAAGAGAAAACCAAGTTTTTTAGATGCAGAGGAAGCAATATTTGTAATGTGCTTGTGCCAAGAGAGATTAGAAGTCAGGGTAATCCCCAAAAGAGATATATCCTTTTGCCTAGAAATTGGAGTGTCACTAAAGATAAGCATAGGAGCAGAAGAATCCTTTTTGCGAGATATAAGACAAGACTGAGTTTTAGAAGGGTTGAAATCAACTAAGTTGTCTTTGCCCCACTGGAGAATTACCTGAAGATCAGCATTTAAGGAATTGGTAGCAGATTTTCGAGAAGTTGAGGCTGATTGAGCAGGACAAGGTTTCTCAAAATGGAAAGTTGAATGCAATGGGCTATCATCGGCAAATCTATGGATAGAATTTCCAGTCAATGGAAGAAGGTCATTGATATACAAGAGGAGAAGAGTGGGGGAAAGAACTCAACCTTGGGGGACACCGGCATTAGTGGAGAAGTTAGAAGACAGAGAGCCATCAACCATCACCCTCAGTGAGCGATCAGAGACAAAAATGGATAACCAATTACTAAAAACAGTTGGCAAACCATAAGATGGAAGCTTGTTTAGAAGACCTTTATGCCAAACACGATCAAAAGCCTTTGAGATATCAAGAGCAACTACTTGTGTTTCACCGAACCTTTCCATTGAATTAGTCCATAAATGAGTAACATAAGCTAGAATATCACCAGTGGATCGACACTGACGGAATCCATACTGGTAATCGTTGATCAGATGGAAGGTTTCTAGGTAGTTTAAGAGTTGGCGGTTAATTGATTTCTCCATTACTTTAGAAAGAGTAGAAGTAATTGCAATGGGACGATAATTGGTTGGGAGGGATTTGTCACCCTTTTTAGGAACTGGCTGGATATGAGCAAATTTCCAAGCAGAAGGAAAAACACCTTTAGAATAAGAAAGTGAAAAAAGGCGGCAAAGAATAGGAGTAAGTTCAGGAGCACAGGTTTTGAGAACAAGTGGAGAAATACCATCAGGACCTGGAGCTTTCTTAGCATCGAGGTTCATCAAAATCCTTCTGATATCCTTTTGACGGAAGACCACAGGAGGCATTGAATGGAGTGTGTTGGGAATGGTGGGAGGTGTTTTACCAAGATCATTAATACATGAGCTGGAAGAAAAATGGGATGCTAGCAGGTCAGCTTTATCCTTGGTTGAAGTGACAACAGAACCATCTGGTTTGGACAGAGGTGGGAGCAGAGATGGGCAAAAGTTGCGGCCAGTAGCTTTGGCAAGAGACCAGAATGCCCGGCTACCATTAAGGCAAGAAGCAAGTTTTCTACTCTTAGCTTGTTCAAACTCTAGTTTGGACTGATTAATAACTGCTTTACAATTGTTGCGAGCTTTGGCGCAGGCAGAAAATGAAACTGAAGAATTAGAAACAAACCAATTACGATATGCAACATTCTTCTCTTGGACAGCCTTAGCACATTTATTGGAAAACCAAGGTTTAGATAAAGGACGAGATTTTAAAGTGGAGTGTGGGATAAAGGAGTCCATTCCTGCAAGAATAATTTCACTGACACGATCTGAGGAAACGTTGACATCAGAAGTTTTGAAACAGTAATCAGACCAAGGAAAAGAAGAAAAGAAGTCTCGCAGGTCATCCTATTTTGCATTCTTGTAATGCCAAACAATACGAGGTTGGGAATAGCCATGAGATAAAGGTTCCATTGGAGAAGAGACAATCACCAAATTGTGATCTGAAGTGCCTAAAGGACCTCTCACTTCAAACTTGTACTTAGAAGGGTTGTTTGTGAGAAAAAGATCAAGCATATTGGCTGTATGATAAGGATTGTCCGGTATTCTTGTAGGTAAATGAACAATTTGTGGTAGGTCATTAGTAATTGCAAAAGCCTCAGCATCTCGACTTGCTGGGTCGGTGTGACTAGAAAACGGAAGCCAGCTGGGGTTGTGAACATTAAAATCACCAAGGAAAATTACCTCACTGTTAGGAGAGTTGGACTGGAGAAAGTCAAGTTGCAACGAGAGGAAGTCAAAGAGCTCCAAGTGATTAGTCGAGTTGGGAGAACGGTAGAGACAGCAGATGAATTTTACACAATGAGGTAGAGAGATTTTAAGCCAAAGAAGACCAAAGAGAGGAGATTCCAAATTGCCAAGTCTCTGACAGGGAATATCTGAACGGACATATGCACAAGTACCACCTTTGAGGCGAAAGGAATCATATAGCGAATAATTTGGGCATCTGAGATGAGCAGTAGTTGAATCAACCGATAACTGAGTTTCTGTCAGAAAAAGTACATGAGGTTTGGCAGACTGCAAGTGGAAATGGACATCTTTGAGATTAGAATTGAGACCACGTATATTTGTGAAATGAATTAGGAAGTCCTTGGGAGGTTTAGATCTTTTCGCAGATAAGCTTGCTCTATTAGTTTGACAATTCATGGTGTATTCAATAGTAAGAAAAAGTGGGTGGGACATGCTGTATGAAGTAATGAAATTTTTGGATATGGCGTACATGTGGTAAGAATATACCCAGATCCTTGACATAACGTGGCCTCGACTATGCTCCCCGCATACACACTACTCGGACTCCCTCCAGTCACTATCTGGCAGAGTAGAGGTAGCAAGATTATACACTAGCTGATCTGGAAGCCTCCTACAGAGTTACCAATAGGTTCGGTCCGGTGTACTAACTAGCGGCCGGCCTGCGAAAACCGTTTTAGAGCTGTACCCTCGAAATGTAAGGAATATTGGATCTCGCCACGACGTTTATCATAACCTCAAAAGTCATCAATCATACTGCATGATGGAAGAGATAGGGAAGGGTTGACCGGAACTTAGCTCTAGAGACTAAACATGGGTTCCACCACTTCAAGCCTCCAATAAGCAAAGTGGTAAGTGTGTAATAATGGCTTGTGCCAGGTGATTATTATTATTATTATTATTATTAGCTATGTGGAGCAAGGAAACCTGAGGCTTATGCTGCACCAGCCAAAAAAATTGAGTACTGTGTTCCACAGGCTTTTCCGTCATATTATGCTCTTGCCTATCAATATACTCGTGAATCCTCGCTATAGCAAGTCAGCACAATATCATGTGAATTCCAGAAAAGCCTGGGTTTCGAATGATCTATCTAGTGGTTCAAATTAGGACAAAATCCTGCGCCCTCAAGTCTCACTCAACATGTCACAGTGAGCGTACTCGCAGCGACAGAATTGCGTTGTGTTTTTCATCCCGAGACACCTCTTAACCAAGGGCTACTCGAAATGCCGCCATTATTGATTCTTTAAAAAAAATGATAGTTAGTGATTTGCATGTATTGAAAAAGAATGATCACGACATAATTTTAACAAACAAAACAGGTTTATTTAACATATATGTATACAAATGAGTACAATATAACTGGTAAATAAGTTAGATTAATTGGTATTTAATTGTTAGAGAAATTAATTGAATGCAAGCATTATCTTGCTGTTAGCTATATTACAATGTTGTAATATTCTTCATATGGTTTTTCCACTAATTCCTTAGCAAGTACAAAATAATTAGTGTTTGTCATAACATATCACTGTTCAAAATATGAAACAGGTAATTATATTATCTTAATAGTGTAATTAGTAATTGACAATTAAATTAATAAGTCGCAGTATTATTAAAGTTGAATACTAAGAAAATAATACAGTTGTCGGGGTATATTTATGTGAGGAAAGGTGTCTTATAAATGCATTAAAACGTATGCAGGTAATAGGATTGGCTTTTGGGTGATTTAATACAGTTTGTTATTAAACAATAAGGGTTGTCTTACCCGAAAATATTCTGCAACGCCTCGGGGGGGGGGGAATCTGTTCCAGACATCAATATAGTTCTTTTCTCATCTTTTCCCTCGTAATTATTAATTTACATCTTCTTTACACAATCGCAAAAATCGGCCAACCGTATCACTACTCTTTCTTCAGTCATGTCTTGCACAAAGATCACTGTCTGTGTGCCTCTCCCCTTTCTTTTTCCCCTTCAAATATATATATCTCTGCATCGCCTCGGGGGAGGGGGTGAGAAATAAATTTATACTGTACCATGCACGGCCTCGTAGTGACAATTAATATCTTTATAAAGGTCTTGTTATGCAAGACCTGCTGTGTCTTGTTCTGGTAATTTCTACTCATATACAATTCACCGTTCTTCGGACCTTTGCGTTCGATCAACATTCTTGTCCGCTCAGGAGAACGGGTGACGTCACTGTGGTGTCCCCTTACGGCGACCGCATCCCTGGGGTGATTTGAAAGCGAAAGTAAAAGCTTAGCTGAAGTGATGCTATCGTTATATAATTTAGTTGTATAGGCCGTGAAAAATATATCAGGCATTATTAGGCCAAATACCTCTTGAAAGTAAGTGAAAGGGCTGAAAATGAAAATATTTTTCACACACCTTCCCCCTACGGATAAGAAATTCTGAGCGCCGAGAATTTCACAAGCTCAAAATTTCTCAAGTTTCTCTTTTTTTTTTTTTTTTTTTTTTAAAAAAAAAGTGTAACATGAATTCTACCGGTGTAAAAAAAAAATGAAGTGACAGACATCTTTCCTCTTACAGAATTCGGATTGTTCTCCAATATGATAAATGGTACCCCAAACAAAAAGAAATAATGTGTCTACATACACTTTTCAAAATCTTCTGAGTCCTCTAATCCTACCTTGGATGAGCCAACAACTTGGTAATGTGTCTACATACACTTTTCAAAATCTTCTGAGTCCTCTAATCCTACCTTGGATGAGCCAACAACTTGGTCTGCAGACCTTAAACAAAATCCCATATTAGCAAGTAAATTTTCACAAGAGGTGTTTATCATATATGCAATGTCTATATTGTAGCAATGTTTATTTTTGTATTAACACAAATTGTTGTAGTATGTTGCACTGAATGTTCTCTACACAACGTCTGAACTGGACATTTGAAGCACTGGAATACTGATAGGATTGTTCATTGTTGGTCAGGGAAAAATACTGGAACTACTTCTCAAAGAATTCTTTGGTAACATTTCCTTTATATCAGCATTGACTCCACACAATAGTATTACATGCAACAAAAAAAATCAAAGAATCAGTATCTATTCTTTTTAACAAAATTAGTATAATATGACAGTAGATATACTATTCATTATGACAATTAACAACTGAGACAACACAAATATTCAATACATAAGACATCCTTTTATAATGAATGTATTTAAAATATATCAAGCAAACAGCAAAAAAAAATATTCTTCTAACATGTGAACATTTTTTTACTTATTCTATTTTATTTATTTTTTTTTTAAAGGAAAATATAGCAAACATCAAACACTAAGTGATTATATAATATAAATCCTCATATATAATTAAATTCTTGCATAATTAAATTCTTGCAACTAATATACAGAATTTGCAATAAGAACAAAAAATCATAGAATACATTGAATAAATATGGCTGCATGTTCCAACTTATACTTGCAATGTTATAAGACTACAGATTCAATTGTAAAATTTAGGCAGTTATATTAACTGACCAATTGTATAGTTTAACTGTTCAGCACCTTCTGATGGTGCAACCATCATCTGTGGAAAATATCTCACTAACTCTCCAGACAGAGAGAGTTCTGGGGTTCACAAATCCTTTAAGTTCAAGCCTAAGTACACTTGTCGGCTGTGAAGACAACATAATATTCCTTGAGTGATTTCATAGAGATAGTCCTTCACTATTAACTGGAACACCGAGCATGAGAAAGACTAAATGTTCACTACAGTTCTGAATAATAGAATTTTTTGCATGCCTTCAGAGGAAAGTCATCTGTTGTGCACAATAAAGAACTAAGACATCCTGAAAAATCTCCTCGAAGCAACTGAGCAAGAAGAGGGTAAAATGTTAAGTGGATCTCATTTCTCTTTCTTTCTTTCCCTTTTTTTTTTGATCAACACGTTCAAATGTCATGTTCACAATCTTTATTCATCTTTTCAGATTTGTTTTGACTTGTAGGAGAGGGGGTGAGGTCTCATGCCATTTACCCTTCATCTATACACTTTCCACTCACTTTTCTTGTACTTGATCACATTCCAAAACTGTCACCTCCTTATTTCTTTTCAATAAATGGATTTTTCTCTCTATTTTCAAAACAGAAACACACAAGTCACTCATGACAGATAAACAAGATTCCCTTAACAGAAATTAGTAACCAATCTCTAAACTTGAAAATGAGCTCTGATCTGCTCAATCAGTGCACTATTTTAATCATCAGCTATTTGGATTATCAAAGGCAAGAGCACAAGATTGATACTTCAACAGTTTGCTTTCTGTTCCCTTTTCATTGTAGTTGATATTGACCAAGTATGAGTACTATTCAAACTCTCTTTACATTAATACAATATCATTAACCTTTCTAATGTCATGCATGATAAAGTTCCAATTGGTGGATAAATTTCCTTCCAAAAAAAAATATTTGTGGAACTAGAACTCTGATTTTTATTGTTTCAGAACTTTAACTCAGGATGAGGCTGAGTATTCTTTTTCAAAATGGTACAAGGAAAGATTCTCTTATCTTCATCTAGAAACACAGGTGTTACTATTTATTACACTCTACTCTTCTCTTCGGAGGAACGACAAAACAAGCAGTAACTGGGCGGAACCAGCCGTCCTCAGGCCACTTATTTCATCCGATCTTCAAAAGAAAAAGCCTAAATATATATATAGACATATTTATATTTTTTTCCAGAATCTTTTCTCTTGTAGTGAAATTTTAGTCAGCAATGAGAGAGAGAGAAAACAAAAGAAACTAGGGGGTGCACCCAAAAGGCCCTAGTATCCACTGCAACCTTCCTCTCAAAATTGGCCTATACAATTGCAACATGTTTTGTGGAATGAGGGTGATAATATAGGTTCCATAAGAAAATATTTTCCTCAATGGTCAAATTTGAATAAGAGTTCTAGTATTTATCTTCTTTTACCTCCTCTTTTTTTTTTTTTTTTAAAACAACTCCTGAAAATAACTCTTGTTTTTATTTGAAATCCAGATTCACTTTCCATGTTTTCACCTTCATCCTTTAATCCCCTTTGCTCACTGCATCATCCATAACAAAACTGCTGATAAACACAATGCTTGTGTCTGATGAGAACTAACCTTTCTTTTCCCTTTGTAAATAAAAACTTCATGGGTCTGATACTCTAATTAATCAGAAACTTCATTTAATGTATCTCTTAGCTTATAATCAAATCATCTTCAACCGAATGCAATATTCATCTCATGACACTATGCATCAATTTAGCATGATACTGGAATCATTATTCTTATATAACTTTCCCTCTCCAAGAACTGACTTCTTTTCTTTAAAGATGGAGGAAACACAATAACAAACTTTTCCTCATACTGTTTTCTCTTTCTCACAAATTTCAATTTTGCTTCTTTATAGTTTTAATCTCTCCACGCATCTCTTATAAGACCTGCCAAATCAAGGCCTCTGTCATCATTTGGTGTATTTAACCTCGCGGTAAGTGGACTTCCCAACATCCACTGAATAGTCCTATCTAATCCACTGGGTTGATCAGCGTGATCTGCACTTCCATGTTCTTCTGTATTTTGATCTGAAGGTTCGCCTCTCTGCATCTCTGTTTCATGAGAGGAGCTTCCATGTTCTGTTCCTACTCTACTGTCAGAAGCTGATTCGGAAATTCTCACTTCATTTTGTGATGGTGGATTAAGGGTTACCACATATGGTGTGTGAGTTACACGACTACGACTGCGCAAATTATAGTCATGTGTCTGTGCTGGCTTATGGGTAGATTCAACTGTCTCTTCAGACTGTTTTATCACTGACGGCCTCTTTTGGTTCTCATTTGAAGATGTCGTCAAAGGTTCTGGAATAGGTGCAGTTCTGGTTGGCTGCAAATACACAGGTTGGGGGTCTATGGGTGGGATTAAATCACATTCTTCTATTATGGGGTCATCAAAGATCCATGTTTCTTTTGGCACTTTTGGCACTGTCTCTGTACCAGATTGATCTTGTATTTCACCATCTTCTGATTCTTCTGACTCTTCTACTCTAAGTTCAGGAAACACTTTCCTATTTACCACCTTTGTCAATCTGTCAACATGCACTAACTGCTTGTCCTTAGGTTTATTTATATTCTGTATTTCAAAATTGACTGGAGAGGTCTGATTGATCACACGGTAAGGTCCTGTACTCAATCGAGCCAGTTTCTTCGTGGTACCGGCTTTCACCTTAGGGGTGAAAAGGTAAACAAGACTTCCTACTCGAATATTCTTATCCACAGCCACTGCTGCTCTACGTTGTTCTTGTTTCTGCACTGCTTCCTCCAAATGTTCAGAGACCATTTCATAAGCTCTACGGAGTCGTGCACACATTTCTTCTGAATAGTTCTCTAAGGATGCGTAACTTGGCCTTAATTTTGCATGCCATAAATCTGAAGGTAACACTAAATCTCTGCCATAGATTAAAAAGTTGGGTGTTTCTTGAGTAGAACTGTGAGTTGCAGCATGATATACAGCCACAGCCAATGGAATCATTTCGTCCCAGTCAGTCTGAGTCTGATTTATGACATGGGATAATATGTTCGCTAAGGTACAGTTTAACCGTTCCACCTTGGCATTGCACTGCGCATGAAACGGAGAGGTATGAATTTGGTGAATGTTCAATTTTTCACATACTTGTCGCAATAATGAGGACATGAAATTTGTACCTTGATCGGTGAGTATGTATTTAGGAATTCCATGTCTCGCTATCACGTTGTTTATAAATGCGGTGGCTACTTCATCTGCCTTCTGAGTTTTGAGTGGAACTGCTTCAACATAACGCGTGAAATTATCCACTGCTAACAATAAATATTTGTGTCCTCTCAAGGACATAGGAAGTGGTCCTAGGATATCTAATGATACTCGCACCCAAGGTGAATTTTCACTGGGAACTCTCATCAGAGCTGCTTTAGCTTTCGGATTGTACCCTTTTCGTTCCAAACACGATGGACATGACTCAATATAATTCTTAATGTCGCTGTAAATCCCAATCCAGAAAAAATTCTTTTTTACCTTCTCTAATGTCTTCTGTAGAGACCAATGGCCTCCGTTGTCGTGGCATGCTTTCAATACCTCTGTCTTTAGGCCAACGGGGACCACTAATTGTTCTGTTGGCTCTTCTCTTGTCGCTCCAGGGTCAGATAAAGTGTAGTGATATAGTATCCCCTCTTTCGATAAATAGAAAGAATCTGGGATTTTTGCTGATGCCTGGGGTATTCCTTCCAATTGTTCAATTAACTTTTGCAAAATTGGATCTTCTCTTTGCAGGGTTTTAATTAAATTTCTGGTTTGTTGCTGGGGCATCACCAATGATTCCATGGTTAAATCAGCTGATATGGGAGCTACTAACTCCGTTGTTTTAGGCTTCCTTGGCCTTTTTTTCTTTTCATCCTCTTCTAACACTGGCCTTGAAAGAAAGTCTGCGTTTGAATGTACTTTACCAGGACGGTACTGAATTTGGAAGTCGTATTCTTGTAAAAGCATACTCCATCTCGCTAAGCGGGGGGAAGGATTCTTCAGATTGAGCAAATAACTCAAGGGTTGGTGATCTGTTATCAGGGTGAAATGATTGGACACTAAAAAAGGTCTGAACTTTGTTACTGCAAAAACAATAGCCAAAGCTTCTTTCTCTGTCGTACTATAATTCAATTCTGACTCCTTTAATAGCCTAGAAGCATAGGCAACTGGCTGTCTTGTATCTTCATCCATCTGAAGCTCGAGACAGGCCCCTACACAGTACGCTGAGGCATCAGTAGATAAGAGAAATGGTTTTGTAAAGTCAGGAAAAACCAACAGAGGTTCAGTTGTCAAGGCAGTTTTCAGTTGATCGAAAGCGTGCTGCGTGGAACAGTCCCAAACAAAAGGTTTTTCTTTTTTTGTTAGCGAAGTGAGAGGTCTTGCTATCTCTGCATAATTGGGAATAAATTTCCTATAGAAACCTGCCATTCCAAGAAATGATCGGACTTGTTTTACGGACCAGGGGGGGCATGCGTCTCGAACGGCGACTAAGTTTTCTCGATCCGGACGGATGCCTTCAGAACTAACTAAATGCCCAACATATTTAAACTGTTCTTTCAGGAACTCACATTTCTTAGGTTTTAGCTTAAGGTCGTATTCTCTCAGACGCTGGAAAACCTTTCGCAACCTCAAGAGATGCTCATTAAGGTTGGGCGATGCAATAATTATATGATCAAGGTAAGCGAAAATCGATTCTTCACCGAGACCATGAAGCACTAATGATAAGGCTTTCAAGAATGACGAAAATCCATTCTTTAATCCATGTGGCATTCGAGAAAACTCAAATAAGGCTTCTCCAGTAGTGAAGGCGGTTTTGTGACGATCAGCTGGGTGCACCTCAATTTGATGGAATCCACTTCGCAAATCAAGTGAAGAGAAGTAGCGCGCTTTCCCTAAAAGTTGGAGAATTTCATTTAAATCTGGGACAGGATATGCATCTGAAACCGTTTTCGCATTCAATCTCCGAAAATCAATACAAAGCCTATATGATTGGTCCTTTTTGCGCACCAAAACAATTGGCGCTGAATATGGGGAGTGGCTTGGTTGTATGATGTTGGATTCCAAAAGTTCATTTACCTGCCTTCGAACTTCATCTTTCAACAAGAAAGGAACTCTATAAGCTGTCTGCTTAACCGGTATGCTGTCCGTCAATTTAATTCTATGTTTATATACCTTTGAATTTCCTAGCTGAGCTGGACACTTGGCAAAAATGTCTCTATATTCATACAACAAGTCTGATAGTTCATGTTTCTGATCGCCAGTCAAATGATCAAGATTAAAATCACTTAAAGTCACAGGAGATGTCTTATTGTCTTCTACTTCCTTACCTGCAAAAGTAACTGGATTAATTTCAACCCTTTCCAAACTAGCAATACCCATCCCCTTTGGAAGATATAAAGGCTCAGTTGACAAATTTGCCACCAGGACTGATACTAATCCATCGGCCTGTACTTTGTCCACTGAACAACGGACAGCTAAGTCCTCACGACCAAGGTTATAATTAGGCTCTGTTAACACAAGTTGTTCTGTGGAAACAGCAAGCTGGTTACAATATGCTGTCACCACCCTTTCGGAATATCCAGGTAGCACATGTTTACATGTGAGTTTAGCTACCACAGGTTTAGAACTCATAATTTGTTCCCTAACACCTACTTCTCTTAAACAAATATTCAATGGGATTGAGCGAACCATTTTTTTACCTAAGTCAATTATGAACGAAAAACGTCTCAAAACATTCAATCCTAATATAACATTATATTGTCCGGTGAAATTTCCATTAGCTACCAAAACATTATCTTGAAAACTTGCATTATCCAGTTTAATGTTTACTGTAATTTCAGTATGGATCGGTACTACATAACCAGATACACCCGTTACCGTCAAGTTTGGAGTTCTTGGATTTAGAGACTTATCATGTTTAATTTTATTAAATAAGTCTGTATTAATTAAAGTTACGCTAGCGCCTGAATCTACCAAAAATTTAGCCTCAACATTTTGAACTGATCCCATGATCAACGGCAATTGAGAATCGTTATCTAAAATATAAACTCCATGTTGTACATTTTTGTGATTGGCATACGATTTAGCTCCTCTATAATAATTTTGACCTGGTAACACATTTCTATGACGCAGATAGTCCCTTCTATTTCCTTCTGACATCCGTTTATGTCAGAAATACCTATCTCTACCTTGTCTGTAACTTACATTATCTACCTGGTTAATTTGCCTACCAAAAATCGCTTTAGGGTGAGTTTGCCCCTGATTAAACTTATTTCTAGGCATTTCTTTTGTTGCCCCTGTGTAAGAGTTCATATCTGTCTTATTTTGATTATTATAATACATTTTATTTGCATTTTTAACCCCATTTTCATTAAAATTGCAACTTTGTGTATTAACATAAGGCGTCCGATATTTTGGTAACTCAGTGTATTCGCGCGCTCCGCGACTCGGGCACGGACGGTTAGAATAAGTTGGCGTCGGTCGGGAGCTGCTCGGACGACGGCAAGCGGCATAGCGTCTTACTGCCTGTCTTGCTTCGTATGTAGGGTTACAGTATACATGCTTCCCAGCATAGCACGGAGCAGGAACGCGTCTCTCACTTTGGGCGAGTTCATTGCTACTGACACCTGAGGGCATAGCGTCTCTTCGTTCGTCAGACTGCGAATACGTAAAACTACTGGGCGCTCTGTTATTGTAGGAAGGAAAAAATGGATAAGCTGCAGTATCAAAATTTTGACATCGTTCCGTTTCGTAAATTGGCGTTTGTAAATTATTACAAGTCGCGTTACTTACAGCTAATGCTTTAAGTGATTGTTTTAAGTCCAGTATTTCATTTTGTAAAGGTTTAATAAATTTTTCAAAATAATTTTCCTGCTGGCTACCGACTACTTCATTATTAGATTGACAGTATATGGCATTAATTGGTCTGTGTTTTGTTTCTGTAATAAATTCATTTGTTTCCTCTCGTTTCGAAATAACAATTGCTTGATGGAAAGTGAGGGGGTTTTGTGACAAGACTATCCTTTTAATTTTATTTGAAACACCCCTAAGAAATTGGGCTAACATTGCCTGATCTAAAATCGACTTTGCTTCAGGGGTTTCATTCTGTATCTTAAACGCCTTTCTTGCCAGGTTTTGAATTCGGGCTCCAAAGCTGGTGACATTTTCGTCAGGTTTTTGCACAGTATTAGCGAATTCACTTAAACAAGTGACTATGGGTTCCGTTTTTTCAAAGTGAGCTAAGAAAGCATTTTTGAACACGTTATAATTTTTTTCCTTACGTAATTCAATGGATTGTGCTAGAAATTCCGCGGCCAAAGAACGAAATTTCGCTCGACAAATCGAGATGAGTTCGGAATCACGCCAATATGCTAGTTCCCCTACGCTTTCTAAAGTTTCAAAAAAATATTGGGCAGATGGACCTTCATCTGTACCAAAAAAAGTAGGCACCAAACTTAGGTAACCTGCGATATTAGCCACACGCAGCCTGCCTGTTTCGGGCGGGGCTTGCGTTTGTTGCGTATCAAACAATGCAGCAGAAAGGTCGGTTGAAGTTTGTGGGATTTGTTCTTCCATGTTGGATTTATAAGTGTCTATGTTAAATTAGATGACACTACTAATATTTGGGTAAAATTTGGGGTGGAAAGGTCCCTCCAAAATAGTGTACTTACCTTTACGTAGCTGAAACAGAACTAAACAGTTAGTACTGAGCAATGCTAAAAACAAAATGAGTTTCTAACATATAGCAACTAGAATTTTTTTGTTTTTTTGTAATTTATTATTATTATTTGTTTTGACAAATCAATTAACTACTACTAAATGCTTCTAGTTGTATGTATTACGACTGTGTATGTACTTGAGGACTATGTTATTTGTATTGCTGAAAAAGAAAAAAAATAATAATAAAATGTCTCTAACCATTCTCTGTATACACACAAAATCACTAGTGTTAGACGTTTCCCTTTTATTCTATTACCACATTAATCCCTTATTTGTCTTCTATTCACTAGTTACTCTTGTTGTGCTTTGCTCTTCAGTTTACAGTAATCCTCATAACTCACAAGCTTTCATATATAAAAAAAAAGGTTTTTCATCCCGCAAAAGCACATTTCATCCTGGTCACGATTAGCAACCAGTGTTCCACAGGCTTTTCCGTCATATTATGCTCTTGCCTATCAATATACTCGTGAATCCTCGCTATAGCAAGTCAGCACAATATCATGTGAATTCTAGAAAAGCCTGGGTTTCGAATGATCTATCTAGTGGTTCAAATTAGGACAAAATCCTGCGCCCTCAAGTCTCACTCAACATGTCACAGTGAGCGTACTCGCAGCGACAGAATTGCGTTGTGTTTTTCATCCCGAGACACCTCTTAACCAAGGGCTACTCGAAATGCCGCCATTATTGATTCTTTAAAAAAAATGATAGTTAGTGATTTGCATGTATTGAAAAAGAATGATCACGACATAATTTTAACAAACAAAACAGGTTTATTTAACATATATGTATACAAATGAGTACAATATAACTGGTAAATAAGTTAGATTAATTGGTATTTAATTGTTAGAGAAATTAATTGAATGCAAGCATTATCTTGCTGTTAGCTATATTACAATGTTGTAATATTCTTCATATGGTTTTTCCACTAATTCCTTAGCAAGTACAAAATAATTAGTGTTTGTCATAACATATCACTGTTCAAAATATGAAACAGGTAATTATATTATCTTAATAGTGTAATTAGTAATTGACAATTAAATTAATAAGTCGCAGTATTATTAAAGTTGAATACTAAGAAAATAATACAGTTGTCGGGGTATATTTATGTGAGGAAAGGTGTCTTATAAATGCATTAAAACGTATGCAGGTAATAGGATTGGCTTTTGGGTGATTTAATACAGTTTGTTATTAAACAATAAGGGTTGTCTTACCCGAAAATATTCTGCAACGCCTCGGGGGGGGGGGGGGGAATCTGTTCTAGACATCAATATAGTTCTTTTCTCATCTTTTCCCTCGTAATTATTAATTTACATCTTCTTTACACAATCGCAAAAATCGGCCAACCGTATCACTACTCTTTCTTCAGTCATGTCTTGCACAAAGATCACTGTCTGTGTGCCTCTCCCCTTTCTTTTTCCCCCTTCAAATATATATATCTCTGCATCGCCTCGGGGGAGGGGGGGTGAGAAATAAATTGATACTGTACCATGCACGGCCTCGTAGTGACAATTAATATCTTTATAAAGGTCTTGTTATGCAAGACCTGCTGTGTCTTGTTCTGGTAATTTCTACTCATATACAATTCACCGTTCTTCGGACCTTTGCGTTCGATCAACATTCTTGTCCGCTCAGGAGAACGGGTGACGTCACTGTGGTGTCCCCTTACGGCGACCGCATCCCTGGGGTGATTTGAAAGCGAAAGTAAAAGCTTAGCTGAAGTGATGCTATCGTTATATAATTTAGTTGTATAGGCCGTGAAAAATATATCAGGCATTATTAGGCCAAATACCTCTTGAAAGTAAGTGAAAGGGCTGAAAATGAAAATATTTTTCACAACTGTATTCTGCCATTTGGCGATCTAAACCGGGCCCTAACCTGGTTTCTTTAAATCCCATCCCCTGGGGGGGGTGGACGGTTCCCGGCTCCTCCCCTCCCTTGCCTCCCCACTATTTTCCCAAGCTTCAGTCTCTCTCCCTACTCAAACACAACTTACCGAGTATGCCCATAAAGTAACTTAATTGAACTAGCACAAATTTTAACCCCTATCGCTTACACCTATACCCCAATTCGGCTTCAAATTCACTGCAATGCTCCCTTTTTTTTTTTTTTTTTTTCTATAGGTGTTTCTTACTGAAACCTTCGGAAACTAGGTGGCAGGACCTGCCAGAATAGTTAAAAATGTACTGGGTGCCGGACCAGCCTCCTCGTGGCAAAGTGTGGGCAACGGTGGCCCCATTAGAGGCCCAACGGCTAAATAGTCAGAAGAAAAACAGAACAAACACTACAAGATATTCCACTCCCCACACACTTTTAAATCTCTGGCCTCCACAGAGTACTGTGATGCACAAACAGAGTATACAACGTGCAGATGGCTGAAATCCCTGGTGCCGTCAGAGAGCTAACACACTTTACATTTTACCCTGAGAGAGAGAGAGAGAGAGAGAGAGAGAGAGAGAGAGAGAGAGAGAGAGAGAGAGAGAAATAGGAGGGAATCATCAAAAGAGAGACGAATGATGATATTCAGCTCAGGACCCTGGGTTTGCCAAGCCCACACTCACCAGATGTGAGCCACTGGGGGTTAATCTGCAAGAATCCACATAATTTTTGTGAAGATGGACTGACTTCACGGACATAACCCCAAGGGCTCACATCTGGTGAGTATGGGCTTGGCACACCCTGGATCCTGAGCTGGATATCATCATTATTCTCTTTCTTGGTGATTCCCTTCTGATTCTCTCTCTCTCTCTCTCTCTCTCTCTCTCTCTCTCTCTCTCTCTCTCTCTCTCTCTCTCTCCCCCCCCAGGGTAATTCAGAATTTTTTTTTTTTAGCTGGTGCAGCATAAGCTTTAGGCTTCCTTGCACCATATGCTAATAATAATAATAATAATAATAATGGTCTAGATCAGTGGTTCCCAAACTACTGAGATCTACAGACCCTTTCAAAAATCAAAAAAGGTTGTGTCAGTGGTGTGATGTTGCCAATGGAGCGCTAGGATCTGTCATATTATAATTTTTCACTGCATAAGGGCCACGATTATTCAAATCCATTGCATTTTCAAGCCGATCAATGTATCGGTTCAAAACTGCTTGGATTTGTCTAATCATCGAAATGCAGAATTTCTGACAATGATTTTCTGACCATTACTGGCCTTGTGGTCCCTCGTCCAGTTGGGGCATAATGGTCAGTCTATTTTATATTTTTTTATTTTCAGTTGGTCATATGCTGTAGTTTGGTTTTCGCTTCCGTGTAGTGATGTTTCATATAATTCAGACCAGGTGCAGTTAGGGCGCCATTAAATTTCTTTGAATTGGCATATTCTAAATTTCTGTTATTTTTATTGTATGTTGTTATTATTATTATTATTATTATTATTATTATTATTATTATTATTATTAGCTATATGATGCAAGGAAGCCTGAGGATTATGCTGCACCAGCCAAAAGAAAAAAAAAAAAAGTCCCGAGTTACCCTTACAGAGAGAGAGAGAGAGAGAGAGAGCAGTTTTTAAATTATTTTAGAGCGTTTCTTCTTTAATATCCTTATCTTCATTTCTCCCCCCCCCCTTTATTTCATTATGTATGGTTTTAATATATTATTCGCTCTAATGGTCTGCCATGCTATTGGCAATAGATTCATTTATCTATTTATGTATCATTATTAAAAAATTAATAAAAAATTCAGAGCTCAATAATTTCCAATATGTTTCAATATATTAAATAAGTAAGAGATAACATCAATCTTTTTCGTGGAATGCTTTTTTTTTCTTACTTTTTTTAAACTATATATCATTATAAGCAACATGTAGTGGATTATGCACTGCAGCCACTAATGTTTGCTATACCAAATTTCTTCCTAATTTTTATATTCCGTTTTTCTATCTTAACACATTTGCTTGAAGTTTAATCTATAAAAAAAACCCTTCCCATTTCACCCATCATTTCTTTTCAAATGTTTGTATAGTTCTCCCTTGAATTTATTTAAGCTATCAACTTCCACAACGACAGATGGAAGTTTGTTCCAGCAATCAGCTACCCTCTGGCTAAAAAAAAATTTCCGCACATTTATTCAACAAAGCAGGGGTCGAGATGTAGTACCCACACCACATGGAGGACTGCCACCGCTCTCTGTTACCAGGCAATACTAGGTGGTTGATAACTTTCATCAACCACTGAAATACCACCACTTTGCTTATTGGAGGCTTGAAGTGGTAGAACCCATGTTTAGTCTCCAGAGCTGAGTTCCAGTCAACCCTTCCCCATCTCTTCCATCATGCAGTATGAATGATGACTTTTGAGATTATGATGAACATCATGGTGAGTTCTAATCTTCCTTACATTTAAAGGGCACAGCTCTAAAACGGTATTCGCAGACTGACCGCTAGTTAATACACCGGACCGAACCTATTGGTAACTCTGTAGGAGGCTTCCAGATCAGCTAGTGTATAATCCTACTACCTCTACTCTGCCTGATAGAGACTGGAGGAAGTCCGAGCAGTGTGTATGCAGTGGACATTGTCGAGGCCATGTTATGTCAAGGATCTGGGTATATTCTTACCATGTGTCGATATGCAAAAATTTCATTACTTCATACAGCATGTATGTCCGCCGCCACTTTTCCTTTCTTACTGTTGAATACACCATGAATTGTCAAACAAACAGAGTAAGCTCATCTGCTAAAATATTTAAACTTCCCAAACACTTCCTAGTCATTGCATAAATATACGTGGTCTCAATTCTAAACTCAACGTGTCCATTTCCACTTGCAGTGTGCTAAACCTCATGTACTTTTTCTAAGAGAATCTCAGTTATCGGTTGCTTCAACCACTCCAAATATCAGTTGCCCAAATTATTCACTGTATGATTCCTTTCGCCTCAAAGGTGGTATTTGTGCATATGTCCGTTCCGATATTCTCTCTAAGAGACTTGGTAATTTGAAATCTCCTTTTATCGATCTTCTCTGGCTTAAAATCTCTCAACCTCATTGTGTCAAATTCACCTATTGTCTCTACCGTTCTCCCAACTGAACTAATCACTTGGAACTCTTTGACTTCCTCTCTTTCCAAATTGACTTTCCAACTTTCCTAACAGTGAGTAAATTTTCCTTGGTGATTTTAATGTTCAAAACTCCAGCTAGATTCCGTTTTCTAGTCACACCGACCCAGCTGGTCGAGATGCTGAGGCTTTTGCAATTACTAATGACCTATCACAGATTGTTCATTTACCTAAAAGAACACCGGACAATCCTCACCATGCAGCCAACACGCTTGATCTTTTTCTCAAAAACAACCCTTCTAAGTACACGGTCGAAGTGCATGGTCATTTCGGCAACTCAGATCACAACTTGGTGATTCTCTCTTCTCCAAAGAAGCATTTATCTCGTGGCTATTCCCAAGCTCATATTGTTTGGCAAAAAGAATGCAAAATGGGATTATCTGGGGAATTTCTTTTCTTCTCTTCTTTGGTCGGATTACTGTTTGAAAACTTCTGATGTCAACGTTAGCTCAGATCGTGTCAGAGAAATTATACTTGTAGGAATGGAATCCTTTATTCCACGCTCCACTTTAAAACATCCTTCATCTAAACTTTGGTTTTCCGATAAATGTGCTAGGCCGTTCAAGAGAAGAACATTGCATAACGTAATTGGCTTGTTTCCAATTCTTCAGTTTCATTTTCTGCCTACACAAGAGCTCAAAACAATTGTAAAGCAGTTATTAATCAGTCCAAACTAGAATTTCAACAGGCTAAGAGTAGAAAACTTGCTTCTTGCCCTAATGGTAGCCGAGTATTCTTGTCTCTTGCCAAAGCTATTGGCCACAACTTTTTGCCCATCTCTACTCCCACCTCTGTCCAAACCAGATGGTCTGCTGTCATTTCGGCCAAGGATAAAGTTAACCTGCTAGCATCTCATTTTTCTTCCAACTCATGTATCAATGATCTTGGTAAAAACACCTCCCACCATTCCCAACACACTCCATTCCATGCCTCCTGCGGTCTTCCGTCAAAAGGATGTCAGAAAGAATTTGACAAATTTTGATGCTAAGAAAGCTCTAGGTCTCAATGGTTTTTCTTCACTTGTTCTCAAAATCTGTGCTCCTCAACTTACTCCTGTTCTTTGCCGCCTTTTTTTCACTTTCTTATTCCAAAGGTGTTTTTTCTTCTGCTTGGAAATTTGCTCATATCCAACCGGTTCTTAAAAAGGGTGAGAAATCACTACCATCTAATTATCGTCCCAATGCAAATACTTCAACTCTTTCTAAAGTAATCAATTAACCCCCAACTCTTAAATTACAAAGAAACCTTCCGTCTGATCAATGATCACCAGTATGGAATCAGTCAGTGTCGATCAACTGATATTATTCTGGCTTATGTTACCCATTTATGGACAAATTCAATGGAAAATTCAATCGGACACAGCATGGTTTTGTTAAGGGGAAGTCTTGCCTGACCAATTTGATTGGATATTATGATGCAGTCACAAAAGAACTGGGTGCAGAGAATAGCTTTGATATTATATACTTGGATCCTAGAAAGGCTTTTGATACTGTTGCACATGGAAGACTGCTACACAAATTGGAGCAGTGTGACCTTTGAGTCAAATTGCTGCTATGGATAAAGGGGTGGTTGAGTGGGAGAAGACAGAGAGTGGTAATCAATGGACACTCCTCATCGTGGACTATTGTTATTAGTGGAGTCCCTCAGGGCTCAGTGTTGGGTCCATTATTGTTTTCTGTATTTATAAATGATATTGATGATGGTATATCAAGCTTAATGTCCAAGTTTGCAGACGATACAAAGGTTGGCAGGGTTGTCAAGGACACTACTGACACTATGCTGCTGCAACAGGATCTGGAAAGGTTGAGCAGATGGGCTGAGAGGTGGCAAATGAAGTTTAACATTGACAAATGTAAAGTACTACACATGGGAAACAGCAACCCCAGAGCAACGTATCAAATCTGTGGTACTACACTGACAGTGGTAGAGAATGAAAGGGACTTGGGGATATGAAGTTCTCTGAGCAGTGCAGACGGGCTGCAAGAGTAGCTCATGGAGTATTGTCAATCATATACAGGAATTTTTCCAGCAGGGATAAGGAGGTGATTATTCCCTTGTATAAGGCAATGGTCAGGCCACACCTAGAGTACTGTATACAGGTCTGGAGGCCTCATTTCAAGAAGGATGTAGAGCTGCTGGAACGAGTACAGAGAAGGGCAACAAGATTAGTGAATGGAACAAAGGGGTGCTCTTACAAAGAAAGGCTTAAGTTTTGCAAATTACAGTGTCTGGAGACTAGGCACCAGCGAGGTGATCTGATAGAGGTGTATAAAGTCTTGAATGGTTTGAGCATGCTCAATGCTGATGGGATTCTTCCTCTAGCTCAGAATAATCACCTTAGAGGGCATAAATTCAAATTGAGGAAAGACAGATGTAGGATAGACGTGCGGAAATTTGCCTTTAGCCAGCGGGTGGTTGGTTGGTGGAACAGACTTCCATCCCTTGTAGTGGAGGTTGATAGCCTAAATAAGTTTAAGGCTCAGCTGGACAGGTATTTTGAACAAACAGAGGGGTGAAGTGGAAGTGGGTTTTTTTTTTTTTTTTTTTTTGGCTGATGCTGCATAAGCTTGCTATCTTGCATCAAATGCCTCTACTAATGCTAATGCTAATGCTAATGCTAAAAGGTCGGGGAAACACAAGCAGTTGCTCTTGATATCTCAAAGGCTTTCGATCGTGTTTGCCATAAAGGTCTCCTAAACAAGCTTCCATCTTATAGTGTGCCAATTGTTTTCTGTAATTGATTATCCAGTTTTCTCTCTGATCGCTCACTGAGGGTGATGATAGATGGCTCTCTGTCTTCTAACCTCTCCACTAATATTGATGCCCCCCCCTAGGTTCAGTTCTTTCACCCTTTTTTTCCCTCTTGTATATTAATAACCTTCTTCCATTGACTGGTAATACTATCCGTAGTTTTGCCGATGATAGCACATTGCATTCCACTTTCCATTTTGACAAATCTTGCCCTGTTCAATCAGCTTCAACTTCTGGAATATCCGCTACCAATTCCGTAAATGCCGATCTCCAGTGGGGCAAACACAACTTAGTTGATTTCAACCCTTCTAAAAATCAGTGTTGTCTTATATCTCGCAAAAACCATTCTTCTGCTCTTATGCTTATCTTTGGTGACACTCCATTTTCTAAACAAAGTGATATATTGCTTTTGGGGATTACCCTGACTTCTAATCTTTCTTGGCACAAGAACATTACAAATATTGCTTCCTCTGCATCTAAAAAACTTGGTTTTCTCTTTCGCTCTTGGCGATACTTTTCTTCCAAACAGTTGTTCACTCTGTACATATCGCAAATCCGCCCTACTATGAAATATTGTTCCCACATCTGGGGCGATGCTCCCAAAACCTCTCTCAGGCTTCCTAAATACTCACATATTCACATCTAGTGAGTATGGGCTTGTCACACCCAGGTCCTGAGCTGGAAATCATCATTCTTCTGTATTTTGGTGATTCATTCCTCTCTCTCTCTCTCTCTCTCTCTCTCTCTCTCTCTCTCTCTCTCTCTCTCTCTCTCTCTGTCTCTCTCTCTCTCTCTCTCTCTATAAGGGTACTCAATTTTTTTTTTTTTTTTTGGCTGGTGCAGCATAAGCCTCAGGCTTCCTTGTACCATATAGTTAATAATAATAAAAAGATACAAAGAGAGATCCCAGAGGAAAATAAACAACAGAATTTTCGATGTGGGCCAAAGAGACTTCTACAGGAAATCGGGTGAAGATGAGAAAGGAGAAAACGGACCACCCAAGAAGAAGACGATTGAAGAATTCTGGAGAAATATCTGGAGCAGTGAAGTAAGACATAACAGCAGACCACTCTGAATAGAAGTAGAACGGAAGAAAACGAAGGACATACAAGAGATGAGAGTATGGGAGATTCCAGAACAAGAAGAAGTAAAACAGTCGATCAAGAACACTCAGAACTGGCGAACCCCAAGGAATTGATAATAACCACAACTACTGGTACAAGAAGCTTACCTGCACACACAAGCACCTAGCAGAGCAGTTCACTCGAATGATAAGGCACCCCGAGACACTAGGCTTCTCACTGAAGGAATCACATATGTGAAGCCTAAAAAGCGAAGATACAGCAAACCCGGTGAAATACAGGCCAATCACCTTCCTCCCAACGATGTGCAAGGTCCTGACCAGCTGCATAGCCAAGACGATATCAGACCACTTAGAGAATCAGAACATAATGGACGAACAACAGAAAGGATGCAAGCGGAGGTGAAAAGGATGCAAGAAACAATTAACCATAGATGCCGAAGTTATGGAGCATGCTTTCAAGAAGCACTGCAACCTATACATGGCCTACTTCAATTACCGCAAGGCCTTCGATTTCGTACCTCATAGTCGGCTAAGAGAGAGACCATGAAGATCTACAAGGTCAATCCGAGGGTGACAAACTGAAGGTTTAGGCCTAAGTGGATGTCAGATGAACTAATGAGACATATGGCAGAGAAGAAAAATGCATGGGATACATACAAATTAACACTTGACACAGAAGCCTATGATAGATACAAGTTGATCTGTAACGAAGTTACAATGGAGGTTAGGCAGGCGAAGGCAGATTACGAAAAATCTTTGGCAAGGGATGCAAAGACAAACAGCAAAGAGTTCTTTACTTATGTAAACTCTAGAAGGAAGGGGATGAATCGGATTGGTCCACTTGATATTGATGGGTCAACTGTTGATGATCCTGCTCATGTAGCTAACAAACTGAATGAATATTTTGCATCGACGTTCACACATGAGGAGTTATTCAACGAGGGGAATGCCAGAGGTGTATTCAACTCTGGCAGTAAGCTAAAGAATCTTGTAATAACTAAGAGTAAAGTGGAGGAGAAATTGTTGAAGATAAATACAAGAAAGGCACCCGGGGTGGATGGGATCTATCCAGTTTTATGAAAGGAGGCAGCAAAGGAAGTAAGCAAACCCTTAGCCATAATTAAGAGAGCTTCTTTGGACTCAGGAGAGGTACCAACAGACTGGAGTTGTGCAAATGTGACCCCAATTCACAAAAGAGGATCAAAGGCTGACACAAGTAATTATAGACCTGTTAGTTTAACTTCTGTTCCTGGAAAATTAATGGAGGCACTCGTTAAAGAAGCACTGCAGGATCATCTAGACAAGACTTCAGTCATAGCTCAGACACAGCATGGTTTTGTTAAGGGGAAGTCTTGCCTGACCAATTTGATTGGATACTATGATGCAGTCACAAAAGAACTGGATGCAGGGAATAACTTTGATATTATATACTTGGGTCTTAGAAAGGCTTTTGATATTGTTGCACATGGAAGACTGCTGCACAAATTGGAGAAGTGTGGCATTGGAGGCAAATTGCTGCTATGGATAATGGGGTTGTTTAGAGGGGGAGAAAACAGAGAGTGGTAATAAATGGACATGGCTCATCGTGGACTAATGTTATTAGTGGAGCCCCTCAGGCTTCAGTTTTGGGTCCATTATTATTTTCTGTATTTATAAATGATACTGATGATGGTATATCAAGCTTAATGTCCAAGTTTGCAGACCATACGAAGGTTGGCAGGGTTGTCAAGGACACTACTGACACTATGCTACTGGAACAGGATCTGGAAAGGTTGAGCAGATGGGCTGAGAGGTGGCAAATGAAGTTTAACATTGACAAATGTAAAGTACTACATATGGGAAACAGCAACCTCAGAGCAACGTATCAACTCTGTGGTACTACACTGACAGTCGTAGAGAATGAAAGGGACCTGGGGGTGTTTATGCAGGCAGATATGAAGTTTTCTGAGCAGTGCAGACGATCTGAAAGAGTAGCTCATGGTGTATTGTCGATGATATATAGGAAGTTTTCTAGCAGGGATAAGGAGGTGATTATTCCCTTGTATAAGGCAATGGTCAGGCCACACCTAGAGTACTGTATACAGATCTGGAGGCCTCATTTCAAGAAGGATGTAGAGATACTGGAACGAGTACAGAGAAGGGCAACAAGATTAGTGAATGGAACAAATGGGTTCTCTTACGAAGATTTGTGTGTTTGTTTTGGGATTTTTTTTTTTGCATGGGCGTCTATGGCCATAGTGCGCCATCTTACGAAGAAAGGCTTAAGTTTTCCAAATTACAGTGTCTGGGGACTAGGCACCAGCGAGGTGATCTGATAGAGGTGTATAAAGCCTTGTATGGTTTGAACATGCTCAATGCTGATGGGATTCTTCCTCTTGTTAAGAATAATCACCTGAGAGGGCATAAATTCAAATTGAGAAAAGGGAGATGTAGGATAGACGTGAGGAAATTTGCCTTTAGCCAGCGTGTGGTTGGTTGGTGGAATAGACTTACATCCCTTGTCGTGGAAGTTGATAGCCTAAATAAGTTTAAGGCTCAACTGGACAGGTATTTCGAACGAACAGAGGGGTGAAGTGGAAGTGGTTATTTTTTATTT
The DNA here is from genome assembly GCF_048544385.1 of Mastigoproctus giganteus. Taxonomy (NCBI): domain Eukaryota; kingdom Metazoa; phylum Arthropoda; class Arachnida; order Uropygi; family Thelyphonidae; genus Mastigoproctus; species Mastigoproctus giganteus. The sequence goes on from NC_143578.1 coordinate 242,762,659, forward strand.
ATTTATTTATTATTTATTTATTTTATTTTATTTTATTATTATTTTTTTTTTTTGGCTGATGCTGCATAAGCTTGCTTTCTTGCATCAAACGCCTCTACTAATGCTAATGCTAATGCTAAAAACTTCCTAGGCAAAACAATGGCGAAATGGAGTACCACCATTAAGGTCGAGAACATCACCACCAGGCTAATCCCCATTAGAAGATGAATCATTCAGGGAGATGCTCTGAGTCCACTGTGGTTCTGTCTAGCACTCAACCGACTACCCACCCTTCTTAATGGCAGCATGTATGGATATAACTTCAAAGAAGGAAGAAAGAAAGAACCTGTACATCCTCACCCACCTGATGTACATGGATGACATCAAGGTGTACTCGGCAACCGAGAAGCAACTCCAACAACTACTCCAGATCACCGAAGAATTCAGCAAGGATATCAGGATGGATTTTGGTCTAGACAAATGCAAGAGCCACACACTGCATCAGGGAAAATTAGTTGGCCGAAACTACCAGCTGCTGACTGGTAAATAGATCAAACCTATGACAGATGGAGAGACGTACAAATAACTAGAGATGATGCAGGCTCAGCAGTTAGAAAACCCCTGGCTTTTTGGCCGTGAAGGGCATTAAAGATTATCTCTCTCTCTCTCTCTCTCTCTCTCTCTCTCTCTCTCTCTCTCTTTAGAACACAAGGAAATCAAGAAGTGCCTGGCCGAAAAATACCATCAGAGACTCAGAAGCCTGTTGGAAGCAAAATTGAACGGAGAGAAACAGTTAAAACCGTATGCCCCATGCAGCTCCAGTACTAACATTCACCTTCAGGGTCATAGATTGGACTAACACCGTGCTAGAAGATATCATGCGAAAGACAAGGACAATGATGACCAAGAGCCGGAAACACCACCCGAAGTCAGCGGTGGAGAGACTAACAATAGCTTTCAAAGAGGGAAGAAGGGGCCTGATAGACCTCATCGAGAAACAGAAAACAGCTATAGTTAACTTGAAGGATTACTTCGAGAACAACCCAGCACCACTCCACCAGGCAATAAGGAAGATAGATAAGTGGTATTCCTCACTCAACCTAAGCGAGGCACTCCCTCCAGCCCAGACGACACAAGAAAGAAGTTAGAAAGATAGGCAAAGGTGACACACCATGGCAGTCACTACAATGACCTCCATCAAGATCACATCGATAACATTGCTTCCAATACATGGCTCACAAGACTGAAGACTGAAGACTTCCCCGAGACTGAAGGGTTCCTGCTGGCTATCCAAGACCAGGTAATCAACACCAGAAACTATAGAAAATGCATCGCAAAGGAGCCCGGAATGTCAGATGAGACATTACGACGATGCCACCTGGCCTCAGAAACGATCCAACACATCACCGCGGAATGCAAGATGATCACGCAGACTTACTACACTCATAGACACGATAATTCTTCAGAAGCTATTGAGGAAATACCAGTTGACCAAAGAAAGGGTTCTATACTACAAGTACGAATCCCAGGCAGTACTAGAGACCACAACCCACAAGCTGTACCGGGACCGCGCATAATAACCGATAAGAGAATCTTGCACAACAGACTGAACATAACCCCTGTGGACAAGATGGAAAAGGCTACCAACTCGATTGACATAGCGGTGCCCAACATTGGCAATGTCCAGAAAACCTATGATGAAAAAATTAGGAAGTACTTGCACCTGCGACATGGGTCAAGTAGATGTGACATATGCAAAAGTATCGACCATCCCGTTCATCGTGTCAACCACCGGTATGGTGCCAAAAATTCTACATAGCAGCCTAGCAGCAATAGGTCTCCCAAATAACACCTACGAGGAACTCCAGAAAGTCGCAATCCTGAACATTTGTAGGACAGCAGAAATTTCCCCGACCAACAGTAACACCTGATTTACAACCACCATCGGTAGCAGTATCCATCACGGAGCGGAATCCCCCAATCAGGGAGAAATAATATAAGAGCAACAATAATAATAATCACAGAATAATAATAATAGCAACAGAAGACAGCGGTAGCTAACCTGAAGTATTCCTTCCAGAAACACACAGCAGCACTGCACCAGGCCATAAGGATGACAGACAAGCCGTAAACCCCACTCAACCTAAGCGAGGATTCTCCCTCAACCAGGAAGTACAAACGAAGCTAGAAAGATGGGCAGAGCAGACGCTCGATGGCAGACACTATAATGATCTCCATGAAGATCACATATATAAAATTGTGCTCACGAACGGGACGCTCTTCCCCGAGACTGAAGGATTCATGCTCGCCATCCAAGACCCGGTAATCAACAATAGGAGCTATAGAAAATATATCGCTAAGGATCCATGAGTGTTCGATGACCTATGTGGACGAACCCACCTGGCCTCAGAAACGATCCAACACATCACCGCGGAATGCAAGGTGATCCCCCAGACCGAGTACACTCATAGACACGACCAGGTAGCTAGGATAATACATGAGAAGCTAGCGAGGAAATACCAGTTGATCGAAGAAAGTGTACTTTACTGCGACCCCCAGGCAGTACTAGAGACCCCCAACCCACAAACTGTACTGGGACCGCGCCATAATAACGGATAGGGCAATCCCGCACAACAGACTGGACATAATCCTTGTGGACAAGAAGGAAAAGGCTACCTATCTGATTGACATAGCGGTACCCAATACTGGCAACCTGCAGAAACCCATGGGGGAAAAAATCAGGAATTACACGAACCTAAGACTGGAGATCAAAGAGATATGTTATATGCAACAAGTAACGACCATCCCAATCATCGTGCGAACCACAGGTATGGGCCAAAGACCCTACATAACAGCCTAGCAGCAATAGTGCTCACAGCGAACACCTAAAAGGAACTCCAGAAATTCGCAATCCTGAACACCTGTAGGACAGTCAGAGAGTTCCTGGACCATCAGTAACATCAGGCAGTACAACAATCACCCTGTGTACATTGTAGCAATAACCGTCACGAGGTAGAAGCCCCAATCAGGGAGAAATAATAGTGGAGCAATAATGATAATAATAATTATAACAAAAACTTTGTACTCGTCACCCATGCCAACTGGATGCCACTTCTTTAGATTTAATATTCTTCTAAACTAAGACTATGATATTCCACGTCTCCTCTCTTGTCTGTTCTTCAATCTGTCAGGATAACCCCTTTTCTGTACCAAAACACGGACAACGTCACCTTCTTCGCAGATGGTGTGGTCTTTGCCTTTTTGGGAGGTGGGGAAGCAGGTATGTTTCCACTGCTTTGACATGTCTTTATTCTCCGGGACATGCTCGTACACCCAGCATTCGTCATTTTTCACCAACCGATCAAAAAAGTTCTCAACATCCGCATTTCACAATTCCAACAGTTGGCGATAATATTGCATTCGACATTGCTTCTGCAAAGGCGTCAGCAATCTTGGAACTCATCGTGCGGAGACCTTAGACATGTGCAGATGGTCAAGTAAAATGCCTTCGTGGTTGAGTTAATCCGTCTCACTTGACTAGATCGACTAGATAGCAAGGTTTTTTCTCCCAGAAACTTAGGTTTTTCTTCCAGCAAACAGATAAATCAACCATAGAACACACGCAATTAACAGACATAAGAAACAGCACGGCAAATGAATTTAATTATTCGGGTGGCCTAAATATAATAGTTTTTTTTTATAATAGTTTTTTCATGTAAAATGCCTCCGTGGCTGACTTGGTCGGTCTCAGGCAAGAGACCGACTAACTCATCGAGAGATCTTCTAGATATCAATTTTTTTCCCCAGAAACTGGGGTTTTTTCGCCCAACAAAACAGCCAAATCGATCATAGAACACACGCAATTTACATACAAAATAAATAAATGGGTAGATGTAATCATTTACGGATGACCCTAATATCAAAATTTGTTTTTAATTTGGTCATGTAAAATGCTGTGGGCAGACCCATAACCAATTCCCACTGCATTTGAGATTAAATATGTTTTCACACGTCTGTCACTCAACATTAGCTGCTCAACTTTTGCAACCGACTCACTGTCTGTGGATACTGATGGCTTTCCTTCTTTTGGCTCGTTAGAGACACCTGTACGACCGCACTGGAACTCTCGTTTCCAATTTTTTACAGTCTCATGGAATGGACAATTCTGTCAATACGAAGCTTTCCTTTCTTCGTCTTCATGTGCTTTCTGGCCCTACAAATGCAGGAACTTTATCACTGTTCGATACTCCACTTTGTCAACCGTAGAATCCTTCCTCAGATTCCTGGTTCCACCTCTAAGGAAATGAAAATTCATTTCCGTAGTTATTGAATATGTAGACAGCTTATATTAAAAACGTCACCTTCTTACTGATGTCTTATCTAGGTCATTGCAGGTACTTTTTGATATCTCCCTCGTAGTTCATTTGAGTTTACCCCATACACTGGTGCTGGGTGGTAAATTCCCCTGGCTAAAGTATTAGTATTAATAGTGGAAAATGGCTCTCTCCTATATCACAATTAATGCAATCAAGGTCTTCACCAGAGCTTGAAAATAAATAAATAACCGGAGTTCGAATAACGTTGATGAGTTAGTCGTTCTCATGGCCTTTCTCCTAAAAACTCTGGTTTGTCTTCCTGCAAACACCAGAGAACATACGCAATTTAATTTACAAGCATAATACATATCTTTATGAAGTATTTTGTTATGCAGCACAATATGGTGCTCTGGCAAATAATGCAAGGAAGGAAACTTAAAAAGCATCAGCCAAAATAAAAAAATAAAAACTTACCTCATTTCTCTCCTTCTAATAATTTGTCTAATTCTTCCTTAAATTTATTCACACTACCCGCTACCCAAGGCCAGATAGAAGTTTGTTCCAAGAATGAATTCTGGCAATGAAAATTTCCACACATCTGTTCTGCAGCCATCCTTCTGCAATTTAAATTTAAGTTCCCTTAAGTGTGTTGTCTGAGCCAGAGTAAGGATTGCATCAACATTTAGTCTACTCAGTCCATTTAACTTCAGTCAGATATCATCGTAGGTGTCCAGTTTCCCAGGGCTGCAATTTTCAGAAATTAAGTATTTTATAATAAAAATGTTCGTTTGTGTCACTGGCTTAAATGTTTTTAGACGTACTCTAGCTGTTACATATAAATTCCAGTTTGTGAATATAATTTTATTATGGATAAGAATGCACTTTTATAGTCATCATCCCCCCCCCGGGGGGGGATGATGGCGAACGAGGCTCTTGCCTCAGAACGATTTAGGCGAACGAGGCTCTTGCCTCAGATTAAAAGCTGAAAGGGGAGCCAAAAGAAAGATTAAATAATTGCCAACGTTGCCATGATTAACAGTAGGGTGCAATTTTTCATTCTTGCCTCAGGTACTAAAATGGCTTAGCTCGGCCCTGTTCCCCACAATTATAAATATGTTTATACCCTATTTCCTGGGTTCACTTGTCATTATTATTATTATTATTATTATTATTATTATTATTATTATTACTAGTCATGTAGTGAAGGAAGCCTGAGACTTATCCTGCACCAGCTAAAATAAATTTCTGAGTAACCCTGAGAGAGAGAGAGAGAGAGAGAGAGAGAGAGAGAGAGAGAGGGGGGGGGATCCTTACACTTGTTCAAATTACGAACCTAAGGGGGCATAAATTCAAATTAAGAAAACACAGATGTAGAACAGACGTGCAGAAATTTGCCTTTAGCCAGCGGGTGGTTAATTGCTGGAACAAACTTCCATCTGTCGTTGTGGAAGTTGATAGGTTGAATAGGTTTAAGGAGGAGCTGGACAGGCATTTGGAGGGAATGGTGTGATTTTTTTTTTTTTTTTTTTTGGCTGATGCTGCATAAGCTCATACACTTGCTTTCTAGCATCACATGCCAATACTACTACTACTACTACCACCACTAGAGAGAAGTAGAAGGGGAATCACCAAGAAAGAGAAGAATGATGATATCCAGTTCAGGACCCTGAGTGTGCCAAGCCAATACTCACCAGATGTGAGCCCCTGGGGATACCCGGTGCACACCATTTTGAAACAGCGTCTCCCATTCACAAGTAGGAGGCCAGATTATACCCGTGAAACGTTGTAAATTATTAACTCAATAGATGCTAATTTAATGAGTTCATTCATTTACAGTGCAAAAGCTTTTCAAGTAATAGGTTGAAATATCATATTTTTTAAACGAAAAATTTATTCTCCTTCTCTGAACAAGAGTATTTTGATAATACCCTTAAATAAGGGGACTGTGATTCAACATTTACGTGTAATAGTTTTCGTTTTTCTTATAATCATGTGTGTGCTGCTGAAGTAAGCGGGTCAGGTGTGCGCGCTGTGAGGTTGAGCGTCTAAGTTGCTAGAAATGCATTCCTCATCGCCAAAAAAAAAAAAAAAAAAAGAAAAAAAAATATCGGTTGCCTTAATATAATAGTTTCAGTTTTTGAGTAACCATGCCTAAACCAACTCCTTCAGGAATTAATACTTTTAAAAAAAGTTTTTCTTACCTGTTCATACATATACATTTATGCATTCTTAAACTGCTGCGGGGACAACGCCTATGTCGACTATCGCGACATTCGTGGAAAAATTATACAGCTTGTAAAGTGTCAGCTTCTCTGAGCGGTTGTTATAAAATGTTATTGGTTATTGAGTGTTGTGATAGCTTTCAGTTATATAATTACACGGCTCTTATTTATTAAAGAAACTACTACCTAATTCAGATTTATGTCCTGCATATTCTGAATTTTTTTTATTTTATTGTTGACGAAGCTTTGGATTAAAGACCGATGTCCGGTGAGTTATCGTGATCTACACGATTATTTATTTATTTATTATATATATATTTTTTCTTATCTCTCTCTCTCTCTCCCTGAAGTATACGGATATTACTCTAGAAAAATGGTTATATGTTTTTTTGTTTATTTTCTTCCATGTCTATAAGAAAAAGTAGAACTGTGTGTATCGGAATAATGTTAAGTGTGAGGAAAGCAAGTGAATAGGACTTAGAAAGAAAGTAATAAATAAATATTAATTGCCAATAAAAAAAAAATTAACCCCAGGGGCTCACATCTGGTGAGTATGGGCTTGGCCCATCCAGGCCCCTGAGCTGGCTATCATCATTCTTCTCTTTCTTGGTGATTCCCTTCTCTCACTCAGAATTTTTTTTGTAAAAGCCTGCATCATATGGCTGATAATAATAATAATAGATAATAATAGAGGTAGTGCAATAATTCTATATAGACAAGCTAGGAGGTTTGCATGTTGGTGAGATTAGTATTGGCAAGTGAGGTATGAAAGCAAGCTTATAAAGTATCAACAACAAGAAAAAAAAAAAAACTTCCCACATCTAAAGGAGAAATTGGACAAATATGTGCACCAATGATGCACTTGCACTGATAGAACAACAACCATGTTTTTTAAATATTACTACCTAAAGTTTCTTAGATCAACTTTTTTTTTAATTTATAGAATTTGCAGGTTTTCACATTACCATCATTATTTCATATAATGATACACATTACAAATAAATAGCAAAGATACATCTCCTTTGGAAGAAGTTCTGTTTGTTTGTAGTCTGAGGAAACCCCTAGTAATATGGAAGTACAATGTGAGATTTATTTATTTTATAACAGACTTTGCTTTCCTGATAATGTACATCAGTGATGTTTTTGCATTAATTGTACCACTATAAAAACAGAATATAATAAAGCTACCAAAAAATAATATAACAATTTAAAAGACATTTCTTGCTAAATCCTTAGAGTATGAAGGAGTTTGCTTATGCATGGGTTAATGCACATATATCATTTCTGCTGCCAAGGTAGTTTTAATTATATCAGATGTGATATAATTAAAACTACCTTGTGAAGAATTATGAGAATTATTATGAGAATTATATCTCATATTGATATAATTAAAATGATGCATTAAAACTACCTTGGAAGTAGAAATGATGTGTGTGCATTAACCCATGCATAAGCAAACTTCATCATACTCTTAAGGCATTAGCCAAGAAATGCCTTTTACATTAAACCAAAAAAGCCTTGAAACAGTGCCCTCTGGGTAGTGGTGGTGGTATCCACCAAGAATAAATAACAATAGTCTACTTCATAGGTGAAGTGTTACTTAATCAAGGTAGTGCAATACCATGGCAACTCATGAAGATTTTCACAATATGAGATATAATTAAAACGATGCATTAAAACTATACCTTGGTAGTAGAAATGATATGTGTTTTTTAATGCATGCATAAGTAAACACCTTCAGTATAACAATTGATATATGAATTTAACAAATCATATATCACATTTGTTTCTTAAACAGTAATTCCTTTTATTATTATATTAAACCAGTGCAATTTCCAACAAAATTCTGATGATGTTCGGCTAATTTTGACCCTGTTCATTGAGATGGAGATCTTGCAAATTTTTAATAGAGAAAAGAGGACTCAATACTTTGAAAGTATTTAGAGCTTTCTCAATTGAACCCTATTCACCTGAGCATTTTATCAGCTTAGAGCACAAAGACAAAATAGTCAAAAAAAAAAAAAAAAAAAAAAAAGTGGCAATTATATTGATCCCCATTCGTTAACTGATTAATAAAAACTCAACATTAGATACTTTTGAGAAAATAAAGCCATTATTGATTACAAAGCTGGGTGTATATACAAGTGGATAGGTAATTTATGATGAGTAAGAGTATGATTCATACGAGTGACTAATGGAAATAACCTCTTGCTAACAGGGTTGGGATTGTGGTAGAAAAGCTTATAAAGATGACGTTAGCTTTGAGCTTATATTTGCAAGGGAAACATTTTTTAACTACAGTTATTTAGATGAAGTTGTGATTCATATTTTATTCTATCCAAATGAATATCTTATTCCATAATTTAAAGGCCTATTTCAAGATTATAGGATTATTGTAGATTGATATCACATTTGGAATTTTGTGATGTTTAGTCTTTATTGCTACTATCCACTTGCAGTATGGACTCCAGCAGTTCCTTGGCTGACTAAATTCAATGCCTATGTCAGTGGTAAGAAATAATTTATTAATTATGCTGTTTGATGATGTTTGCAACTTTTGCCTCTTTGCATATCATATTTTAATTAAAATACTCATACAACATAAAAATTCTTCTGGTAAATGAATGATAGCATTGTTAAAAGGATTGATAAGGTTATTGATTGTCTTATGATATTAGCTTTAACCAGCACAAACATCAATATGCTAGTGAACAAAATAGTGTTCTTTATGGTGCCTCCGTAGCCAGGAGCAGCAGTGCATAGCACACGTTTCTTGATTAGACCAGGATTCGAGCCTGTGACCACCAAATATGGAGGATGCGGAAAGGTCAGGGAATGACCACTGCATATCCCCGGAGCAATATGGTCTTAGTTGCTAATGCTCCTAAAAACCAAATAACAAACAAACAGTGTTCTTTATTGTGGTCACAAATAATCTTATACAAAGGTTTTTTTATATAATTAAAGTTCATAAATTATGAAAATTTTCATGAGTTGTTAGTCATGTTTCTATATAAGTCAGCATGCTAAAATATTTGGTATTAAAAATAAATTTCTATTAATGTTACGTTGATATGTGTGGTGTGCACACTAATGCAGTTTGCCTTATCAGTATTGGTGTGCCCCCACAGAGGTAATAGCATAGTCCTCATATCTGCTTGTGTATTCACATTGTTTTCTATAATAATTATTGTATTATAAGAATATCAGTGATATATCACCATATTTTTCCATTGTAGTAAAAAAAAAACTACAGAAGTAGTGTAAATGACATTGATTTAATTGTATCTCATATTGTGACTACTTTCGCAACAAGTTACCATGTATTGCACTACCTTAAATAAGTAATGCTTCACCAGGAGAAGACTATTGTTACTTATTCTTGGGAGATACCACCACTCACCCAGCTTGTTGGCCTATCATCAGTGGGTGGGTGGGTGGGTAGGTAGGTAGGTACCCCGGTGTTGTAGTCATGCCAACCCAGTTGTGAAGTATAACTCCACAATAGGCACCTCCATAGCCAGGTGGGCAGGAGCAGCAGTGCATAGCACATGCTTCTTGATTAGACTGGGGTTCGAGCCTGTGACCACCAAATACAGAGGATGCGGAAAGGTCAGGGAATGACTACCACATATCCCCAGAGCAATATGGCCTTAGTTGCTAATGCTCCTAAAAACCAAATAACATAACTCCACAATATGAGAGATGTCATTTGTTGTGCATAGTAATAATACTAAAAAGAATAAATGCACACGATGTAATAAGCTACGGATTGGTAATTCACTATAAGAATATCAGTGATATATTACCAATATTTTTCCATAGTAGTAAAAACCTACAGAAGTAGTGTAAGTGGCATCGATTTAATATTATCTCATATTGTGACCTACCCTCCCACCGACGATTGACCAGCAAGCCTTGAAACAGTGCCGTGTGGGTGATGGTATCCCCCAGAGAATAAGTGGCAATAGTCTTCATATATATATATATATATATATATATAATATGAGCAATTAATAAAAATCTTAAGCAATATTGTCCAGATTGGATTAATGCCATCTATTGTAGATAGATGGCATTAATCCGATGCCAATTTTGGTGCCTTGATATACGGGTATATATATATATATATTTTTTTTAACGGGCAGCCAGCCGGTATACATATTTCTTTATATTTATATGGTATCATTATTATATTTTCGGACACCACATAATAAAATTCTAACATAATATACCATTAAACAGCACGTACCTTATGTACTTAGACTATAATTAAATATTATATATATATATATATGATATACACACCCCACGGATAACACATTTAATTTTATTAATTTAAAAAATATCGCCCCATCTTTTCCCATTTTATTTATTTTAATAAACACCATGTCAATTATTACCATTTATTTCTAACATTTTTTAGCATGGTTAGATATCATATTGTATCTGCTTCCCACAATAATACAACAAGCTCTAAATTACAGTCAACACCTGCCCATGCTCAGGAATGCAAAGAATGTGACATTGCCTACGGCAAGGTTAACTATCAAGGCACAGTCAAAACCTGATACGACTGCGCAATAAACAGTACCACACACACATAAAATCTAAACTTTGGTGGGAAATTGAATATTTTCAGACTGATCGCCACAGGACATGGAGGTAATATACTATGATATTTCAATCTGTTACGTACCCGTAGGGCTTTGAATCTCCTACCACAGTTTGCTGTAATATACGTAAACCACCCTGTTTATTTAAAATTAAGTACTTATATAATAATAAGTACATTTATTCAATAAAAATACTCTTATAATTCCAAATTATCCACCAAGTAATTAATCCAGCAAAACTGGTATAGAGATTACAGAAACGGGTATGTATAATACATTCCTCTATTATGGCTATATGTCTGCTCAAAGTCCCTGAGGAGTAGCAGAGATATGGCTATGTGGAAGAATGTTAATTTTCATTAATTTTCACTAACTTTTGCCAAATGCTCCATCTTTCTTTAAAATTTCATTAATTTTTGTTGTTTTTTATATGTATTTTATATGTAAGGCTATCCATACCAGGTTTAAATATAACTAGCGAGTTGGTTGGGATCGCTACAAACCAGATGCTTTCAAGTAGTACAACAATTTAAAACAAAAATTCACAAACAAGTTAAATATATATTATATATATATATATATTTATAGAGAGAGAGAGAGAGAAAGTGAAAAAAAAAAGTGAGAGCTAGACAGTGATAGAAGGTAACAACAACGAAAAAAAAAAGTATAATAAGACATTGCCAAGCCAGAGCTCAGATAAATAATTACAAAATTAACAAAATAAGGATTTTGCACACAACTTACAAATCCGGCCTTTTGTCAGGCATCAATGGCCAGGATTGCAAGCACAATAACAACCCACATGTCTTCATTTCTCATGTAAACCCCAAGTCAAAGGGTAAAATTTTATTTTTTTGTGACCAAAAATAAAATTTTATTTTTGTTTCAATCAATTTTATCTTTGATCAATTTTATTTTTGATCACAAAAAAATAAAATTTTTTTGTGATCAAAATAAATTTTTTTTTACAAGGATTAGAAAGGGAAATACTGTATTTTGAAAAGCTTGTGAACTTTACAGTTGACACCATGAAGACAAGAAATTAAAAACTGGAATCAACAACAGAAATTTCTAGAAATGTGTCTTATAGACATATAAGAATAAATATATTTCTTATAAACATATAAGAATAAATATGTTTCTTGCATTAGCATTAGTTGAGGCATACAATGCAAGAAAGCAAGCTTATAGAGCATCAGTCAAAAAAAAAAAAAAAAAAAACTTCACATTTCACCCATTCAGTCACTCAATGTTTATCTAATTCAGCCTTAAATTAAGCTATCACCTTCCACAATAACAGATGGAAGTCTGTTCCAGCAATTAACTACCCGCTGGCTAAAGACAAACTTCCGCACATCTATTCTATAACTGCGTTTCCTCAATTTGAATCCATGCCCCTTCAGGTTCTTAATCTCAACAAGTGGAAGTATCCCATCATCATTGAGCCTGTGCAAACCATTCAAGGCCTTGTACACCTCAATCAGATCACTTCACATGTGCCTAGTCTCCAGATGCTGCAACTGACTGGTAAGAGAACCCCTTTGTTCCTCTCACCAATCTTGTTGCCCTTCTCTGTGCTCATTCTAGCAACTCTACATCTTTCCTAAAATGAAGCCTCCAGACATGTACGCAGTACTCAAGGTGTGGCCTGACCATTGCCTTATGCAAAGGTATAATCACCTCGTCTCTGCTAGCAAAATTCCTATATGTCATTGACGAAACTCCATGACCTGCTCTGGCAGCCCGGCTGCACTGCTCAAAGAACTTCATATCCGACTGCACAATTACCCCCCAAAGTCTTTTTCATTCTCCACCTCCCTGAGTGTAGTACCACACAGTGGTACATTTCTCTTGGGTTACTGCTACCCATATACAGTATTTGCATTTATCAATATTAAACTTCAGTTGCCACTTCTCAGCCCATCTACCTAACTTTTCTAGATCCTGTTGCTGTAGCATATTGTCTTTACTATCATTAACAACCCTGCCAACCTGTGTATCATCTGCAGACTTGGACATTAAGCCTGATATACCTTCATCGATATCATTAATATTGATAAACAACAATGGGCCCAACACCGAACCCTGGGATATTCCACTAAAAACGTTAGTCCACGTAGAGCAGTGTGTGCATTGATTATGACTCTCTGCCATATCCCACTCAACCATCCCTTTATCCATTGCAGCAACTTGCCCTTAATGCCATACCGCTACAATTTGTACAACAGTCTTCCATACGCAACAGTGTAAAAAATTTTCATGAAATCCAAGTATGTGATATCAGAATTATTTTTTGCATCCAGTTCCTTTACGACCACATCGTAGTATCCAATCAGATTGGTCAGCCAAGACTTCCCCTTAATAAACCCATGCTGTGTCTGAACTATTACTGCAGCCTTGTATAGGTGATCCTGCATCACTTCTCTAACCAGTGACTCCATTATTTTCCTTGGAACAGAAGTCAAACTAAGAGATCTGTAATTACTCATGTCACCCTTTGAACCCCCTTTGTGAATTGGGGATACATTTGCACATCTCCAGTCCATGGGGACCTCCCCTGAATCTTACGATGCTCTCATAATTTTGGCCTAGGGTTTTCTTACTTCCCTCACTGCCTCCTTCAATATAACTGGATAGATTCCATCTGCCCCAGGTACCTTCTTTATGTTTAATTTCAACAATTTCTCCTCCACTTAGGTGTCTGTTATTAGAAAATCATTTAGCTCTATGTTAGAGTTTAGTAAACTTCTGCCCTCTCCTTCCTTACAGAATTCCTCATGAGTGAATGTAGATGCAAAATACTCATTCAATTTGTCAGCTATCTGAGCAGGATCATCAAAAGTTGAACCACCACATCAAGTGGACCAATCTGATTCATCCCCTTCCTTCTAGAGTTTACATAAGTAAAGACGTCTGTTGTTTTTCTTTGCAACCTTTGCCAAGGATTTCTCATAATCAGCCTTCGCTTGCCTAATCTCCTTTGTGATTTGATTATTACATTCTAGCTTATGTCTGCCGTAAGCTTCTGTGTCACCTGCTAATTTATATGCATTCCATGCATTTTTCTTCTCTGCCACTAGCCTCATTAGTTCATCTGGCATCCATTTAGTCCTAAATCTTGAACAGTATTTCTTAGTTTGAACAAAAAGCCTAGTAGCTTCCAAGATTACTTCCTTGAATGCTTCCCATTAAAATTTGCTGATGGTAATATTAACAGTTGGTCCCACTGTATAGAACTTAAAATATCTCTGAGACCACTTAGTCACCTTTACGAAAGCAGAAACCCTTCCCTGTAGTTACATCTTTAAGTAAATCCCATATCAGTACACTGTGATCACTGCCATATAGTGATTCCTTTATCTGTAAATTCTTACTGCATGAATAATCAATGCTGATAATCAGATCAAGAGTGTTACTTCCTTTTGTTGCCCCTCTAACATGTTGCTATAGAAAACAATCATCCAATAGTACGTTTCTTATAAAAAATTTCTTATGTTTTCTTATAAAAGAAACATATCAAACTTAGTCTAATCCAGTTATATATTTAGGGAACAATAAAATTTTATTCTCATTTTAATCCCAGGGGCTCACATCTGGTGAGTATGGGCTTAGCACACCCAGGGTCCTGAGCTGGATATCATCATTCTTCTCTTTTTTTGGTGACTCTCTCTCTCTCTCAGGGTATTCAAATTTTTTTTTGGCTGGTGCAACATAAGCCTCAGGCTTCCTTGCACCATATGGCTAATAATAATAATAATTTATGCTTATTCTTTTTACCGTTTCACTAGTGGTTTACATCAGAAATAAAGACACATTGCTATTTTGCTTGCAATCCTGGCTGCTGACACCTGAAGAGAGATTGGTTTTTTTTAAGTTGTGCGGCAACATCCATATTTTGTCAGTTTTGTACATTTTTTTGTTAACTTCTATCCCGTTCTATCTCTCTGGCTTCCTCACTTTTTTTTTTTTTTTTTTCACTTTATTTTCCGTGCTCTGCATAGGTTCGTTTGCTGCCTTTCACTGCACTAGACTAACTCTTTTTTGTTGCCTTGTTATTCTGTTCAACATTATATACATATACACTTCCATTTCTTCTTCTAGTCATTTCAATAAAAATATTTAACAGGCTCAGGGTCTGTAACAATTGTCAAATTTTATAAATGCTTAGAACATGGCCATTTCTGAATATATAGTGTTTCATTCAGAACCTAAAAACAATAAAATATTTATATAAACATTTGTCTAATTCTGAAAACTCCACAGTCATGTTTTTTTTAATGACTGTGGAGTTTTCAGTAGTAAAAAATAAAAATATAAATAATACGTTATAAATAATAAGCAGAAACATACATGTTTGCTTATTCTTATTTTTAATTTTTTATTATTTTTGAAAATTTTCAAAGATCTTTTCCTCTGGTGAATTCACTATAAAAACAAAATATTGTTAGTGGTTGTTAAAAATAATCATAAAATTTCAAACCTTACTGCAGTTTTATTATGACACTTTAGAAGTGTGATTATTTTGTTTTGACAATCAGTAATAATATAAGTTTGTCCTCTGTAGCAGCTTGGTGTAATACCTCATTGCCCGCCACTCATCTGCAGAGTTCTGCTTTCAAGTCCCATTGAATAGAGGAATTTCTGAATGCTTCCAGTCAGGGCTGAGTTACACAGTTTCAGGTTAAGAGATCAGAGTTTTCCTCATAACTCATTCTGAAAGTTTTTCAGCCTTCACAACATACAAATTAAGTGGTGGACACATATATGTTGGTAAAGACAAGGCAGACAGAGGCACAGTGGACAAATGGGAACCACAATACTAATCTGTTAATCAATCAGGGTATTTTGCAGTCAAGCCGCAAACCATGTGTAACGATGAGAATCAAGAACTAAAAATAAGATTTATGAAAGAAATACCTAATATTAATATTCATAAAATATTAGTAGTGGCAAATGATACAAGAAAAACAAGCTTATATAGCATCAGCAAAAAAAAAATAAAAAAAAATCAATTTCATTACAGTAGTTCATTTTAACAAATTTTTACAAACACAACTTTCCAACCATTTATAATGTAGGACATGAATATCTTACCTTAATTTTTTTGTTTTTTTAAGAATCTCCCTAATTGTTATCATTGTGAATATATAATTTCATGTTCATAGCTGGATATTTTTCTAAAATCATTTGAAATTCATTTATGCCAACATTCAAATTCAGTTCATCCCAAAATGGGTTATAGACATAAATGAATAAAAAAAAAAAAAGAAGTTTCTCTTGCTTGTTTACAGTAATTATTTAGTCCTGTTGGGAAACTGGAGTACAGAAGATTTAAGTTAAAAAAAAAAAAAAAAAAAAAAAATGGCACATGCAGTGGATGGCTTCCCTGACTTGGAAAATTTAAGTGAAATCGAAGCCAATAGCGTAATACCCATTTGATTGTAGCTATTTGAGTGGCTACGTGAGATAGAGAGAGTGTGTCTTAAATGTTAATTGATGGTGCTATCAAAAACTTTATTTAATAAAAATAATTAAGTGAAAAAATTTAACAGATTCAGAGACTCTAATAATTGTCTTGGTGTGTGTGTGTGCGAAGTGCTGATAAAAGGCAGATATTGTTGGGATATGAGAGACATGGTGTCACACATATAATCAGTGCGGAATTGGAATTTGGGGAGTACAATGTGTACAGAAAAGATAGACTAGACAGGATAGTAAGGAAGAAGGGGTTATGTTGTTAGTTAAGAAACAAAATCTAACAAAGTGTATCAAGTTAACATGGGTGGACAGTGCAATGTTGAGTCAGTTTGGTGTGACATAAACACTGGGAAAGGGAAAATGAGAGTAAATGTGTTATAGGCTTAATGACTCTGATGAGTACAAGAAACGATTGTGCATTAGCATTAGTAGAGGAATATGATGCAAGAAAGCAAGCTTATGCAGCATCAGCCAAAAAAAAAAAAAAAACCGCCCCATTTCACCCCTCCGTTCATTCCAAATACCTGTCCAGCACAGCCTTAAATTTATTTAGGCTATCAACTTCCACAACAAAGGATGGAAGTCTGTTCCACCAACCAACTACCCGTGCAGAGAAATAGAGCGGGCTAGTAAATCAGAATATCTTGTAATGGGGATATTAACTTTCCAGATATTGACTGGAACTTGTGGTTGGTCACTCACACACTAGCAAGGCTTTTGTGGATTTCTTGGAGGATTGTTTTCTGCAGTAACATGTTCGAGGGGCAACCATAGGGGGTAATGCTCTTGATCTGATTATCAGCAGTGATGACTCATGCATTAGGAATTTGTAGATAAAGGAACCACTAGGTGACAGTGATCACAGTTTACTGCTGTGGAATTTACTTAAAGATATAACTACAGAGAAGGGCAACAAGATTGGTGAGGGGAATGAAGGGATCCTCTTACCAAGAGAGGCTTAAGTTCTGCAAATTGCAGTGGCTGGAGACTAGGCACCTGCGCGGTGATCTGATTGAGGTGTATAAGGCCTTGAATGGGTTGAGCACGCTGAATTCTGATGGGATCCTTCCACTTGTTCAGATTACGAACCTAAGGGGGCATAAATTCAAATTAAGAAAAGACAGATGTAGAATAGATGTGCGGAAATTTGCCTTTAGCCAGCGGGTGGTTAATTGCTGGAACAAACTTCCATCTGTCGTTGTGGAAGTTGATAGGTTGAATAAATTTAAGGAGGAACTGGACAGGCATTTGGAGGGAATGGTGTGGTTTTTTTTTTTTTTTTTTTTTTTTTTTATCATTCTGCACCTGGGGCAGATGGAATCTATCCATCTGACCCAGTTATATTGAAGGAGGTAGCGAGGGAAGTAAGCAAACCATTAGCCATAATTATGAGAGCAACCTTATATTCAGTGGAGAGATCCCCATGAACTGGAGATGTGCAAATGTATCCCCAATTCACAAAGGGGGTTCAAAGGGTGATGCAAATAATTATAGACCTGTTAGTCTATAATTATAGATAGTTTAACTTCTGTTCTGCAGAAAATAATGGAGTTACTGGTTAAAGAAGTGATGTCGATCACCTATACAAGACTGCAGTAATAGTTCAGACACAGCATGCCTTTGTTAAAGGGAAGTCTTGTCTGTCGAATCTGTTTGGATACTATGATGTGGTCACAAAGGAACTGGATGCAAAAAATAATTTTGATATCATATACTTGGATTTCAGGAGAGCTTTTGATACTGTTTGCACATGGAAGACTGCTATACAAGTTGGAGTGGTATGGCATTACGGGCAAGTTTCTGCAATGGATAAAGGGGGTGGTTGAGTGGTAATAAATGGACACTGCTATACATGGACTAATGTTATTAGTGGAGTCCCTCAGGGTTTGATGCTGGGCCCATTGTTGTTTTGTGTATTTTATTAATGATATCGATTGAAGGTATATCAGGCTTAATGTCCAAGTTTGCAGATGATACAAAGGTTGGCAGGGTTGTTAATGATAGTAAAGATGGTATGCTACTGCAACAGGATCTATAAAATTTAGGTAGATGGGCTAAGAAATGGCAACTGAAGTTTAATATTTACAAATGCAAAGCACTGGATATGGGTAGCAGTAACCCAAGAGAAACTACCAACTGTGCAGTACTACACTCAGGGAGGTGGAGAATGAAAAAGACTTTGGGAGGTAATTGTGCAATTGGATATGAAGTTCTCTGAACAGTACAGCCGGCTGCCAGAGCAGGTCGTGGAGTTTTTCAATGATATATAGGAATTTTGCTAGCAGAGACAAGGAGATGATTATCCCTTTGTATAAGGTGATGATGAGGCCACGTCTTGAGTACTGTATACAGGTCTGGAGGTTTCATTTTAGGAAGGATGTAGAGTTGCTAGAATGAGTACAGAGAAGGGAAACAAGATTGATGAGAGAAACAAAGGGGTTCTCTTACCAGGAGAGGCTTAATTCTGTCAATTGCAGCATCTGGAGACTCGGCACCTGCGAACTTAGCTGATTGAGGTGTACAAGGTCTTGAATGGTTTGAGCAGGTTCAATGCTGATGGGATACTTTCACTTGCTGAAATTGAGAACCTGAGGGGGCGTAGATTCAAATTGTGGAAAGACAGTTGTAGAATAGATGTGTGGAACTTTTCCTTTAGTCAGCGGGTAGTTGATTGCTGGAACAGACTTCCATCTGTTGTTGTGGAAGTTGATAGCTTAAATAAATTTAATGCTGAACTAGACAAACATTTGGACCAGATGGGTGAAATGGGAAGTTTTTGTTTTTTTGGCTGTTGCTCTATAAGCTTGCTTTCTTGCATCATATGCCTCAACTAATGCTAATGCTAATATATATATTAAATGGAATTTAAGGTCAAAGTTACGGTTGATATAAAAATAAAAAACAAAAAATAAATAAGCAAAGTGTGGCAAATGCACCAAAATGTGCAAATCAGCAGTAAAAGATGCAAAAGTATATAAACATGTAAGAATAGATAAGTCTGATAAAGTTTGCATACTTAGAGGTGAAAATTGCACAAAGTGCCAAGGACTAGAAGGGTAAGGATAGTAGAAAAAAGTAATGTAGATTTGAAAAAGGCAAAAGAATGTTAATACTGTATTCTAAACGATATGATGAATTAAGAAAGTTATGGGCTGAATTGGAAAGCCAATTTGGAGGTGAAGGAACTGTAAAGTAAAATTATTAATATCAAATGATTAAACAAAATAAAGTAAAATTAAATAAAGATGGTAAAGCCATCACATATGGGTGGACAAATTTAGTTATAGGTCGAATACAGGGAAGGCAAAAATGCAAAGTCTGATGTCAGCAGAAGTAAATATTGATACATGGTTAGGTATTTCATCAAAGTATGGCAAACGTTGCCATACTTTGATGAAATTTTCCTGATACATGGTTAGATGTAGGCCCCCTGATGAAATACCCAACCATGTATCAATATTTACTTCTGCTGACATCAGACTTTGCATTTTTTGCCTTCCTGTATTCGACCTATAACGAAATTTGCCCACCCATATCTGATGACAGCTTTACCACTTTTCATTATAACTTTTGGGATATTAACATTCTTTTGCTTTTTTCAAATCTACATTACTCCTTTTTTTCTACTATCCTTACCCTTCTAGTCCTTGGCACTTTGTGCAATTTTCACCTCCATTTATGCAAACTTTATCAGTTATCTATTCTTACATGTTTTTATATATATATATATATACAGTATATGTATTTGCTGCTTTTTTTTTTTTTTTTTTTCATATTTTATTGTGTGGGATCTGTTGAACTACATATTCCAGGTTCTCTATTTTGGTTTGGTTTGTCAGATTGGTGAGTTGTGTAAGTGATATTTCACATATTTAATATACTGTGAATTTACAAGATCTGTTTAGTTCATAACTGAGCCTTTTTAACAAGATATATATTTTTTTAAATTATTTTTTAAATTTTTTGGTCAATATCCATTGGCCAAAAAATTTATGCATAAACATGCATGCATACACATTCTTATATTTTATGCATAAACAAACATTTGTTTATGCATAAAATATAAGATAGTATCATTGAAAGAGTGACAGTCCTTAAGGTAAGTTTAAAAGTACACCAATCCATATAGGATGTGAGTTTAATTATTAAGTTTATAAGCTATGTATATTACTTGCCTGTGTACCATCTGTTCATCCACACCAATTAAGCTATTATTCTGTTCATCCCACACTATTATAAAATGCCCTAAAGAAAACATTTCAAGCTATTTCAACCATCATCCAAAATGTAACTAGGCAACTGAAACTCTACCCAAAAGAGCAGTATATTAGAGATACTAAATGGCAGCACTTCTGGATTTGTGTTCCATCTGGTAGAGACATTGAACTTTTAAATTTGATTAACTCTGTTTTGCCTCAAGTTTTGTCCTGAACCTTTTTGATCATACCCTATGCCAGAGGATCCCAACCTTTCTCGGTTCACAGCACCCTTACTGTCCCAGTAATTTTTTCACGGCACCCCTAGGCCAAAAGAAATACCTAACACAGTGGTTTTCAACCTTTTAATATATACCTATATAATAATTTTATTCTTTATACAGGGTGTCTCAAAAATATTGGTACAAACATTTAGGGAAGGTAGATAACAGCTAAAGGAATGCGAATCGCATAGAAACCCGTAACCGGAAACGTCACGGGAAAGTAGTAGCAGAGGCACAAGAAGCAGAAATGACACAAGACAGTAATTAGGGGCAAACATTTATCTGACATAATATTAACAATGGAGTACGAGATGGATGCATTTCATGATGTTACAACGGATGCTTGAAGGTTCCACCACGAGACGCGATGCATGCGCGACACCGATGCAGCATGGATTGGCGGACACGGTCGAACACACCTGGAGTTTCTTTGACAGTAGCAGCAGCGCAGACGAGTCTCACCACGAGATCCATTTCCGTCTCCACAGGCGATTCATACACGATAGATATGAGGGCCCCCACAGAAAGAAATCAAAGCTCGATAAATCAGGTGAGCGTGGGGGCCAGGCAATGGGCCCACCATGGCCAATCCAGCGACGCCCAAAATGCCTGTTCAAATGGTCACGAACACACCTTCCATAATGGGCAGGTGCCCCGTCATGTTGAAACCAAATGTTGTGTCTCACATTTGCTGGAACTTCGTCAAGTAACCCTGGTAGAACTTGTTCAAGAAAGATCCAATATTTAGCGGAGTTCATGCGGGATGGTAACGGGTATGGGCCGACTAAGCAGTCACCGACCATACCTGCCCACACATTTATTGCGAAGCGATGTTGTGCTGCATGGGGGCACACACCGTTGGGTTGTCGTGAGCCCAAGCATGAGCATTGTGCTGATTGAATAAGCCTTCCCGAGTGAAATAAGCCTCATCCATGAAAAAAACATAGGCTGGAAAATTCAAGTCTTTAACACTTTCTTGGAGAAACCACTGCGCAAAAGCCACATGTGCAGGGTGATCTTGGGGGAGCAGTAACTGAATCCTTTGTAGATGAAAGGGGTGTAAGGAATCGTCGTGCCAGACACGCTATACACTTCAACGAGACACTCCTAATGCAGAGGCAACAGCATGTGTGCTGGTAGTAGGATTATTCTGGACGGCATTCAACACCCTTTCTTTCATGGCGGGAGTTTGCGCCGAACGTGGTCTGCCCACACTACTCCTGTTACCCCTAAATGACCCATAATCGTACAAATTTTGATACACACATACAAACAAACGGTGATCCGGTACATGTCTGTCTGGGAAGTGTTCTCCATACATTCGTTGAGCGGCTCGTCCTTTGCCCTCTGCTAATCCATACACTAGGTGCATGTCTGCCAGCTCACAGTTCGTATATCGATGCATGCTCTTTGTGCGGCAATTACTGCTTGAATGAGTAAACCAGAAATTTTCCCTCTCGCTAACTGGTGAACAGCGCCGTCTACCGACTTACGGTGATGTTTCCGGTTAAGGGTTCCTATGCGATTCACATTCCTTTAGATGTTACCTACCTCCCCTAAACATTTGTACCAATATTTTTGAGACACCCTGTATAGAGGTACTAAATAAAGATCAATTATAGATCACCACAAAATTAAAAAGATATGGTACAATGGGTATTGTACCGTACACTTTATATTGTACCCTTTTTATAATGAAATCTTCTTTGTCTTCGCCTTTTCTCACGTTATATGGGGTTGGCATTCAATGTTCCCAATTCACACTTTACATCCTCTTCTCCTCTAGTTGGATTAACTTCTTAACCAGAACACATCTGTTGGTTTTGGCATAATGAAATAAATATATATAATAAATAAATATAATGAAATAAATATATAAATTTCAAAAAAAAAAAAATAATAGTAATAATAACTTTAAGTAACTTAAACCCAAATTACACGGCACCCCAAGAATGTTGTTGTTGCGGCACCTGGATGAAAACCACTGCCCAATGCATTTATCAACCCATTTTATTTATGTATATTTTTCAAATCTCCGTAGTCTCAGAACTGAAAATTTAAAACTACCTACATATTTGAAATTCATATTAACTTTTGAACTATGCAGTTTTAACCTCAAACTGCATGCTATAGGCCACTGTAATATTTAGCAAATGATGCAAGAAAGCAAGTTTATACAGCATCAGCCAAAAAAAAAATATGGTATTCACCTCTATTCACCTCCTATTCACCTATTAAATTCTCTCCAATAGCTTGTATAGTTCTTCCTTGAATTTATTTAGCTATCAACTTCTACTACAGAGGTGAGTTTGTTCCAGCAATCAACCACCCGCTGGCTAAAAGCAAACTTCCACACATCTATTCTGCAACCATTCTTCCTCCTTCTAATTTGAATTTGTGCCCCCTCGTGTGTGGTCTGAGCATTAGGAAGAATCCTATCAGCATTGAGCTTGCTCAATCCATTCAAATCCTTGAAAACTTCAATCAGATCACCTCGCAGGTGCCTAGTCTCCAAATAATGCAATTTGCAGAACTGAAGCCTTTATTCCTCTCACCGAGCTTGTTGCCCTTCTTTGTACTCATTCCAGCAGCTCCACATCCTTCCTAAAATGAAGCCTCCACACCTATATGCAGTATTCAAGATGTGGCCTGACCATTGTTATACAATGGGATAATCCCCTCTTTTATCCCTGCTAGCAAAATTTCTGTGTATCATTGACAAAACCCTGTGAGCTGTCCTGGAGGCATTGCTAAGAAATCTTCATATCTGACTGCACAATTACTTCCAGGTCTTTTTCATTTTCCACTACCTGCCCTGAATGTAATACCACATAGTTAGTACATTACTCCTGGGTTGCTGCTACCCATATGCAGTACTTTGAATATATCAATGTTAAATTTCAATTGTCATTTCTCAGCTCATCTGCCTAACTTTTCTAGATCCTGTTGCAGTAGCATACTGTCATTACTCTCATTAATCAGCCTTTGTCAACCTTTGTATCATCTGAAAACTTAGACATTAAGCCTGATACACCTTCATCAGTATCATTAATAAATATATAAAACAACAATGGACCCAACACCGAACCCTGGGGGATCCCGCTAATAACATTAGGCCACAAAGAGCGATGTTCATTGATTACCCTCTCTATCTTTCCCCACTCAACTATCCCTTTATCCATAGCAACAACTTGCCTTTAATGCCACACAAAGCTGCAGTTTGTACAGCTGTCTTTTATGTGCAACAGTATCAAAAGTTTTCCTAAAATCTAAGTATGTAATATCAGAGTTATTTTTTGCATCCAGTTCCTTTGTGACCACATTACAGTCTAGATCATTCTGTATTACTTCTTTTACCAATGACTCCACTATTTTCCCTGGAACATAAGTTAAACTAAACAGGTCTGTAATTACTCACGTCACCCTTTTTACACCCCCCCTCCTTTGTGAATTGGGGATACATTCTCGCATCTCCAGTCCATGGGCATCTTCCCTGAATCCAAGATGCTCTCAAAATAGTAGTGGCATGTGATGCAAGAAAGCAAGTGTATGAACTTTTGCAAAATCAGCCAAAAAAAAAAAAAAAAAAAAAAATCACACCATTCCCTCCAAATGCCTGTCCAGGTCCTCCTTAAATTTATTTAATCTATCAACTTCCACAACGACAGATGGAAGTTTGTTCCAGCAATTAACCACCCGCTGGCTAAAGGCAAATTTCCGCACATCTATTCTACATCTGTCTTTTCTTAATTTGAATTTATGCCCCCTTAGGTTCGTAATCTGAACAAGTGGAAGGATCCCATCAGAATTCAGCGTCCTCAACCCATTCAAGGCCTTATACACCTCATTGAGATCACCGTGCAGATGCCTAGTTTCCAGCCACTTCAATTTGCAGAACTTAAGCCTCTCTTGGTAAGAGTATCCCTTCATTCCCTCACCAATCTTATTGCCCTTCTCTGTACACACTCAAGCAAATCAACATCCTTCCTAAAATGAGGCCTCCAGACCTGTACGCAGTATTCAAGGCGTGGCCTGACCATTGCCTTATACAGAGGGACAATGACCTCCTTTTCCCTGCTAGCAAAATTCCTATATATCATTGACAAAACCCCATGACCTGCCCTGGCAGCCTGTCCGCATTGCTCAGAAAACTTCATATCTGACTGCACAATCACTCCCAGGTCTTTTTCATTTTCTGCCACCTTAAGTGTAGTACCGCACAGTTGGTACGTTTCTTTGGGATTACTTCTACCCATATGCAGTACTTTGCATTTGTCAAGGTTAAGCTTCAGTTTCCACTTCTTAGCCCGTCTGCCCAAATTATCTAGATCCTGTTGATGTAGCACACTGCCATTACTGTCATTAACAACCCTGCCAACCTTTGTATCATCTACAAACTTCAACACTAAGCCTGATTTACCTTCATCAATATCATTGATAAATATACAAAACAACACAGGACCCAACACCGAATCCTGTGAGACTCCACTAATAACATTAGTCCACGAAGAGCAGCACCCATTAATTACCACCCTCTGTCTTCTCCCACTCAACCATCCTTTTATCGATTGTAGCAACTTACCCTTAATACTAGGCACCTGCGAGGTGATCTGATAGAGGTGTACAAATCCTTGAATGGTTTGAGCATGCTCAATGCTGATGGGATACTGCCTCTTGCTCAGAATAATCACCTGAGAGGGCATAAATTCAAATTGAGGAAAGACAGATGTAGGATAGATGTGCGGAAATTTGCCTTTAGGCAGCGGATAGTTGGTTGGTGGAACAGACTTCCATCCCTTGTTGTGGAAGTTGATAGCCTAAATAAATTTAAGGCTCAGCTGGACAGGTATTTCGAACGAACGGAGGGCTGAAGTGGAAGGGTTTTTTTTTTTTTTTTTTTTTTTGGCTGATGCTGCATAAGCTTGCTTTCTTGCATTATATGCCTCTGCTAATGCCATTCTGCTCCAATTTGTACAATAGTCTTCCATGCACAACAGTGTCAAAAGCTTTCCTGAAATCCAAATATATGATATCAAAATTATTTTTTGCATCCAGTTCCTTTGTAACCACATCATAATATCCTATCAGATTTGTCAGACAAGAATTTCCCTTAACAAACCTGTGCTCTGTTTGAATTATTGCTGCAGTCTTGTCTAGATGATCCTGCAATGCATCTTTAACCAGTGACTCCATTATTTTACCCGGAACAGAAGTTAAACTAACTGGTCTGTAATTACTCGTGTCACTCTTCGATCCCCCTTTGTGAATTGGGGATACATTTGCACATCTTCAGTCCGTGGGGACCTCCCCTGAGTCCAAGGATGCTCTCATAATTATGGCTAAGGGTTTGCTTAGTTGCTTTGCCACCCCCTTTAATATAACTGGATAGATCCCATCCACCCCAGGTGCCTTTGTTATGTTTAACTTCAACAATTTCTCTTCCACTTTGCTCTCAGTTATTACAAAATCATTAAGCACCCTGCTACAATTTGATAAGCTTCTGCCATTTTCAAACCATAATAAACCCTCATGTGTGAATGTAGATGCAAAATACTCATTCAGTTTGTTTGCTATCTGAGCAGGATCATCAACAGTTGAACCATTGATGTCAAGTGGACCAATCAGATTCATCTCCTTCCTTTTAGAGTTTATATAAGTAAAGAAATCCTTGCTGTTTTTCTTAGCATCCTTTACCAAAGATTTCTCGTAATCTGCCTTCGCCTGCCTAACCTCCTTGGTGACCTGATTACAGACTAGCTTATATCTGCCATAGGCTTCTGAGTCGCTTGATAATTTATATGCCTCCCATGCAGTTTTCTTCTCTGTCACGAGCCTCATTAGTTCATTTGATAACCATTTTGGCCTAAACCTTGAACAATATTTCTTAATTGGTATGAAACGTTTAGTAGCATCCACAATTAATTCCTTGAATGCTTCCCACTTATAATTTACTGTTGGTAACATTGTCAGTTGATCCCACTGTACAGAATTTAAAAACTGTCTGAGACCACTGTACTCACCTTTACGGAAGCAAATACCCTTTCCTTTACCTGATGGTAATTATATCTTTAAGTAAATCCCACATCAGTACACTGTGATCACTGCCACCTAGTGGTTCCTTTATCTGCAAATTCTTAATACAAGAATGATTACTGCTGATAACCAGATCAAGAGTATTACCCTCTCTGGTTGCCTCTCAAACATGCTGCCGCAAAAAACAATCATCCAATAAATCCAGAAAAGTCTGACTAGCGTGTGAGTGACCCACCCACAAGTTCCAGTCAATATCTGGGAAGTTAAAATCCCCCATTATAAGACATTCTGGTTTACAAGCCCACTCTATTTCTCTGTACAATTGTTCATTGTACTCATTTGAGTCATATGGCTAAGGCTTTGCTTACTTCCTTTGCTGCCTTTCTTAACATAATTGGTAGATTCCAACTACCCCACGTGCCTTTCTTATGTTTAATTTCAACGATTTCTCTTCCACTTTCCTTTCAGTTATTAAAAAATCATTTAGCTCCCTATTGGAGTTTAATAAGCTTCTGTCCTCCAGTGCCCTACTGAATTTCTCATGTGTGAATGTAGATTCAGAATACTCATTCAGTTTGATAGCTATCTGAGCAGAATCACGAACAGTTGAACCATTGATATCAAGTGGGCCAATCTGATTAATAATCCCCTTCCTTCTAGAGTTGATATAAGTAAAGAAGTCCATGCCCTTTTTCTTTGCATCCTTTGCCCAAGATTTCTCATAATCTGCATTCGTTTCCTAACCTTCTTTGTGACTTCATTACAGACTAGCTTATATCTGCTATAGGCTGTATGTCGCCTGATAATTAAATGCATCCCACACATTTTTCTTCTCTTTCATGAGTTTCATTAGCTCATCTGACATCCATTTAAGCCTTAACAATGAACAGTATTTCTTAGTTGGTATGTAAAGCTTAGTGGTTTCCAAGATTAATTCCTTGAATGCTTCCCATTTAGAATTTGCTGTTGGTAACATCATCAGTTGGTCCCACTGTATAGAATTTAAAAACTGTCTGAGACCACTGTAATCACCTTTATGAAAATGAAAACTCTTCCCTTTATCCCTAATGGTACTTACATATTTGAGTAAATCCAACATCAGTACACTTGATCACTGCCACCTAGTGGTTCTTTTAACTACAGATTCTTAATGCATGAATAATCACTTCTGATAATCAGATCAAGAGTATTACTCCCTCTGGTTGCCTCTTGAAGATGCTGCTATAGAAAACAATCATCCAATAAATCCATACAAGTCTTGCTAGTGTGAAGTGACCAACCCACAGGTTCCAGTCAATATCTGGGAAATTAAAATCCCCCATTATAAAATATTCTGATTTACTGGCCCACTCTATTTCTCTATACAGTTATTCATTGTACTCATCAGAGTCATTAGCATTAGTAGAGGCATATGATGCAAGAAAGCAAGCTTATTCAGCATCAGCCAAAAAAAAAAAAAAAAAACACACACACAACCACTACTCCCATTTCACCCCTCCGTTCGTTCGAAATACCTGTCCAGCTGAGCCTTAAATTTGTTTAGGCTATCAACTTCAACAACAAGTGATGGAAGTCTATTCCACAAACCAACTGCCCGCTGGCTAAAGGCAAATTTCCGCACATCTATCCGACATCCGTCCTTCCTCAATTTGAATTTATGCCCTCTCAGGTTATTATTCTGAGCAAGAGGAGCATCCCATCGGCATTGAGCATGCTCAAACCATTCAAAGCCTTATACACCTCTATCAGATCACCTCACCGATGCCTAGTCTCCAGACTCTGTAATTTGCAAAACTTAAGCCTTTCTTCGTAAGAGCAACCCTTTGTTCCATTCACTAATCTTGTTGCCCTTCTCTGTACTCGTTCCAGCAGCTCTACATCCATCTTGAAATGAGGCCTCCAGACCTGTATACAGTACTCAAGGTGTGGCCTGACCAATGCCCTTATACAAGGGAATAATCACATCCCTATCCCTGCCAGAAAAATTCCTGTATATCATTGACAAGACACCATGAGCTACTCTTGCAGCTCGTCTGCACTGCTCAGAGAACTTCATATCTGCCTGCCCAATTATTCCCAGGTCCTTTTCATTCTCTACCACTGTCAGTGTAGTACCACAGAGTCATTAGGCCTATAACACACTCCTACTCTTATTTTTGCTTTCCCAGTGCTTAAGGTAGTTTGGAATTGTCTGGCATTTGTTTCTATCTTGAATTTGGAAAAAGAGGCCCAAAGTTCTAGTTTTATTGCCCATTGTAGGAACTTTTTTCACCCCATCATGCAGGAGGGGGTTGGTTTCAAAGAGATGTCAGGTTATTCTTCAAAATTAAAATGGAAATTAAAATGTCAAAAAAAACACCTATTATAGCTCTTCTGTAAACCAGTCATGTCCATAATAATATTAAATTAGCAAAGACTTTATTTACTTAGAAACATCTTTAAAATTGGATAGTATAGTATTCTTGGAGAATATGTCATGATAAAATCAAGTTCATTAAGTGTGAAGAATAGGATTGAAAGTTAAAGTTTAAATTCCATTAAATATACAGAACCATTTGATTCTGTAGATTTAAATAGTTTAATTATCCTTCTTCAGCCTTCTATGGCTTCAAGAAAGATAATGAAGATTGAAAAATAATGAATCATAGAAAGGATATATTTGAACCCTTCTATGGCTTTAAGAAAGATAATGAAGCCATAGAAAGAAGAATATTCCAGACATCTTGTAGGGCTTAAATCCTTCTGATATTATTTTTATCTGTTGGCAAATCTCTCAAAGGAAACCATTGAGAAAGAGCCGTTAGGCAAGGTACCAGAGTGTGATATGTTGTAAACTCTATTAGTTCCCCCCCCACCCACATGGCTTTTTGCTGGCAATATAAAAATCTGGTTCTCTATTTTTGCAAAGTTGCTGGTTTTTACGACCTTCAAATCAGTTATAGTTTTCTATTTTTTTACTTTTTACATTTTAATGTATGAAATCAGCATTTTAGATGTCTACAGTCACACCACAATAAGCCAAATTGTTCATTGGATGATGAAGCTCTGCTTAGAATGGTTATAGTTTTTGTCACTTCTACAGTATGCTACATTTTTTGCTAGCTCTACAATTACTTCACT
The DNA here is from genome assembly GCF_048544385.1 of Mastigoproctus giganteus. NCBI lineage: Eukaryota > Metazoa > Arthropoda > Arachnida > Uropygi > Thelyphonidae > Mastigoproctus > Mastigoproctus giganteus. The sequence continues at coordinate 242,792,903 of NC_143578.1, forward strand.
TTCTGTTTGCGGAAGGTGCTGTCGAATTGTTATTACTTACCTTTCTGCCACCACAGTTTGTTACAACGAGTTGTTAATGAGTTAAGAGAAACTTATGCTAGTTGCACTTCAGAGAGCCTAGTATCTTCAGCAAGCATTATCAACTATTAGCTAAGTTACTGGTCGCCGCAAGGCAAAGACAAAAAATTCCAGATTTGATGGCTTCTCAGATATATACCAATTCTGACTTAAGTTCACTGTTAATTCCTCTTATTAGTAATCTCTCCTCTACAATGGCCTTCTAGATCTGTGATCCCACATATACCAATGCCTGAGGCTTTTCCAAAATAGCAGAAGCATTGAACAAGAGATTCCCGCACTCTGGAACTACTTGCTAGTGATGGCTACAATTTTATTGTAGTCATCACTAGCAAGTTCACAGGTTAGCAAGTTTGAGAACTGAATTCAAAATCAATAGGATTAGGGCATGGGCTGCACATTGGCAATTCCAATAGAATTGGCTACAATTTTATTGGAATTGCCAATGTGCAGCCCATGCCCTAATCCTATTGATTTTGACTGCCAATTTGTCTTCATGGGACATGCCATGAGAATTAATGGGCCAGGGTTCTCTTACATGGATTACCCTGTGAACTCCCATTATCTCACTCTGACTACAGTGGCATACAAAAAAACTGCATCACTTGTGAATTTTGCAAATGTGTTTTGCGCTGCATTATGGGTTGCAGAAATATTCGAAATGCATTTGTTAGATGGGATATATATCTCTGTGAGTGAAATCCAATAAAAAGACTCCATCTGATATACCTAATTGCCATAAATATCTTCCCAAAGGGTAAAATGCATAATTAATGGAAATATGAGAAATCATGCAAACAGCAATCATGACAACCAAACATACATTTTATTGCATTTACGTGTACAAACTGAAATGACAGGTGAACTTAATAGTATTATCTACTGTAAAGCGTTTAGGGCGTAAGCCTCAAGCTATGGAAAAGTCTAGACTACTTATAAGTACAGTAATACCCCGAAGTTACGCGATAGGTGGGTCCGACGAAAATCGCGTAAGTCGAATTCGCGTAAGTCGGGGTACAACTTTGCATATAAATACATATAAATTTTGCTTAATTGGGACCAAGGACTAACAAAAACACTAGTTTAGAAGAAAAATATTAATAAAATTGCAGTTCTTTATACATATTAATACAAAATATGTATTAAAAAAACAAATCACTTACGTTAAAAAGTTATTTCGATGTCGATGGCTTCATAAAATCTAACAAATTCGTCTGACGACACAGCGCCTTCTTTTTTTCACGCAGAATTTCTTCGTAGCAAGCTAATAATTTTTTTATTCCTTGCTTTGTAGCTATAACGCGTTCTTCGTTGGAGTCTATGTTTTCTAAAATTTTTAAGCCCTTTACAATTGAGCCCTTTTCAATTTTCAACCTGTCAAGTTTGCAATTGTCATGTGCTTTTTGCCGTTGCTTCATTTAGGCCTGTAGCACGTGCAATATCACATGGTCTTTCATTTCGCTCAAAGCGTTTCACAATTTCATATTTTTTCTCTATCGACAGAGGCGGACTGGCCATAAGCCTTACCGGGGCCAGTGTAACCCAGGTGGGCCAGTGTGATTTTGGCCATAAACCGTAGTATGAGGCCACTATAAATTTTCCCGGGTAAGAATTTTTGACCCAGTCCGCCTCTGTTCATCGATAATTGCTTTTCTTTTTCTTTCTGAATCTGCAGTGTCTTCACCAGGACGCTTCCTTTTCACACCTTTTAATTAAGTATTTTACTCATTTTTAGGGAATAAAGCGCAATTACAAAACGAGGAGGCACGCTTGATACGCATAAACAAAGCTGCGCGCATGTAGCAACTGAATAGACAACACCATAAAGGCAGAGATACACTATTAACACCTCACATTTCTAGGGGTTACTACCATAAAACAATAAAAATCCAGTTGCGTTTCTGCTAGTGAAATCTGTTATAAACTGGTAGTAAACTCGATCTAATTGCATTTGCAATTATACCGATAGCTGGAATTGTGTTGGTTTTTACGTTATTATGGTGAAATGTGTTTCCCCTTCACTGAAAAAAAAAACATAAAAGCAGCAAAGCTGAATTTTGTTCATCTTTCGCTCTCATTCTCCGCCGTCGCACCGTATATCGATAACATATGAAAAACGACCTTGAAGATAGTGGGCGGCAGCGTTGCCAAACGAAAAAATCAAGAACTGCGTAACTCCGAGTTCGCGTAAGTCGGGGTAGCGTAAGTCGGGGTATTACTGTATAGTGCGAAAGCATCAATAATACATAGCCAAATCTGAATGAACAGAATATTAGCAAAGCGGCACCGTTTTAAGTTATATCTCATATTGTGAATATCTTCACAACGAGTTGCCATGATATTGCACTACTTCGAATAAGTAACGCTTCACCTGAGGAGAAGACTAATGTTACTTATTCTCAGATGGATACCACCACCCAGACGGCACCGTTTTGAAATATGGTATGGCATAAAGTTCTCGGTCATCCTCATACTATCCCTATTAGACTTAGAAAAGAGATAAAGATGTAGGAAGGTGATAGTAGGAGAGGTAGAGGAAGGAAATGCCATAGAAAGGGACAGTTTTGCAAATGTGTTTTGCGCTGCATTATGGGTTGCAGAAATATTCGAAATGCATTTGTTAGATGGGATATATATCTCTGTGAGTGAAATCCAATAAAAAGACTCCATCTGATATATCTGATTGCCATAAATATCTTCCTAAAGGGTAAAATGCATAATTAATGGAAATATGAGAAATCATGTTTCCATTAATTACTGGGACATTAATTAATTAATTTCCTGAAATCTAGGCTAAGGATAGCTGTGACTATCCATTTCCATATTAATGCATACCTATTTTCAGTGATACCTGATGTCATATACAGTTGTGCCCCCATATCTGCTGATTCAGTTACCCGCGTTTAACCTCGGAAAAAAAAACGAAAAAACTTAACACGTAATACTCGCATGTCCAATACGATGCTTCCCTTTATTTTTTTACGATGTCGCATGTGGTTTGGTCACCAACATTATAATGGTTCATTAGAGATTTAATGGATGCACTGTTTTCAAACTTTTGAATAATTTAAATTTTTTGTTTAATCTTTAAGCACAACTCCTGCGTTTGCCCATCATTTTTGCGATTTCTAAAAAAAAAAATAGTTACTATTAAAAAAAAAAAAAAATTGACATCCCTGATACAAATAATGAAACAAAATTTGTCCTTTTCTGGTGCAACGGAACACAACAATTGACGCAACACACTAAATCAAACTAAACATTTGGTCTCTTTTTTTTTTTTTTTTGTTTTTTGCAGTGTGAAACCAATGGGGGTTGGTTTCAATGGTAATAGGTACACTAATATCCCAATGACAACTTATAACGGCGATTCTTGACGCTTATTTACGACTTGCAAAATATTTGTTTATACTATTCTAGTTATTACTTGAATTTTATGATTTCTGGTTGTTTTTTTTTATTTTTTTTATTTGGAGTCTTCAAGTATAACAGTTAATCCAATCCCAGTAAATCTAGAGTCTGCTGTACTTTATTATTACCGTATTTAATGTTGGTAATGTCTTACTGTGGGTTTAATTTATCAATTAAACTTTATCCTCTTTACAAGAAAATCACGTTATATATGAGGTTAGCAGGTGTTCACTTATATATTTCAGTGATACCCTGACACAATTTGAAGTCAATGCAGAGATTTTATTGAATACCCTCAACAAATTTAAATTAAGTTATGACACAAACGCCGGCAGTTTCCCCATGGCACTCTGGAAACACTGCTTTGTTATCTTGCAACATCTTATACATCTGATCAAAGCCATCTTCAATAAGGGATCACTCCCCGTAATATTAAAGGAAACCACTATCACCCCTCTTTTCAAAAAGGGGGCTAAAGACACACCTTCCTCATTTCGACCCATACACAAGTCTAATCCCCTAAGCAAGATTATTGAGAACCTCCTCTACTCTCAACTCTGCTCCTTCATGAAATATAAATTCAGCCACATTCATCATGGCTTCCTAATGGGCAGATCAACAGTGACTAACCTACTCTCCATAGAACATGACATAAAACTTAGCCTTGACAATAACAATCAGATTGACATTATATACCTGGACCTACATGAAGCCTTTGATTCAGTACCACACAAGTTGCTTTGCCTCAAATTAAAGCACATAGGTTTATCGAGTAATGCCTTATCACTTATGTCTAACTTCCTTGAAAATAGGAAAAGCAGAGTTCATTATGAAGGAAAATACTCCTCCACTTTCCATATACAAAGGGGAGTCCCACAGGGTTCTCCTCTGGGGCCACTACTCTTTGCTGTATATATTAATGACATACAAGATGGTATGCAACATGTTGACATCAAAGTGCTCTCATATGCAGATGACTTGAAAATTTACAAAACAACACAAGGCTGTGAATCACTGGAAATTGGACTAGACACCATCACCCGATGGATCACAAACAATGGTCTAACACTAAACTTAAACAAATGCTGCACCATGTCTGTCGCAGACTATCACAAAAACACAAGATTAATTATCCCTATAAAGCTAATAATCATGAGCTATTGAGAATACATGAGGTTTCAGATTTGGGAGTATGGTTTTCTGAGAAGGGAAACTTCAACAAACATGTAAATAAAACTACAGCTAAGGCCTCCAAATCCCTTGGACTGGTTAAAAGAATATGCTTCGATTTCACCAACGTACAGCTCATAAAAACAGCCTGCATGATGATAATCAACCCAATTCTAGAATATGCCTCACAAATCTGGAATCCTCACACCAAAATTCTTATAAAACAAACAGGCGCCTCCGTAGCCAGGTGGAAAGGAGCAGCAGTGCATAGCACAGGCTTCTTGATTAGACCGGGGTTCGAGCCCGTTGCCACCAAATACGGAGGATGTGGAAAGGTCAGGGAATGACCACCGCATATCCCGGAGCAATATGGCCTTAGTTGCAAATGCTCCTAAAAACCAAATAACTAACTAACTCTTATAAAACAACTGGAACGTATTCAGAAATCCATAGTCAGATTCCTGGTGTACAAAGCTAGGTTGGAATTGAACACAAAATCCTATGGTGAATGGTGCACTCACTTCGGGATTGTACCACTATACCAAAGAAGAGCTGCATCAGACTGCATATTCTTAATGCATCTTGTGGCTGGAAAGTTGGATGCCCCCGAGCTGCTCTACCTCATAAACTTCAGCTGTCCTCCAAGAGTCTTGAGAAGACACAATATGCTGGCACAAGAGCCATTCAGAACTGATCACCTCAGATTCCATTACTTCAACAGAACTACTAAATTTCTGAATGAATCCAACATTGATATCCTAAATGAACACATTAATATCAAAAAAGAACTACAAAGGTATTACAATCAAACTAATGAAGAATGAAAATAAATGACTAATTTAATAATAACAACAATAACAATACTTTAAAGATAGGTTTACTTAGCTTTAAGTTTAAAAAGTGCTTGAGTAGGGAAAAAAAAAAAAAACTTGTTTTTTTTTCTCTCAATAAACAAAGATAAGAAATAACAATTAGGAAAAAAAAAAAAAAAAAATAGGGATAACCATAAGATTATAATAACACAAATTAATCAATGCAACTACTTTTAGTAAACTATCAAGAAAAGAAAACAACAGATGCTTAGTAAAACAAATTTCTCTGTTACCACAGCTTTGCTCAAATGCAGATCGCTTGTAACATATCATATGCATTGTATGTGTTGTAAATTATGAGATAATGAGATTATGAGATATGAGCCATAATTATGAGAGCTTCCTTGGACTCAGGGGAGGTACCCATAGACTGGAAATGTGCAAATGTGACCCCAATTCACAAAGGAGGATCAAAGGCTGACACAAGTAATTATAGACCTGTGAGCTTAACTTCTGTTCCAGGAAAATTAATGGAGGCACTGGTTAAAGAAGCACTGCAGGATCATTTAGACAAGACTTCAGTTATAGCTCAGACACAGCATGGTTTTGTTAAGGGGAAGTCTTGCCTGACCAACTTGATTGGATACTATGATGCAGTCACAAAAGAACTGGATGCAGGGAATAACTTTGATATTATATACTTGGATCTTAGAAAGGCTTTTGATACTGTTGCACATGGAAGACTGCTACACAAATTGGAGCAGTGTGACATTGGAGGCAAATTGCTGCTATGGATAAAGGGGTGGTTGAGGGGGAGAAGACAGAGAGTGGTAATCAATGGACACTGCTCATCGTGGACTAATGTTATTAGTGGAGTCCCTCAGGGCTCAGTGTTGGGTCCATTATTGTTTTCTGTATTTATAAATGATATTGATGATGGTATATCAAGCTTAATGTCCAAGTTTGCAGATGATACAAAGGTTGGCAGGGTTGTCAAGGACACTACTGACACTATGCTGCTGCAACAGGATCTGGAAAGGTTGAGCAGATGGGCTGAGAGGTGGCAAATGAAGTTTAACATTGACAAATGTAAAGTACTACACATGGGAAAAAGCAACCCCAGAGCAACGTATCAACTCTGTGGTACTACACTGACAGTGGTAGAGAATGAAAGGGACTTGGGGGTGATTGTGCAGGCAGATATGAAGTTCTCTGAGCAGTGCAGACGGGCTGCACGAGTAGCTCATGGTGTATTGTCAATGATATACAGGAATTTTTCCAGCAGGGATAAGGAGGTGATTATTCCATTGTATAAGACAATGGTCAGGCCACACCTAGAGTACTGTATACAGGTCTGGAGGCCTCATTTCAAGAAGGATGTAGAGCTGCTGGAACGAGTACAGAGAAGGGCAACAAGATTAGTGAATGGAACAAAGGGGTGCTCTTACGAAGAAAGGCTTAAGTTTTGCAAATTACAGTGTCTGGAGACTAGGCACCAGCGAGGTGATCTGATAGAGGTGTATAAAGCCTTGAATGGTTTAAGCATGCTCAATGCTGATGGGATTCTTCCTCTAGCTCAGAAAAATCACCTGAGAGGGCATAAATTCAAATTGAGGAAAGACAGATGTAGGATAGATGTGCGGAAATTTGCCTTTAGCCAGCGGGTGGTTGGTTGGTGGAACAGACTGCCATCCCTTGTGGTGGAGGTTGATAGCCTAAATAAGTTTAAGGCTCAGCTGGACAGGTATTTTGAACGAACAGAGGGGTGAAGTGGAAGTGGGTTTTTTTTTTTTTTTTTTTTGCTGATGCTGCATAAGCTTGCTTTCTTGCATCAAATGCCTCTACTAATGCTAATGCTAATTACTTTGTATATTTGAAATTGTATATTGATACCTGACATTGTGTACAGATTGTAAATAGAATGATTACGGTATTGCTACTGAAAAATTCCTCCTCTGTAAGGCTTCGGCTGTTTTGGAGTAATAAATAAATTATATCCACGATTTCAGCCATCCACAGGTCTTGGAACATATCCCCCATGGATACGGGGGTCTTATTGTATTTGGATCTTAGAAAGGCTTTTGATACTGTTGCACAAGAAAGACTGCTGCACAAATTGGGGCAGTGTGGCAAATTGCTACTATGGATAAAGTGATGGTTGAGTGGGAGAAAACAGAGTGATAATCAATGGACACTGCTCTTCATGGACTAATTTTATTAGTGGGTTATTACGATGGACCCAACACTGAAACCCCAGGGTTCAGTGTTGGTAGTGTTGGGCCGATTGTTGTTTTCTGTATTTATTAATGGTATTGATGATGGTATATCAGGCTTAATGTCCAAGTTTGCAGGCTATACGAAGGTCGACAGAGTTGTTAATGACACTAATGACAGTACACTGCTGCAACAGGATCTAGAAAAGTTGAGCAGATGGGCTGAGAGGTGGCAACTGAATTTTAACATTGACAAATGTAAAGTACTGCATATGGGAAGCAGTAACCTCAGAGTAACGTGTGGTTACTGCTTCCTGTGTCAACTGTGTGGTACTACACTGACAGTGGTAGAGAATGAAAAGTACCTGGGAGAAATTGTGTAGGCAGATATGAAGTTTTCTGAGCAGTGCAGATGGTCTGCAAGAGTAACTCATGGTGTCTTCAGTGATATACAGGAATTTTTCTAGTAGGGATAAGGTGATTATTCCCTTGTATAAGGCAATGGTCAGGCCACATCTTGAGTACTGTATACAGGTCTGGAGGACTCATTTTAAGAAGGATGTAGAGCTGCTGGAACGAGTACAGAGAAATGCAACAAGATTAGTGAATGGAACAAAGGGTTGCTCTTACGAAGAAAGGCTTAAGTTTTGCAAATTACAGTGTCTGGAGACTAGGCACCTGTAAGGTGATCTGATTGAGGTGTATAAAGCCTTGAATGGTTTGAGCATCCTCAGTGCTGATGGGATTCTTCCTCTTGCTCAGAATGATCACCTAAGAGGGCATAAATTCAAATTGAAGAAAGACAGTTGTAGGATAGATGTGTGGAAGTTTGCCTTTAGCCAGCGGGTGGTTGGTAGCTGGAACAAACTTCCATCTGTTGTTGTACAAGTTGATAGCTTAAATATCCAGGCAGAACTAGACAAACATTTGGAGCGAGTGGATGGGTAAAATTAGATTTTTTTTTGGCTGATGATATATAAGTTTGTTTTCTTGCATCATGTGCTATATAAGCTTGCTTTCTTGCATCATGTGCCTTTATTAATGCTAATGCTAATTATTTTGCCTAGTTCTGTTCCTCTAGTTATTATTTTCCTTACAGAATAAATGATTGTGGAACCCCAACAAATTATGATAATCTCAGCTAATAATTAATCTGTCATGTCATGAAGTGAATCAACATTCTTTTTTGACCTTCCTTCTCCTCCCCTTTCAATTTATCTTGTCTTCCTTTTCAACTTTTATTCTTTCTGTAATCCTCATATTTTCTGTATCCTGTTTGTTAACTTTCTTTTCTCTCTGTTCTCAAACTTTTCTCTTAAATTTTACTTTTCCATACATAATTACTTTGTAAAAGAATAAGAGAAGTTTACCTCAATATGATACGTAGGAACACTTCTGTATGATACTCTCCAGAAATTAAAATGATGTATCAATAGGTTATACCTGGAGAGAAAGGAAGTGAATGAAATAATCAATAAGAGTTTAGAAATGAATTTGATAGTATGAACCAGAGCTATAATGCTCAATACGTTCTACGTTGATATCAATATTTGTAAAAGAATAAGAGAAGTTTACCTCAGTATGATACTCTCCAGAAATTAAAACATATTGAGTATTATAGCTCTGGTTCATACTATCAAATTCATTTCTGACCTCATTGATGTTTTAATTTCTGGAGAGTATCATACGGAAGTGTTCTACATATCATATTGACGTAAACTTTTCTTATTCTTTTACAAATATTGATATCACCGTAGAACATATTGAGCATTATAGATCTGGTTCATACTATCAAATTCATTTCTAAACTCTTATTGATTATTTCATTCACTTCCTTTCTCTCCAGGTATAACCTATTGATACATCATTTTAATTTCTGGAGAGTATCATACGGAAGTGTTCTACGTATCATATTGAGGTAAATTTCTCTTATTCTTTTACAAATATTATTCATGCAAGTTTTTCCCACTACGATGCTCTAAGGGATGAGAACACTCTTGGATTCATGGAAGGTTCCTATAGATTTATATAGTGGTCCTTGAGGTTGTCACAGACATTCTCTCAGATATGCCAGACAAGCTGTACTTGCTACTTGGGAGTTTTAAATGCTGATGGAACTGATATTCGGGTGACACTCAAGTCAAGTGGACCCAATTTCGGTGAAGTCCGGATGGTCTGTGACAGCCAAATCCTCTGCTTGCACCTTCACGATGGTGGGACTGTTAGTAATCCTGGGTATAACCTCCATGCACAAGTACATGGTGGGTGACCACCCAGGTGTGAACCAACGTAAGCAGGGGGTCGAGGCGTGGCGCCCACACCACATGGAGGAACGTTGCCCATCTATGTTACCAGGCAGTACTAGGTGGTAGATGACTCTCATCAACCGGTGAAATACCACCACTTTGCTTATTGCAGGCTTGTAGTGGTGGAACACATGTTTAGTCTCTAGAGCTAAGTTCCGGTCAACCCTTCCCTATCTCTTCCATCATGCAGTATGATTGATGACTTTTGAGGTTATGATGAACGTCGTGGTGAGATCCAATATTCCTTACATTTCGAGGGTACAGCTCTAAAACGGTGTTCGCAGGCCGGCCGCTAGTTAGTACACCGGACCGAACCTATTGGTAACTCTCTAGGAGGCTTCCGGATCAGCTAGTGTATAATCTTGCTACCTCTACTCTGCCAGATAGTGACTGGAGGGACTCCGAGTAGTGTGTATGCGGGGAGCATTGTCGAGGCCACGTTATGTCAAGGATCTGGGTATATTCTTAGCACGTGTACGCCATATCCAAAAATTTCATTACTTCATACAGCATGTCCCACCCACTTTTTCTTACTATTAAATACATCATGAATTTTCAAACTAATAGAGCGAGCTTATCTGCGAAAAGATCTAAACCTCCCAAGCACTTCCTAATTCATTTCACAAATATACGTGGTCTCAATTCTAGTCTCAACGATGTCCATTTCCACTTGCAGTCTGCCAAACCCCATGTACTTTTTCTGATAGAATCTCAGTTATCGGTTGATTCAACTACTGCTCATCTCAGATGCCCAAATTATTCGCTGTATGATTCCTTTCGCCTCAAAGGTGGAACTTGTGCATATGTCCGTTCTGATATTCCCTGTCAGAGACTTGGCAATTTGGAATCTCCTCTCTTTGATATTCTCTGGCTTAAAATCTCTCTACCTCATTGTGTCAAATTCATCTGCTGTCTCTACTGTTCTCCCAACTTCACTAATCACTTGGAGCTCTTTGACTTCCTCTCTTTGCAACTTGACTTTCTCCAGTCTAACTTTCCTAACAGTGAGGTAATTTTCCTTGTTGATTTTAATGTTCACAACTCCAGCTGGCTTCCGTTTTCTAGTCACACCAACTCAGCAGGTTGAGATGCTGAGGCTTTTGCAATTACTAATGACCTAGCATAGATTGTTCATTTACCTACAAGAATACCGGACAATCCTAATCATACAGCCAATACGCTTGATCTTTTTCTCACAAACAACCCTTCTAAGTACACGGTCGAAGTGAGAGGTCCTTTAGGCACTTCAGATCACAACTTGGTGATTGTCTCTTCTCCAATGGAACCTTTATCTCGTGGCTATTCCCAACCTCGTGTTGTTTGGCATTACAGGAATGCAAAATGGGATGACCTGTGCGACTTCTTTTCCTTGGTCGGATTACTGTTTCAAAACTTCTGATGTCAATGTTTGCTCAGATCGTGTCAGTGAAATTATTCTTGCAGGAATGGTATCCTTTATCCCACACTCCACTTTAAAATCTCGTACTTTATCCAAACCTTGGTTTTCCAATAAATGTGCTAAGGCTGTTCAAGAGAAGAATGTTGCATATTGTAATTGGCTTGTTTCTAATTCTTCAGTTTCATTTTCTGCCTACACCGAAGCTCTTAACAATTGTAAAGCAGTTATTAATCAGTCTAAACTAGGGTTTGAACAGGCTAATATCATTAATGCTAATGATCTTCATTTTACTAAATATCACTGTTTATTTTATTATTATTATTTCTTCTGTTAGATCTCTTGTCTCTAAGCTGAGGTGGGTAGTATTACTGCTTGCTGTTTATGTTCAAGTAGCAATAAAGATTATTTTTTTATATACAGTAAAGCTCGACTTACGCGAACTCGGAGTTACGCGGTTCTTGATTTTTTCGTTTGGTGTATATTACAGGTGGTAGATGACTTTCATCAACCGGTGAAATACCACCACTTTGCTTATTGGAGGCTTGAAGTGGTGACTTACGTAACTCATGTTTAGTCTCTAGAGCAAAGTTTTCCGGCATCCCCCCCATACTTCTCCTTCAACCCATGCACAGTACTAAGTACTATAGGTTTTGATACCTTTCGTGTTTGGGATTTTCATAAGAAAAAAAAAAAAAAAAAAAAAATCTAAAATCAGCTTACCAGTGATTTAGAAGTCAAGTCATAAAGCTTTTGTTACTGCTTCCGTTTTTGAGGACTGGTTTGGTCACCATTTCATACCCGAAGTCGAACGTTATTGCAAGTCTAAACAGATTCCATTTAAAGTGATGTTTCTTATAGACAATGCACCCGGTCACAATCTTGCCACCCTAATTAATTTCGACCCACGTGTGAAAGTTGTGTTTTTGCCTCCAAACACAACCAGCTTGCTTCAACCGATGGACCAGGGAGTCATCAAAACATTCAAGACTTACTACACGAGGCGTTCGTTTGCACGTCTGAATGAAGCTAATGAGACAAAATAGTAAGATAGTAAGAATATAAAATAGTAGAATATAGAATACAAAATAGTAAGAATAATAAACCATTAATTCAATCTTTTAGATGCCGTAAGAATCATTGAAGAATCTTGGGATGAAATTCACAAAAAAACATTGAATGGTGTCTGGAAGTAACTTTGTCCATTTTTTTTTTTCAAAACCGAGACAAAAACAACGCCAGAAACTGATCATGTCGCTCATGTGATAGAAGAAGTTGTTAATCTTGCCAGGCAATTATATTTGGAAGTCAATGGTGATGATGTCAACAAGCTGTTGGATTCACCTAGTCAGGAGCTGACAATGAATGAGCTCATAGAGATGCGTGAGCAAAACATCACTGAAGTATCCGAAACTTCAGACCCAGTTCCACCAGAAAAGCACATAAAGCACATGACAATTGCAAGCTTGACAGAAGGTCTCAGCTCAATTGAAGAACGCGTTATAGCTACAAAGCAAGGAATAAAAAAATTATTAGCTTGCTAGGAAGAAATTCTGCATGAAAAAAAGAAGGCACTGTGTCGTCAAACGAATTTGTTAGAATTTATGAAGCCATCGACATCGAAATAACTTTTTTACGTAACTCATTTATTTTTTTAATACATAATTTGTATTAATATGTATAAATAACTGCAATTTTATTAAATATTTTTCTTCTAAACTAGTGTTTAATTTATATGTATTTTTGCATATAAATACATATAAATTAAACAAAATTTATATGTATTTATATGCAAAGTTTTACCCCGACTTACGCGAATTCGACTTAAGCGATTTTCGTCAGACCCACCTATCGCGTAACTTCGGGGTATTACTGTACACTCTTAAGCCAAAACAATTTGATCACCCCTGTCTCTACAAGTGAATATATCTCATATCACCTAGAAGTGATGTCACTGACCAGCATAACATATATGGTGACTGCATAGATAGTGCCTCTAAGTGCAAAGCCCGTGCATGTAGAAAGAGAAGGGCCTGATGGAGTTCGAACAGGGAATGGTTTGCAGTGCTAGGAAGGTGGGCTAGCATTTCAGCATGCCGGCTCTTTGAGGGAACCATAGTGAAGGTGTGGTGGGAATGATGTAAAGAAGGGCATACAACCACCCAATGTGCTGCGATGGGGAAATCATCATCCCAGCACATAATTGACAGTAGAGGTGAACAGCAGTTGGTTCATGCTGTCTAAGACAATAGACAGCTCATGATCCCTCAGTTGATTGCAAACTATGACCAGGATCACAGAATAATGCCTTTGAGTACACCATCCAGCAGATGCTCTGGATAAGCCTGTGGAGTAGGCAGTCTGTTCATGTGCCTGTGTTGACCAACTGTCATCAACACCTCTGCCTGCAATGGCCACAGGAGCAATGTTCCTGGACATTGAATGACTGGCAATGAGTCACCATCTTCTGATGGATCAAGGTTCCAGCATCCATTATACCAATGGATGGGCTCTCATTTTCAATGGTGAGCAGGTAAACAGCTGCAATGTGACTGCACAGTTGTTTGAAAACAGTCTGCAGCAGGTGTCATGGTTTGAGGGATGTTTTCATGGACATCGCTGGGTCACCTCATCTCCCATTGAGCACACCCTCACCATCACCATCAGTTCCTGCCTTGGTGTTGTTTCAGACCAAGTTTTGCCCTACATGATGAGCACATCCAAATGGCCTTGGACTCTTTAAACAAGACAGTGCCCCTGTGTCAGGATGCCTGCATTGTGCATGAATGGTTCAAGGATCATGTTCAATCATTTTGTGTGCTCCTCTGGATGCTTAATTCCCCTGACATCAATTCCATTGAATATTTGTGGGCTATGTGGAATGCAACATTTACCAGCCTATGTTAGTGCCTTGCTGAGCTCCAGAACATCTTTCTGTCTGGCTGGTCCAGGATACTTGAGGACACCTGCAAATCTCATGGAGGTTGAGGTAACTTCTGGGTGCATGCAGTTTTAATGTTTGAAAGGTGGCCCAATGCACCATTAAGTAGGTGGTCATAATGTTTTTGTGTGTGTGTATATGTGGTATTAATCACCACCAATTTATTTATCTTCTCAAATTGAAAGCTTCTGCCCTCTGTCATTCCTCCTTCCTGATCCATAATCTTCCACACAGTTCCCATCTCGTCTTTCACCACATTCCAATTCATTATTACTACCAATTAACAATTATTTCTTCTGCTCTTATTCATTCCATCTACTTCTCCATCGTAATCTAATGCTTGTATAAGATAAAATAGAAAACTGTATAGAAAAACATGAAGATTTTTATTTTGAACTAAGGTTAATTTACATTTTTATTTATAATACATACGTGTATTATAAATAAAATTTATTTATTTATAATACAGGAAATTTTTATTTATAATACATACCAAATAAATTCATATAAATTAGCATTAGTTCAGAATAAATATCCTCACACATTTCTCTATACAGTCTTGTGTTTTCTCCTATATCATTTCTACTCGTGTAAATTTAATAATGTCTTTCATGCAGTATATTTTAAATCTAATATTGGCACATATACCTGTGCCTCCACCATAACTCTAGGTTCAGCTTTTATCCTTAGCATCATTATCCTCTTGGTAACTATTCAGCCTCTTCATGAATTTCCTTATTTCTTTATTCAACACTACTACTACTACATTTCTTCTCTCTTCGACACCAGAATATAAAACTTAAATGTTTACCTTCTAAAGTTCCCTCCCCTTTTCCAACCTCATTTCATACAAACCTACCACATCCAGTTTAACCTAATCTGTCTCCCTTCTTAAGTTTTCCAGCTTTCCTATTGTAAAAGCTATGGTCTTCACATTCATGTTGCAATTCTGATTATATTTTGCAAGTTTCTCCCCATTGCATGACAATTTTGCTTATCGACAACTTTGAAAACCCTTATCTTTTTCTCTGCTGGACGTGCCATTCCAGCCATTGTCAGAGTCCTATCACCAATATTGCTAATTTTGAGTTTTCTGTCATTATATACAGGTGAAATATAAACAGGTTGTGGCGTCATATTTTCTTTCTAAGCCCTAGAAAAGATAAATTTCAGTTAGAGAAATTAAGAACAAAAAAAAAAAAAAAACAAGGAAAAGGAACTAAGTCTAGAAAAAGAAAAGACAGTTTGCTTAAGGCACTTCTAGATTTTCCAGGTCTGTGCTTGACAAGAAGTGAGCCCCCCTCCTGAGGAGCATAAAGTTATTTTATTTTTAAATAATAAAAAATGCTTTAAATATTTTTTGTTCAGAAAACTATATGTAGGTTAAATAAATTCAGATTTTCATAACTGCTAAATTTGATATTTAGCAAAGTTTCAATATTTTGACAGCATAATGTACTTACTAATATATAATCTTTATTTGTGTGTATAGTATTTAGTAGATTTTTGTTTTTCTTCATTTAAATTAATTTTCATATTTCACAAAAAGTTGATATTTAAGTAAAAATAAATTAAAACCATTAATTTAACTAATATTACTTCATTAAATTTATCATAATTGTAATATGAAACTGTTTCAGATAAAGATATCTCTCATATTATAGTAATTTTTAGAAAAATCAACTTTAGATTTAAGTTATGCTTACTAATTCCTTCCAGCTGCTGATACAGTAGTAGTAGCCTTCAGAGCTTCATATTTGCCATTTACTTACCTGCATTGAGTTGGACTCTTCCAGTTTCAATCAATACTAGTGTCAGCATTGCAGGCAGTGTGTGTGTCTGTGATGTGACGTACAAGTTGCTGCTCTCCACTCTCTCTCTCTTTCTTTCTCTCCTTCCTGTGTCCTTGCTAGTCATCGGGCTTCACAGTGCTAGGGATGAGATAAGAATCTTTCAATTAGAATATATATTAGTTATAAGAGTACTGGCTTCTTGAACTAACTCATTTTAATATGGCTGATTTATTTTTATCAGTAATGAGATAATATTGGAAATGAAAACTTGTTAAAAGTTCACTTTTTAATTAGTTTCAGTTTTAATTAGTTTCAGTTTTAATTATGTTAGGAGAAAAGTCCCTTCAAAAATGATCCAGATGAGGGTGTATATATCACAAATAAAACAGGGAACTTCAAGGATTGTAAAAGAAAGGCCAACTCTTTGGCTCTTTGCTTCATTGCGAGCCGTGTGGAATCTTGCCCATTTGTTACATTGAACCATAGAGACAATGTGACAATAATTCTATTATATGAATTTCAGTTAAGAATTTTTTCCTAATTGCTTATGTTGTTTTCTTTCTTGAAATTTTTTGTTTTTAGGGCAGAATAGATTATCCATAATTGTTCAAAATGAGTGAGATTAAGCTTTTACAATGTGGTCTTCCTTTAGTCTTCCATGGTTGCATTAAACCGAGTATATGATTGTGTATTCATGCTTGCACACACAATATACAGTCTCTTCTGATTTAAACAGTTACTAGTATGGCACTTTTTCCTCCTGGCCTTCAGTGTTGTGTTCAGCCTAAGTGGTTGGGCTCACTGCTGAAGCAGTGTGATCCACCTGATTGTAAGTTCTTTTAATAATTTATAAGTGTTTATTAACCATGATAATTATATTCTGTAATGTTAGATCTAATGTTTTAAACTTTTTTTGGGAATTGAGCTTTAAAGTCTAATTTTCTGTAGTAATTCTTGTGTTTCATTATACTTGCTTATGAATTTATATTGTATCCTTTTCTGGCAAAATTCAAATGTAAAATTTGGTCTTAAAATTTTAAAATGTGTATATAACAGATTTTAATAATTAATTATGAATAATCACTACAGATTTTGGACTTCATTAATGGAGACAACAGAACAGAATAATTCAGTTTAATTTTGAAAATAGAATAAGTTATACATTGCTTGCTTTTGTTCTTTTTTTATTCTGTACTTAGCAAAAAATCATATGTACTGTTACTACTATGTGATGTGATATACAGCCAGACCTCTATATAACGAAATCGATGGTCCCATTGAAAAAATTCGTTAAACAGAAATTTTGTTATAAAGAAATATGACCTTTTCAGCAATGAAAAATACTGTAAATTCAAAATATAGTAAAAGATGGGAAATAAATCAGAAATAAGTGGGAATGAATAAATTTTCTAACATTTTAAAACAATTAATTTATTAATACATACATATCAAGAAATGACTACTTACATGATGTGCACAGTAGTAGTACACTTTTAAGAATTATGTTGTAAAATTTTTTTTTTTCTATTGTACACTGGATTCTACTGTACACCGTTCATAAAAATGTTCGCATTTGTTTATACACTCAAATTATTTTCTGGCACATTTTCTTCACAGTGAAGGCTTCGACGCAAAGTTTCAAATACTGCCAACATTTGTTTGGAAGGTTTAATATTGCTATTGCTCTCATTTTCATTCAACTCATCTTCAATATTGTTACTTAATTCTTTAAATACACTCCAAAATTTTGGAGTCACTGGGATATTCAGCTACTATGACATCATTATCAGTTCCTAAAAATTTGTCAAGTACAATTTCTCCACTGATCAAACCTCGCTTGGAACTCTTCCTTGCTCAATGTCTTGTAGTAGTTCATCTCTGTCATCACTGTTAATTGGCATTTTAACTATTAAGAAAAACAATTCTTAATCGTTATTTCTACCACATCTTGACTCCACACTTTTGCCACCTCTGATATGCACCTCCGCAAATCTATAACAGAATCTATAGGTTAGTTGGTTGCTATTCTCAGCATAATTTTTTTCAGTATGCACCTTCAGTAGTACATTTTCAAATTCTTGATAATGCCTTGGTCCATTGGTTGCAGTTCAGAAGAGGTATTCGGACGGAAGAAAACAAGCTTCACACTTGTAAGTTTCGAAATTACCGAGTGAAAGTTGGGCAGGGCAGTTGTCGACAATCAATGAGATTTTACTGTTTTCTTTCATCATCTTTCTATCGAAATTTAAAATCCACTGTTCAAAATTTTTTATCAAACTGTTTCTTTTTGCGAATTACAGTATCTGGAGACTAGACATCTGCGAGGTGATCTGATTGAGGTGTATAAATCCCTGAATGGTTTGAGCATGCTCAGTGCTGATGGGATTCTTCCTCTTGCTCAGAATAATCGCCTGAGAGGTCATAAATTCAAATTGAGGAAAGGCAATTGTAGGATAGATGTGCGGAAGTTAGCCTTTAGCCAGAGGGTGGTTGGTTGCTGGAATAAACTTACATCTGTTGTTGTAGAAGTTGATAGCTTAAATAAATTCAAGGCAGAACTAGACAAACATTTGGAGCGAGTGGATGGGTGAAATGAGTAGGGCGTGTGTTTCTTTTTGTTTTTTTTTTTTTTGGCTGATGCTATATAAGCTTGCTTCCTTCCATCATGTGCCTTTACTAATGCTTTCCAATGGGTACAGTCTTCTTCGATTGTATCTCCACTTTCATTAGAAATAACTTTTTTGAGTAAGCCACGGCACTTTTTAAATTTGTCCTGCCAACCAGAACTGGGTTGGAATGTTTTATGCTCCAGAAAATATGTGTACTCGATAGCTTTTTCTTTTATTAATGGCTCTGACATCGGCACGTTTTTTTCTTGAATCAACTTTATTCACTTAAAAACTTCTTCATCTACATCTTCACAGAGGCATAATTTCACACGCTTTTAACTGGATCCCATTTCCTCAAACAGTTTGAAAATCGAAACACGGTTTTTCAGAACGGTTAACATACTTATTGGCAGGAATACCAAATTTTAAAGCAAATTTTTTTTAACACCCCAATGTACACTATTAAGCACTTCCACTTTTTCCACTACATTCAAGGAATTCCTCTTAGACACTCTAAGGTTACTTGCGCAGTAGCTAAACCAAAACTGAAATTAGGGACCACTTGTAACTACCATGTAAACAGAGACAGGTGAAATTTAATGAAAGTGTGGATGACTCATTTCTTCGAAACAACAGATGAATTTCCTGGATAAAGGAAAATCACTCTCGCCTAATTCTCTATTAGGGTGTAATAGTAGAACACAGGTATACCATGGCATGTTATCCTTGTTGGGAATATGCCTTAATCTTTGCCAATTGCTATTGATTACAGAGAGTGGTAATCAATGGACACTGCTCAACGTGGACTAATGTTATTAGTGGAGTTCCTCAGGGTTCAGTGTTGGGTCCATTGTTGTTTTCTGTATTTATAAATGATATTGATGATGGTGTATCAGGCTTAATGTCCAAGTTTGCAGACGATACCAAGGTTGGCAGGGTTGTTAAGGACACTACTGATACTATGCTGCTGCAACAGGATCTGGAAAGGTTAAGCAGATGGGCTGAGAGGTGGCAAATGAAGTTTAACATTGACAAATGTAAAGTACTACATATGGGAAACAGTAACCCCAGATTAACGTATCAACTCTGTGGTACTACGCTGACAGTGGTAGAGAATGAAAAGGACCTGGGGGTAATTGTGCAGGCAGATATGAAGTTCTCTGAGCAGTGCAGACGAGCTGCAAGAGTAGCTCATGGTGTCTTGTCAATGATATACAGGAATTTTTCTAGCAGGGACAGGGATGTGATTATTCCGTTGCATAAGGCATTGGTCAGGCCACACCTTGAGTACTGTATACAGGTCTGGAGGCCTCATTTCAAGAAGGATGTAGAGCTGCTGGAACGAGTACAGAGAAGGGCAACAAGATTAGTGAATGGAACAAAGGGGTTGCTCTTACGAAGAAAGGCTTAAGTTTTGCAAATTACAGAGCCTGGAGACTAGGCATCGGCGAGGTGATCTGATAGAGGTGTATAAGGCTTTGAATGACTTGAGCATGCTCAATGCCGATGGGATTCTTCCTCTTGCTCAGAATAATCACCTGAGAGGGCATAAATTCAAATTGAGGAAGGACGGATGTCGGATAGATGTGCGGAAATTTGCCTTTAGCCAGCGGGCAGTTGGTTTGTGGAATAGACTCCCATCGCTTGTTGTTGAAGTTGATAGCCTAAACAAATTTAAGGCTCAGCTGGACAGGTATTTCGAACGAACTGAGGGGTGAAATGGGAGTAGTGGTTGTTTTTTTTTTTTTTTTTTTTTTTTGGCTGATGCTGAATAAGCTTGCTTTCTTGCATCATATGCCTCTACTAATGCTAATGCTATGGACACAGATAGCAGTTGACCAGCGCGACTTCTCAGTACAATAGTCTATAGGATGTATAGGTTTTAATTCTTCTTTTTAGCCATCACTGACCCACTGCTGGACCTGTCTCAAAACCTTTCATCCTTTTCTGTTCTGTGCCATGTTTGGTCAGTTTCCTCCTGTAGGGTTTTACGGGCACCACTAAATTGTAAAATGTTTTTGCTCTTAATCCGTGGAATTAATCCCCTTAGCTCTTAACACCTAAAGGGATTAATTCTTAGTCTTTTTCTCTTAATTCGTGCTTTCTACAGCATCAGCTCTATTTCCTAAAGGTCAGAGGTATGAACAATGCGTACCCAGATCTCTAGAAATTAGTTCATTATATGGAAATTTTCTTTGTTATATGGCAACTATTTTCAATGTAATGACCAACAGGAAATCAAAAAAGTTCGCTACATAGAAAAAAATCACTGTATGGAAGTTCGTTAAACAGAGGTCCGACTGTATTTTGTTTTCATGTACATAAAAAAAATAAATGAAAGTTAGAAATTTATTTGAAAAAAAAAGAAGCATTAGTTGAAGAATACAATGCAAGAAAGCAAGCTTATACAGCATCAGCAAAAAAAAAAAAAAAAAAACCTTCCCATTTCACACATTTGGTCAATCCAAATGTTTGTCTAGTTCAGCCTTAAATTTATTTAAGCGATCAACTTCCACAACAACAGACGGAAGTCTGTTCCAGCAATCAGCTACCCATTGGCTAAAGTCAAACTTCCGCACATCTATTCTACAACTCTCTTTCCTCAATTTGAATCAATGCCCCCTCAGGTTCTTAATCTGAGGAAGTAGCCCATTAGCATTGAGCCTGCTCAAACCATTCAAGACCTTATACACCTCAATCAGATCACTTCGCAGGTGCCTAGTTTCCAGATGTTGAAACTTGCAGAACTTCCACGACAACAAATGGAAGTCTGTTCCAGCAATCAACTACCCGTTGGCTAAAGGCAAACTTCTGCACATCTATTCTACAACTGCCATTCCTCAATTTGAATCTATACCCACTCAGGTTCTTAGTCTGAGCAAGCGGAAGTATCCCGTCAGCATTAAGCCCAGCCCTTTGTTCCTCTCCCAATCTTGTTGCCCTTCTCTGTATTCGTTCTAGCAACTCTACATCCTTCCTAAAATGAGGCCTCCAGACCTGTATACAGTACTCAAGGTGTGGCCTGACCACTGCCTTATACAAAGGGTTAATCACTTCCTTGTCTCTGCTAGCAAAATTCCTATATATCAATGACAAAACTCCATGACCTGCTCTGGCAGCCCACTTGCACTGCTCAGAAAACTACATATCTGACTGCACAATTACCACCCAGGTCTTTTTCATTCTCCACCTCATTGAGTGTAGTACAACATAGTTGGTATGTTTCTCCTTGGTTATTGCTACCCATATGCAGTACTTTCGAAGGCAGATGTTATTGGGATATCAGAGACTTGGTGTCACACAGATATAAGGGATGCAGAACTGCAATTTGGGGAGTACAACGTCTACAGAAAGGATAGACAGGATAGGAAGGGAGGAGGGGTTATGCTATTAGTTAAGAAACACATAAAAACCAAGGAAGTGAAGCCAGTCGACATCGCTGAACAGTGCAGTGTGGAGTCAGTTTGGTGTGACATAAACATTGGGAGATCAAAATTGAGAGTAGGAGTGTGCTATAGGCCTAATGACTCTGATGAGTATAATAAGGAACTGTACAGGGAAATAGAGTGGGCCAGTAAATCAGAGTGTCTTATAATGGGAGATTTTAATTTCCCAGATATTGACTGGAATTTGGGGGCTGGTTACTCACACACTAGCAGGACTTTTGTGGATTTATTAGATGATTGTTTTCTACATCAGCATGTTCGGGAGGCAACTAGAGGGAGTAATACTCTTGATTTGATTATCAGCAGTGATTCTTCATGCATTAAGAATCTGCAGATAAATGAACCACTAGGTGGCAGTGATCACAGTGTGCTGAAGTGGGATTTACTCAAAGAGGTAACTACCATTAGGGGTAAAGGGAAGGGTTATTGCTTCCGTAAAGGCGACTACGATGGACTGAGACAGTATTTAAATTCTATACAGTGGGACCAACTGATGATGTTACCAACAGCAAATTCAAAATGGGAAGCATTCAAAGAACTTATCTTGGAAGCTACTAGGCTTTACATACCAACTAAGAAATATTGTTCAAGGTTTAGGCCAAAATGGATGTCAGATGAACTAATGAGGCATATGGCAGAGAAGAAAAATGCATGGGATACATACAAATTAACACATGACACAGAAGCCTATGATAGATACAAGTTGATATGCAACCAAGTTACAAAGGAGGTTAGGCAGGCGAAGGCAGATTACGAGAAATCCTTGGCAAGGGATGCAAAGAAAAACAGCAAAGAGTTCTTTACTTATGTAAACTCTAGAAGGAAGGGGATGAATCAGATTGGTCCACTTGATATTGATGGGTCAAGTGTTGATGATCCTGCTCAGGTTGCTAACAAACTAAATGAATATTTTGCATCGACATTCACACATGAGGAGTTATTCAGCGAGGGGAATGCCAGAGGTGTATTCAACTCTAGCAGTAAGCTACAGAATCTTGAAATAACTGGGAGTAAAGTGGAGGAGAAACTGTTGAAGATAAACACAAGAAAGGCACCCGGGGTGGATGGGATCTATCCAGTTATATTAAAGGAGGCAGCAAAGGAAGTAAGCAAGCCCTTAGCCATAATTATGAGAGCTTCCTTGGACTCAGGGGAGGTACCCATAGACTGGAAATGTGCAAATGTGACCCCATTTCACAAAGGAGGATCAAAGGCTGACACAAGTAATTATAGACCTGTGAGCTTAACTTCTGTTCCAGGAAAATTAATGGAGGCACTGGTTAAAGAAGCACTGCAGGATCATTTAGACAAGACTTCAGTTATAGCTCAGACACAGCATGGTTTTGTTAAGGGGAGGTCTTGCCTGACCAACTTGATTGGATACTATGATGCAGTCACAAAAGAACTGGATGCAGGGAATAACTTTGATATTATATACTTGGATCTTAGAAAGGCTTTTGATACTGTTGCACATGGAAGACTGCTACACAAATTGGAGCAGTGTGACATTGGAGGCAAATTGCTGCTATGGATAAAGGGGTGGTTGAGGGGGAGAAGACAGAGAGTGGTAATCAATGGACACTGCTCATCGTGGACTGATGTTATTAGTGGAGTCCCTCAGGGCTCAGTGTTGGGTCCATTATTGTTTTCTGTATTTATAAATGATATTGAAGATGGTATATCGGGCTTAATGTCCAAGTTTGCGGACGATACAAAGGTTGGCAGGGTTGTCAAGGACACTGCTGACACTATGCTGCTGCAACAGGATCTGGAAAGGTTGAGCAGATGGGCTGAGAGGTGGCAAATGAAGTTTAACATTGACAAATGTAAAGTACTACACATGGGAAACAGCAACCCCAGAGCAACGTATCAACTCTGTGGTACTACACTGACAGTGGTAGAGAATGAAAGGGACTTGGGGGTGGTTGTGCAGGCAGATATGAAGTTCTCTGAGCAGTGCAGACAGGCTGCAAGAGTAGCTCATGGAGTATTGTCAATGATATACAGGAATTTTTCCAGCAGGGATAAGGAGGTGATTATTCCATTGTATAAGGCGATGGTCAGGCCACACCTAGAGTACTGTATACAGGTCTGGAGGCCTCATTTCAAGAAGGATGTAGAGCTGCTGGAACGAGTACAGAGAAGGGCAACAAGATTAGTGAATGGAACAAAGGGGTGCTCTTACGAAGAAAGGCTTAAGTTTTGCAAATTACAGTGTCTGGAGACTAGGCACCTGCGAGGTGATCTGACAGAGGTGTATAAAGCCTTGAATGGTTTAAGCATGCTCAATGCTGATGGGATTCTTCCTCTAGCTCAGAAAAATCACCTGAGAGGGCATAAATTCAAATTGAGGAAAGACAGATGTAGGATAGACGTGCGGAAATTTGCCTTTAGCCAGCGGGTGGTTGGTTGGTGGAACAGACTTCCATCCCTTGTGGTGGAGGTTGATAGCCTAAATAAGTTTAAGGCTCAACTGGACAGGTATTTTGAACGAACAGAGGGGTGAAGTGGAAGTGTGTTTTTTTTTTTTTTTTTTTGGCTGATGCTGCATAAGCTTGCTTTCTTGCATCAAATGCCTCTACTAATGCTAATGCTAACAAATGGAAGTCTGTTCCAGCAATCAACTACCCGTTGGCTAAAGGCAAACTTCTACACATCTATTCTACAACTGCCATTCCTCAATTTGAATCTATACCCACTCAGGTTCTTAGTCTGAGCAAGCGGAAGTATCCCGTCAGCATTAAGCCCAGCCCTTTGTTCCTCTCCCAATCTTGTTGCCCTTCTCTGTATTCGTTCTAGCAACTCTACATCCTTCCTAAAATGAGGCCTCCAGACCTGTATACAGTACTCAAGGTGTGGCCTGACCACTGCCTTATACAAAGGGTTAATCACGTCCTTGTCTCTGCTAGCAAAATTCCTATATATCAATGACAAAACTCCATGACCTGCTCTGGCAGCCCACTTGCACTGCTCAGAAAACTACATATCTGACTGCACAATTACCACCCAGGTCTTTTTCATTCTCCACCTCATTGAGTGTAGTACAACATAGTTGGTATGTTTCTCCTTGGTTATTGCTACCCATATGCAGTACTTTGCATTTGCCAATGTTAAACTTCAGTTGCCTCTTCTCAGCTCATCTGCCTAACTTTCTAGATCCTGTTGCAGTAGCATACTGTCATTAACAACACTTCCAACATTTGTATCATCTGCAAATTTGGACATTAAGCCTGATATATCAGGCCTTCATCGATATCATTGATAAATACACAAAACAGCAATGGGCCCAGCACCAAAACCTGGGGAACTCCACTAATAACATTAG
Organism: Mastigoproctus giganteus; assembly: GCF_048544385.1. Taxonomy (NCBI): domain Eukaryota; kingdom Metazoa; phylum Arthropoda; class Arachnida; order Uropygi; family Thelyphonidae; genus Mastigoproctus; species Mastigoproctus giganteus. Next base: position 242,818,403 of record NC_143578.1, read on the forward strand.
TCCACGTACAGCAGTGTCCATTTATTACCACTCTCTACCATCTCCCATTCAACCATCCCTTTATTCATTGCAGTAACTTGCCCCTAATGCCATACTGCTCCAATTTGTACAGAAGTCTTCCATGTGCAACAGTATCAAAAGCTCTCCTCAAATCCAAGTATATGATATCAAAATTATTTTTTGCATCCAGTTCCTTTGTGACCACATCATAGTATCCAATCAAATTGGTCATATAATACTTCCCCTTAACAAACCCATGCTGTGTCTCAGCTACTGCTATGTTGTCTAGGTGATTCGGTATCACATCTTTAACCAGTGACTACATTATTTTCCCCAGAACAAAAGTTAAACTAACAGGTCTATAATTATTTGTGTTGCCCTTCGAACCCCCCCCCTTGTGAATTGGGGATACATTTGCACATATACAGTCCATGGGGACTGTATATGTGCAAATGGGGTTTGCTTACTTCCCTTGCTGCCTCCATTATAACTGGATAGATTACATCTGCCCCAGGTGCCTTCTTTATGTTTAACTTCAACAATTTCTCCTCCACTTTGTTTTCAGTTATTACAGAATCGCTTAGCTCCCTGTTAGAGTTTGATAAACTTCTGGCATTTCCCCTCCTTGAATAAATCCTCATGTGTGAATGTAGATGCAAAATACTCATTCAGTTTATAAGCTACCTGAGCATGATCATCAATAGTCAACCCATCTATGTTAGGTGGTCCAATCTGATTCATTCCTTTCCTTCTAGAGTTTACATAAGTAAAGAACTCTTTGCTGTTTTTCCTTTGCCTAAGATTTCTCGTAATCTGCCTTTGCATGCCTAATCTCCTTTGTGACTTTATAACAGACTAGTTTAAATCTGCCGACCGGGCTAGCCGAGTGGGTAAAGTACCTGCCCGGCAATCCAAAGGTCGCAGGTTCGATTCCCGCCTCGGGCTTGGATCAAAGTACTGCAAAAACCTTGGGAGGTGCAATATGACCACAGAAGCCGATGCGCCAAAAACTACCAAATCAAAAAAAAAAAAAAAAAAAAAAGTTTATATCTGTTGTAGGCTTATGTGTCGCCTGATAATTTATATGCATACCATGCATTTTTCTTCTCTGCCACGAGCCTCATTAATTCATCCGCCATCCATTTAGGCCTGAAGCTTGAACAGTATTTCTTAATTAGTATGAAAAGCCTAGTAGCCGTCAAGATTAAGTACCCGAAGGCTTCCCATTTAGAATTCATCATTGGTAACATCCTATTGTATAGAATAGAATAGGCCTAAATGGATGTCAGATGAAGTAATGAGGCTTGTGGCAGAGAAGAAAAATGCATGGGATGCATATAATTTATCAGGCGACATAGAAGCCTGTGGTAGATATAAGCTAGTATGTAATCAAGTCACAAAGGAGGTTAAGCAAGCGAGGGCAGAGCATTAGTATTAGTAGAGGCATATCATGCAAAAAAGCAAGCTTATTCAGCATCAGCCAAAAAAAAAAAAAACACCCCACTCCCATTTCACCCCTCCATTCGATCGAAATACCTGTCCAGCTGAGCCTTAAATTTGTTTAGGCTATCAACTTCAACAACAAGTGATGGAAGTCTGTTCCACCAACCAACCAACTACCCGCTGGCTAAAGGCAAATTTCTGCACATCTATCCTACATCTGTCTATCCTCAATTTGAATTTATGCCCTCTCAGGTGATTATTCTGAGCAAGAGGAAGAATCCCATCAGCATTGAGCATGCTCAAACCATTCAGGGCCTTATACACCTCTATCAGATCACCTCGCCGGTGCCTAGTCTCCAGACACTGTAATTTGCAAAACTTAAGCCTTTCTTCGTAAGAGCAACCCTTCGTTCCGTTCGCTAACCTTGTTGCCCTTCTCTGTACTCGTTCCAGCAGCTCTACATCCTTCTTGAAATGAGGCCTCCAGACCTGTATACAGTATTCAAGGTGTGGCCTGACCATTGCCTTATACAAGGGAATAATCACCTCCTTATCCCTGCTAGAAAAATTCCTGTATATCATTGACAAGACGCCATGAGCTACTCTTGCAGCCCGTCTGCACTGCTCAGAGAACTTCATATCTGCCTGCACAATTACCCCCAGGTCCTTTTCATTCTCTACCACTGTCAGTGTAGTACCACAGAGTTGATATGTTGCTCTGGGGTTGCTGTTTCCCATATGTAGTACTTTACATTTGTCAATGTTAAACTTCATTTGCCACCTCTCAGCCCATCTGCTCAACTTTTCTAGATCCTGTTGCAGCAGCATACTGTCATTAGTGTCCTTAAAAACCCTGCCAACCTCTGTATAATCTGAAAACTTGGACATTAAGCCTGATATACCGTCATCAGTGTCATTTATAAATACAGAAAACAACAATGGACCCAGTACTGAACCCTGAGGGACTCCACTAATAACATTAGTCCACGATGAGCAGTGTCCATTGATTACTACTCTCTGTCTTCTCCCACTCAACCATCCCTTTATCCATAGCAGCAATTTGCCTCAAATGCCACACTGCTCCAATTTGTGCAGCAGTCTTCCATGTGCAACAGTATCAAAAGCCTTTCTAAGATCCAAATATATGATATCAAAGTTGTTCCCTGCATCCAGTTCCTTTGTAACTACATCATAGTATCCAATCAAATAGGTCAGGCAAGACTTTCCCATAACCAAACCATGCTGTGTTCAAGCTATAACTGAAGTCTTGTCTAGATGATCCTGCAGTGCTTCTTTAACCAGTGCCTCCATTAATTTTCCTGGAACAGAAGTTAAACTCACAGGTCTATAATTACTTGTGTCAGCCTTCGACCCTCCTTTGTGAATTGGGGTCACATTTGCACATCTCCCGTCTATGGGTACCTCCCCTGAGTCCAAAGAAGTTCTCATAGTTATGGCTAAGGGTTTGCTTACTTCCTTTGCTGCCTCCTTTAATATAACTGGATAGATCCCGTCCACCCCGGTGCCTTTTTTTTATGTTTATCTTCAACAATTTCTTGTCCACTTTCCTCTCAGTTATTACAGAATAATCCATCTCACTGCCAGAGTTTAACTCACCTCTGGCATTCCCCTCTCTGAATAACTCCTCATGGGTGAATGTAGATGCAAAATACTCATTTAGTTTGTTAGCCACTTGAGCAGGATCGTCAACAGCTGAACCATCAATATCCAGTGGACCAATCTGATTCATCCCTTTCCTTCTAGAGTTTACATAGGTAAAGAACTCTTTGTTGTTTTTCTTTGCATCCGTTGCCAAGGATTTCTCATAATCTGCCTTTGCTTGCCTAATCTCCTTTGTGACTTGGTTACAAAGGAGAGGTTAATGATGTCCATCATTAACCTCTTGATTGCATGGTGGAAGAGATGGGAGAGAATTTACTGGATCTATGCTCTAGAGACTAAACATAAGTCCATCAATTCAAGCCCCTACTGGTGGTATTGCACCAGTTCACGAGAGCCATCTACCACTAATTATTGCCTTGTAAGAGAGAGGTATTCCTCTGTGTGGTATGGATGCCACATCTCGACTACAGTTGGTTCACTCCTGGATGGTAACCCACAGTGTGCTTGGTGCTGTATTTCAAAACTTGCACGGGGGGGTTATACTCGGGGTTACCACTAGTCCCACCATCACGAAGGTACAAGCATAGGATTTGGCAGTCACAGACTGGCCAGACTTCGCTGAAATTGGGTCCACTTCACTTGAGTGTCACCTGAATATCAGTTTCATCAGCAGTTTAGACTCCCAGGTAGCTAGCACATATTGGCATATTTGAGAGAATAAATAAATAAATAAATAAATAAATTTTCTGTTTATACTCCGGCACGACAACCAAGTCAGTAGAGTTTACAGTAAATCGTCAATACAAATATTTATCGTATTTAGTAGTCACGGGCTTGAACCCCGGTCCATTCAAGGAACGCATGCTATGCACTCTCGCTCCTGACCACTGGGCTACGTCAGGCCTTGTCTGAGACACCTTCAAGGACCCAAGGAATTACCATGTACATGACAATTAAAGTGATTACTGGTCTGCAGTAATCCTTTTAATTTTTGTTCAGTGATACCCATATACTTCTCTCAGGAAGGATTAAGTGAAGATTATCATATGACCCTATATCTTTGTGGTTTTGGTATGTTAACTGTTTTTTGGTATGTTAACTGTTTTTTGGTATGTTAACTGTTTTAGGAGTTATTTCATGAACCATATGTGGACTTTCAGGATTGAGTTCCCCAAATGTGTGTGTCGGACACACACATTTGGGGAATTAAGTTAAATTTTGAAAATTTAACTTAAATACATTTAAATACTAGTTTGTTTCTGTTTCGATTTAAATTAGATTGAAATTATTAACAAATCACAATTTAGAAACAAAATTCTAATTCTTAAATTTAAAATCTTTAATAAAAAAAAAAAAAACTTGCTGTTAAAAAGTAACAGCAAGTAACAACTTTTCTTTCTGATATGGTAATATTATTTACATCTATTTATGACTTCTATAATCCCAAATTGATTACTGTTTGCAACAATGACTGGCAAGTGTGATTTTCTTCTTTGATTTCAAAGCTGTTGCTGTCTGTTGGAAACAGTGTGCAATTACTTGGAAACAGGCAGAACATAGCAGTTTCAAATTGGCTTCAAAAAATTGTGCGTGCACACGCATGCATGCATATGTACACGTGTACTTGCTCTGTAGAGCCCACCTGGAGAAATAAAAAATATTCATGTTGGGGATAAAAATGTGTGTGTGCACCCACACTTTTATACTCAACATACATGAAACTTATTTGATATACACTGAGTGGACAGAAATCATGGGATACCTACCTGGTAATGGGTAGTTCCACCTTTCCCCCAGATAAGAGCAGTTACATTGCGAGGCATTGAGTCTACTAGTTCACAAAAGCGTTCCACAAGTATTTCCACCATGCTTGCTGTACTGCTGTCCATAATTCCATCACGTTCCTGGATGGAGTATCCGAAGCTTGAATGGACCTTTCCACAGCATCCCAAAGATGCTCCGCAGGTTTCATGGCTAGTGAATGGGGAAGCCATTCCATGGTGGTAAAATCTGCGAATTGCTCTTCGAACCATGTTCTAGTCACCATGGCTTTGTGGGGAGGCACATTGTCCTGCTGGAAGAGTCCATTGCTCTGTGGGTGCACAATGACCATGAAGGGATGCAGATGGTCTGCAAGAGTGGACATAACCCGGACTGTTCAGAGATGTATCTAGACCAGGGGTCCCCAAAATACAGCCTGTGGGCCAATTCCGGCCCATGTATATTTTAATTAGATTGTAAAAATTAATGTTTATATTAATTAGATCACAAAAATTTATGAAAAACACATTTTACAGATTATTTTAACATTTGTCAGTTGATTAATAGTGTTTGACACCTCTGTGTCATCAGCTTAGTCTTGTTAGATATTAATTCTTTTATTTCCACTCAAAGCTTATTCTTTGAAACATCATTAAAATAATTCGTTAATCTTGACCCTGTCATTAAATAGCAATAACCATTAGAGACAGCAATTAGGGATTTCCTAATCCCTTGGCTTGGGTGATGCTTGCATCCCCTCCATAGTGACCTTCTCCTTTCATAGTAGAGGTAATTTTCTGCCCATTATGTTGTAAATATTTTTCTTTAGTACCAAGTTCACTTCTTAAGTTTTAAGTTAAACCCTTGTTAGAGTCTTGTGTATATGATTTTCGTTTAATAAACTGTTAAGAGAAAATACAGAGGTGTTGTTTCAATTGAATGCTTCGCACGTCCAGCCATCTTTGGTAGCCTCAACAAATAGCTTTATGAAAATCTGGGCGAAAACAACAAGTTAGTGTCGTGTTTTGTAGTCAAATAAGTAGGTACTGTTTTTATCTGATGTTACCTTTTTGGTTGTAATTAAAATCACATTCCCTGTTGTACGAAAAGCTACAGAAACGATTTGCTAAAAATCAACTGTTTAAATTTTTTTTGTAATAAACCTTAAAAATTTATTTCAAATTTGTAAATAAATTTATGTTACGAGCATTTTTTTTTAAATTTTTTATTCCAGTGACTCCATAAAAATAATGTTGAAGTTGACATAGAAAAAAGAAGTTGATGCTGTGTCGCGTTTTCAAAGAGCAGTGGCCAATTAATTATTTTTTGCACTGATTAATGATACTTGCACTTGTCTTATTTGCAATGAAGCCTTGTCAGTGTTCAAGGAATATAATGTGAAACATCACTACACCACAAAATCACTATGCCTCAAATTACAATGAATTTCAAAGAGCCTTGAGGCAGAGAAAACTCCAAGAACAAACCCAGACTTTTCAGAGTCAACAACAGAAGATTAGAACTTTTACTCATCAAAATTTATCTGCAATTAGAGTTAGTTTTCAAGACTCCCAAATCATTGCCGAAGAAGGAAGGGCCTTTACAGATAGAGAATCTGCAAAACGAATTTGTTTCGCAATTGCAGAAGAAGTATGTCCCGAGAATGTAAAAAATTTTGCATCTGTAAGTTATCTTCATCAACTGTAAGGAGAATATTTGAAGATTTAGGAGGCGATGTGTGAAATCAACTCATAGAAAAAGTTCTTGAATTCATACATTTTTCAATAGCAGTTGATGAGAGTGAAGTTATAATTACTAATTTTTATGAGGTGTAAAGCAAAGTTTTGAAGGAACTGAAGAGCTAGTTGCATTGAAAACTACAACAACAGGAGAAAATATATTTGAGTGTGTCAGAAGCACACTCAAAAATAGGGTCGATACTAAAATTGGGTTCATGGGTCCATCTTTAGAGTAAAAATATTAAAAAACCAATGCAATTTCATTGTATAATTCACCAGCAGTCTTTGTGAGGAAAATTTTCAGGTGCTGATTCAGTCATGGCAATTGTTGATATCAACAGTAAATTTTGTTTGCAAGGCTGGTCTATTTTTTTTTTTTTTTTATAAAAACTGCAAACACAAGAGGCATTAGAACCTATAGTACTTAATATTGTGCTTGGGTTGCAGGTTGAGAAGACAAAAAAAGATATTTGTTGACATTAGATTTGAACTTTTGAAGGCTGTAATTTTCAGGAAGTACGTAAGAAGGAAGGTCGTTCCAGAAAATGGCAGTTGAATGAATAAACAAGGAAGATGAAAAGTTGATTCTGTGAGTTTTAAGTTAGACAGTAAATGGATGTTGGCTGGTGGCGGCATGTGTTCGGACTGTTTTGAAAGAGAGAGTGGGAATTATAGAAGCCAATTCAGAAGAACAGTGCCCATGGAAGTGTCTGTAGAAAAGGCATTCAGCAGAAACAGTACGTCTATGAGACAGTGAGTGGAGAGACTCCACTTTAATTAACCTAACTGCTCTCTTCTGAATGGAATCTAGAAGCCTGAGAGAGGTTTTTTGGGCACCACCCCAGATGTGGGAACAATATTCTATGGTAGGGCGGATTTGCAATTAGCATTAGCATTAGCATTAGTAGAGGCATTTGATGCAAGAAAGCAAGCTTATGCAGCATCAGCCAAAAAAAAAAAAAAAAAAAGTAACATAAATAAATAAAAATAACCACTTCCACTTCACCCCTCTGTTCGTTCGAAATACCTGCCCAGCTGAGCCTTAAACTTATTTAGGCAATCAACTTCCACGACAAGGGATGGAAGTCTGTTCCACCCACCAACCACCCGCTGGCTAAAGGCAAATTTCCGCACATCTATCCTACATCTGTCTTTCCTCAATTTGAATTTATGCCCTCTCAGGTGATTTTTCTGAGCTAGAGGAAGAATCCCATCAGCATTGAGCATGCTTAAACCATTCAAGGCTTTGTACACCTCTATCAGATCACCCCGCTGGTGCCTAGTTTCCAGACACTGTAATTTGCAAAACTTAAGCCTTTCTTCGTAAGAGAACCCCTTTGTCCCATTCACCAATCTAGTTGCCCTTCTCTGTACTCGTTCCAGCAGCTCTACATCCTTCCTGAAATGAGGCCTCCAGGCCTGTATACAGTACTCTAGGTGTGGCCTGACCATTGCCTTATACAAGGGAATAATCACCTCCTTATCCCTGCTAGAAAAATTCCTATATATCATTGACAATACACCATGAGCTACTCTTGCAGCTCGTCTGCACTGCTCAGAGAACTTCATATCTGCCTGCACCACCACCCCCAGGTCCCTTTCATTCTCTACCACTGTCAGTGTAGTACCACAGAGTTGATACGTTGCTCTGGGGTTGCTGTTTCCCATATGTAGTACTTTACATTTGTCAATGTTAAACTTCATTTGCCACCTCGAAGCCCATCTGCTCAACCTTTCCAAATCCTGTTGCAGCAGCATAGTGTCAGTAGTGTCCTTGACAACCCTGCCAACCTTCGTATCGTCTGCAAACTTGGACATTAAGCCTGATATACCATCATCAATATCATTTATAAATACAGAAAACAATAAAGGCCCCAATACTGAACCCTGAGGGACTCCACTAATAACATTAGTCCACGATGAGCAGTGTCCATTGATTACCACTCTCTGTCTTCTCCCCCTCAACCACCCCTTTATCCATAGCAGCAACTTGCCTCCAATGCCACACTGCTCCAATTTGTGCAGCAGTCTTCCATGTGCAACAGTATCAAAAGCCTTTCTAAGATCCAAGTATATAATATCAAAGTTATTCCCTGCATCCAGTTCTTTTGTGACTGCATCATAGTATCCAATCAAATTGGTCAGGCAAGACTTCCCCTTAACAAAACCATGCTGTGTCCTAGCTATAACTGAAGTCTTGTCTAGATGATCCTGCAGTGCTTCTTTCACCAGTGCCTCCATTAATTTTCCGGGAACAGAAGTTAAACTCACAGGTCTATAATTACTTGTGTCAGCCTTTGATCCCCCTTTGTGAATTGGGGTCACATTTGCACATCTCCAGTCAATGGGTACCTCCCCTGAGTCCAAGGAAGCTCTCATAATTATGGCTAAGGGTTTGCTTACCTCCTTTGCTGCCTCCTTTAATATAACTGGATAGATCCCATCCACCCCAGGTGCCTTTCTTGTGTTTATCTTCAACAATTTCTCCTCCACTTTGCTCTCAGTTATTACAAGATTCTCTAGCTTACTGCTAGAGTTGAATACACCTCTGGCATTCCCCTCGCTGAATAACTCCTCATGTGTGAATGTCGATGCAAAATATTCATTTAGTTTGTTAGCTACCCGAGCAGGGTCATCAACAGTTGACCCATCGATCTCAAGTGGACCAATCTGATTCATCCCCTTCCTTCTAGAGTTTACATAAGTAAAGAACTCTTTGCTGTTTTTCTTCGCATCCCTTGCCAAGGATCTCTCGTAATCTGCCTTCGCCTGCCTAACCTCCTTTGTAACTTGGTTACAGATCAACTTGTATCTATCATAGGCGTCCGTGTCACGTGTTAATTTGTATGTATCCCATGCATTTTTCTTCTCTGCCATATGCCTCATTAGTTCATCTGACAACCATTTAGGCCTAAACCTTGAACAATATTTCTTAGTTGGTATGTAAAGCCTAGTAGCTTCCACGATAAGTTCTTTGAATGCTTCCCATTTTGAATTTGCTGTTGGCAATATCATCAGTTGATCCCACTGTATAGAATTTAAATACTGTCTCAGTCCATTGTAGTCGCCTTTACGAAAGCAATACCCCTTCCCTTTACCCCTAATGGTAGTTACCTCTTTGAGTAACTCCCACTTCAGCACACTGTGATCACTGCCACCAAGTGGTTCATTTATCTGCAGATTCTTAATGCATGAAGAATCACTACTGATAATCAAATCAAGAGTATTACTCCCTCTAGTTGCCTCCCGAACATGCTGATGTAGAAAACAATCATCCAATAAATCCACAAAAGCCTTGCTACTGTGTGAGTGACCAGCCCCCAAATTCCAGTCAATATCTGGGAAATTAAAATCTCCCATTATAAGACTCTCTGATTTACTGGCCCACTCTATTTCTCCGAACAGTTTCTTATTATACTCATCAGAGTCATTAGGCCTATAGCACACTCCTACTCTCAATTTTGATCTCCCAATGCTTATGTCACACCAAACTGACTCGACACTGCACTGTCCAGCGATGTCGACTGGCTTCACTTCCTTGGATTTTATGTGTTTTTTAACTAATAGCATAACCCCTCCTCCCTTCCTATCCTGTCTATCCTTTCTGTAGACATTGTACTCCCCAAATTCCAGTTCTGCATTTCTTATATCTGTGTGACACCACGTCTCTGAAATCCCCACAATATCTGCCTTTGATGTTTTGAGCAATACCTCAAATTCATCAAATTTATTTACTAAACTCCTAGCATTGGTGTACACACAAGTATACATGCACCTGTTCTTTTTCTTAGCTACCCTAACACAACCCATGTGTTTACTTGTACCCCAATGATTCCCAGCAGTCTCTGAAATATCCTGCATCTTATTTTCCAGGCTGCGGCTCATTCCAATAGAAGCAATGCAAGAATCACTTTCACCTCTGCCAGTGGCTACTGTTAATCTATTAGTCCTTGTATCCCCCCAATCTAGCAGTTTTCCGACCCACCTAACATTGCCTCGATAGCATCAGCAAACATTCTTGCACCCTTTCTATTTAAGTGTATCCCATCCCTGTAGAAGCAGTCTCTCCTGTTAACAAGTACAGACCAGGCTGAAAAAAATTCTACCCCTTGAGCCCTGCACAATCTTTCCAGGGCCGAATTGATTGACAGGGCTCTCATCATATACTCCCTCCTATCGTGTCTGGGCAGAATTGCAGACACTTTCAATTTCAACCCTAATTCACGGCTTTTTTTCATCAGTGACCTGTACTTGTCAAGTAATTCCGCCGGTCTCCTACTCTTAATGTCATTAGTGCCAACGTGTACAACTATATCACCTTTTGTGCCCTTAAAAGATGATATCCGCTCTACAACGTCATCAACTTTTGCCCCTGGCAGACATACCCTGGTCCTATTCCACCTATCCTTTTTACAAAGCATGTTTCCCGTTTCCCTGACAATAGAGTCACCAACAACTACTAGTTCCTTTGGGACCAGCGCATTCTGCCTTGGGGGTTGCCGCTGTGTTCCGCGATGACCAAGTGCAAGCTCTGGCATTGGTGTGGGCAGCTGAGAGCTTGATGGGCCCCTCACTTGTAATCCTTCGAGGGCATCCACCCTATCCTTCAAGCTCTCATATAGGCCCATAACAAATTTGTACAGAATGAACAGCTGTTTGGAAGAAAAGTAACGCCAAGAGCGAAAGAGAAAACCCAGTTTTTTTTAGATGCAGAGGAAGCAATATTTCTAATGTGCTTGTGCCAAGAGAGATTAGAAGTCAGGGTAATCCCAAAATGAGATATATCAACTTGCCTAGAAATCGGAGTGTCACCAAAGATAAGCATAGGAGCAGAAGAATCCTTTTTGTGTGATATAAGACAAGACTGAGTTTTAAAATGATTGAAATCACTAAGTTGTCTTTGCCCCACTGGAGAATTACCTGGAGATCAGCATGTAAGGAATTGGTAGCGGATATTTGAGAAGTTGAAGCTGATTGAGAAGGGCAAGGTCTCTCAAACTGTAAAGTGGAATGTAAGGTGTTATCATTGGCAAAACCATGGATAGCATTTTCAGTCAATGGAAGAAGGTCACCAACATACAAGAGGAAAAGAGTGGGGAAAAGAACGGAACCCTGGAGGACACCGGCATTAGTGGAGAAGTTAGAAGACGGCCATCTACCATCATCCTCAGTGAGCGATCAGAGTGAAAACTGGATAACCAGTTACAAAAAACAGTTGGCAAACCATAAGATGGAAGCTTGTTTAGAAGACCTTTATGCCAAACACGATCAAAAGCCTTTGAGATGTCCAGAGCAACTGCCTGTTTTTCACCAAATGTTTCCATTGAACCCGTCCATAAATGATCAACATATGCCCGAACATCACCAATGGATTGACACTGACGGAATCCATACTGGTGATCGTAGATCAGGCGGAAGATCTCCATGTAGTTTAAGAGTTGGTGGTTAATTGATTTCTACATCACTTCAGAAAGAGTAGAAGTAATTGCAATGGGACAATAATTGGATGGGAGGGACACGCCACCCTTTTTAGGAACTGCTGGATATGACCAAATTTCCAAGCAGAAGGAAAAACACCTTTGTGAAAAAAGTGAAAGTGAAAAAAGGCGGCAAAGAAAAGGAGCAAGTTCAGGAGCACAGGCCTTGAGATTAAGTGGAGAAACACCATCAAGACCCTGTGCCTTCCGAGCATCAAGTTTCCTCAAAATCCTTCTGACATCCTTTTGACAGAAGTCCACAGGAGGCATTGAATGGAGCGTGTTGGGAATGGTGGGAGGTGTTTTACCAAGATCATTAATAATGATTTGGAAGAAAAATGGGATGCTAGCAGGTCAGATTTATCCTTGGCTAAAGTGACAAGTGTTCTGCAGGGTCTTTCTGTTATAACGTGTGCGCTTACCCATGTGCTGCTGGTTTTATCTTGCTGTCAATCGAACCTCTCTGTGAATTATACAACTGCCGGTATGAACGCATGCTAATATGTGTATCTAGAAAACCTGGGTTTCATATGATAGTCCAGTAGTTTAGGTTAGGACAAAAATCTTGCACCCTCAAGACTCACTCAGATTGACACTGAGAGCAAGCTCGCAGCATCGAAGATTGCGTTGTGATTTCACTCAAAAATCTTTCTTTGTAATTGGATCTTTGAGCGCCACTTAACTATGGTTCAAAATCAGTGATCTACTCAGAGTTATGTGTAGCAGAGAATTGTCACGAAGCAAAATGATCAACAAAACAAGGTTTATTACACATATAAATCATACAAATAGTTACAAAAGAACCGGTCAAAGTTTTAGCATAATTGGCACATGATTGCTTGGAAACTAATTGAATAGCAGGTATAATCTTGCTGCTACTAGTATTACAATTTTACAGTGTTCTTCGTGTTTGCACTTCCACCATTACTCTCACGAGTATTCACAATGGCTGGTGTCGGTCATACCACACAACTGTTCTACTGCTAGAATAGGGAAATATGTCAACTAAACAATTACAATTAGTATTTTTAACAACTAGGTTGATAGGTCGCGTTCTCTGTTAAATTCTAATTACTAAAAGTAGATAAACAGTTGTCTGAATGTGTCTACGAGAAGAGAGGTCTGTGGATAAGGTTAAAATTAAAGGAGGGGAGTAGGATTACCTTTGAGTGGTCGGGTTTGGTTTGTTCTAAAAAAGGCTAGTCAACTTACTAACAAATTTCCGTTCTTCTTCTGCACTTCTGGATTCTACTCTTCGCTCCATAAGTACAACTTTGGGGGGTGGGGGTATCTGTTCAGCCAACAATATCTGCTATCTTCCTCGGTTTTCTTTATCTGGTGTTCTTCAAGGCTCTGTTGACTACACTCGGCTCTAGAAAATTCTTGAATCTCATCCAGTGACTACCAAATCTCTTCTCACAACTCTGAATGCTCCAAAATCTAGCCAAAGACTCCCTTACAACTCCGAATCCTTCAAAAAACTACCCAAAGACTCCTCGTTTTCTATCCCCTTTTTATATATATACCTCTGCATCCCCCTTCCTGAGTTTCCCATGACCTCCATCTGTCGTTGTGAAAGTTGACAGGTTAGATAAATTTAAGGAGGAACTGGACAGGCATTTGGAGGGAATGGTGTGATTTTTTTTTTATTTTTTTGGCTGATGCTGCATAAGCTCATACACTTGCTTTCTTGCATCACATGCCACTACTACTACTACTACGACCTGTTCTGATTTCACGGGTTAATCATGTGGAGCAAAGAATTACACTTGGGGACTGTCAACTTTTGGGATTTAACACTACTAAAAATGATATGTTATATGTACAAGGGAAATCTCATATTTGTGTAGGGCAGTTTCTCATGTTTTACAATCGCGGTCAATAAACATAAATTGATTCACTTTTACGTACGGAATTTCGAAATGACAGTCAATGTGTTTATCGGATTCGATTGCGTAAGAAATCATGTCTCTTGTTCTGCTTACTCACCTTTCTCTGACAAAAGTCGTGTTCTCCCTCCGTCGTTCTTGGGGCTTTTACGTGTTCGCTGCCTGCCTGCTATTATCAGGAGAAGGACCTGACCTCACTAATTGACTGGACACTTAACGGAGGTATAATGTTTCAACGATCGCATCCCTGGGGCGGTGCTGGATACACGTGCGAAAACGAAAGTGAAACGCAGCTAATTCCAATGGAGTGACGCTACTTTAGTTATACAGGCCACAGAAAAAGTATAGGGCACTTTGAGGAATAAATGCTTCTTAAAAGCGAGCGAAAGGGATAAAAATGATATGATAGCATTTTTACTGGCATTAGTAGAGGCATGTGATGCAAGAAAGCAAACTTATGCAGCATCAGCCAAAAAAAAAAAAAAAAACCCCTTCCACTTCACCCCTCCGTTCGTTCGAAATACCTGTCCAGCAGAGCCTTAAATTTATTTAGGCTATCAACTTCCACAACGAGGGATTTAAGTCTGTTCCACCAACCAACTACCCGCTGGCTAAAGGCAAATTTCCGCACATCTATCCTACATCTGTCTTTCCTCAATTTGAATTTATGCCCTCTCAGATGATTATTCTGAGCAAGAGGTAGAATCCCATCAGCATTGAGCATGCTCAAACCATTCAAGGCTTTATACACCTCTATCAGATCACCTCGCCGGTGCCTAGTCTCCAGACACTGTAATTTGCAAAACTTAAGCCTTTATTCCATTCACTAATCTTGTTGCACTTCTCTGTACTCGTTCCAGCAGCTCTACATTCTTCTTGAAATGAGGCCTCCAGACCTGTATACAGTACTCAAGGTGTGGCCTCACCATTGCCTTATACAAGGGAATAATCACCTCCTTATTCCTGCTAGAAAAATTCCTGTATATCATTGATAAGACAAAATGAGCTACTCTTGCACATGCAAGAGTAGCTCATTGTGTCTTATCAATGATTTATACAAGAGAACCATTTGGTTTTGACAGAGGTGGGAGCAGAGGTGGGCAAAAGTTGCGGCCAATAGTTTTGGCAAGAGACCAGAATGCTCAGCTGCCATTAGGGCAAGAAGCAAGTTTTCTGCTCTTAACCTGTTCAAAATCTAGTTTGGACTGATTAATAACTGGTTTACAATTGTTGCGAAAATGAAACTGAAGAATTGGAAACAAGCCAATTACGATATGCAACATTCTTCTCTTGAACAGTCTTAGCACATTTATTGGAAAACCAAGGTTTTGATAAAGGACGAAATTTTAAAGTTGAGTGTGGAATAAAGGATTCCATTCCTACAAGAATAATTTCACTGACACGATCTGAGCAAACGTTGACATCAGAAGTTTTGAAACAGTAATCCGACCAAGGAAAAGAAGAAAAGAAATCTCGCAGGTCATCCCATTTTGCATTCTTATAATGCCAAACAACGCGAGGTTGGGAATAGCCATGAGATAAAGGCTCCATTGGAGAAGAGAAGAGACAATAACCAAGTTGTGATCAGAGGTGCCTAAAGGATCCCTCACTTCGACCGTGTACTTAGAAGGGTTGTTTGTGAGAAAGAGATCAAGCGTGTTGGCTGTATGGTTAGGATTGTCCTGTATTCAGGTAGGTAAATGAACAATCTGTGCGAGGTCATTAGTAATTGCAAAAGCCTCAGCATCTCGACCAGCTGGGTCAGTGTGACTAGAAAACAGAAGTCAGCTGGGGTTGTGAACATTGAAATCACCAATAAACATTATCCCACTGTTAAGAAAGTTGGACTGGAGAAAGTCGAGTTCCAAAGAGAGGAAGTCAAAGAGCTCTAAGTGATTAGTGGAGTTAGGAGAACGGTAGAGACAACAGATGAATTTGACAGAATGAGGTAGAGAGATTTTAAGTCAGAGAAGATTGAAAAGAGGAGATTCCAAATTACCAAGTCTCTGATAGAGAATATCAGAATGGACATATGCACAAGTACCACCTTTGTGGCAAAAAAGAATCATTCAGCGAATAATTCAGGCAACTGATATGAGCAGTAGTTGAATCAACCGATAACTGAGATTCTGTCAGAAAAAAGTACATGGGGTTTGGCAGGCTGCAAGTGGAAATGGACATCGTTGAGATTAGAACTGAGACCATGTATATTTGTGAAATGAACTACGAAGTGTTTGGGAGATTTAGATCTTTTCGCAGATAAGCTTACTCTATTAGTTTGACAATTCATTGTGTATTCAATAGTAAGAAAAAGTGGGGGAGACATGATGTATGAAGTAATGAAATTTTTGGATATGCAAGAATATACCCAGATCCTTGACATAACGTGGCCTCGACGATGCCCCGCATACACACTGCTCGGACTCCCGCCAGTTACCATCTGGCATAGTAGAGGTAGCAAGATTATACACTAACTGATCTGGAAGTCTCCTACAGAGAGTTAATAATAGGTTCAGTCCGGTGTACTAAATAGTGGCCAGCCTGTGAACACCGTTTTTGAGCTGTACCGTCGAAATGTAAGGAAGATTGGATCTCACCATGATGTCCATCGTAACCTCAAAAGTCATCAGTCTTACTGCATAATGAAGAGATGGGGAAGGGTTGACTGGAACTTTACTCAAGAGACTAAACATGCGTTCCACCACCTCAAGCCTCCAGTAAGCAAAGTGGTGGTATTGCACTGATTGATGAGAGTCATTTACCACCTAGTATTTTCTGGTAACCCAGAGGGCCAGCATTCCTCCATGTGGTATGGGCACCACACCTCAATCCCTGCTTATGTTGGTTCACACCTGGGTGGTCACCGACAGTGTGCTTGCACATGGAGGTTATACCCAAGATTACTAACAGTCCCACCATCGTGAAGGTGCGAGCAGAGGATTTGTCTGTCACAGACCATCCGGACTTTGCCGAAATTGGGTCTACTTGACTTGAGTGTTACCCGAATATCAGTACCATCAGCGTTTTAGACTCCCAGGTAGCAAGTACAGCTTGTCTGTGACAACTTCAAGGACCTTCAGCAATTCAAAAATTTTCTTGAAACAATTGAGGCTGAATATGGTGATTTGCTGTACAACACAGCTGTCAGTTGCAGGCTCCGAAAAAAACGATAAGTGTTTGCCTTTTTATTTACATAATTGTTATTTTATATTGTACTTAATACATAGTCTTATAGTTATAGTTACGCTCTTTATTTTTATTTTAATTTAGATAAACAGTTTTTGTAGATATATGTAATACTTAATCCATTATTTCGTTTGAATCTTGCAGCCATTATTTTTGTATATAGTGGTAGGGAATTCAAATTTTTAATTAAGGTAGTTAGGTAGCTCTAATGTATAATTTATAGAGTATTACACTTCACTGTTTCTATTAGATAGCGTAGTATTGACATTTAATTAATTTAACTTATTGATTTTATTAATTTAAAGTATCATGCCCCAAACTAGAGCAGCAAAGCAACGGGCACAAAGTGGCAGGAGAGCTGTGACTCGGGGGAGAACTGAGGGGGGCGATTCTCCAACACATCACAGCCTAAAAAAATGTGCAACTTGTGAAATGTTTGCCGAACTCTCTGGAACAGAACATGACATTGCCATGGGGGATGTCTTTGTGTGTGCGCGATGTAAGGAGTGTAAGGAAATCAGGCGACAACTCAGCGTTGCTATGGGCCTATATGAGAGTTTGAAGGACAGGGTGGATGCCCTCGAAAGATCTAAATTGAGGGGCCCATCAGGCTCTCAGCTGCCCACATCACGCCAGAGCTTGCACTTGGTCATCACGCAACACAGCGGCAACCCCCAAGGCAGATGTGCTGTTCCCACAGGAACTAGTAGTTGTTGGTGACTCTATTGTCAGGGAAACGGGAAACATACTTTGTAAAAAGGATGGTGGAACAGGACCAGGGTATGTCTGCCAGGGGCAAAGGTTGATGAAGTTGTAGAGCGGATATCATCTTTTAAGGGCTCAAAAGGTGATATAGTTGTACACATTGCCACTAATGATATTAAGAGTAGGAGACCGGCGGAATTACTTAACAAGTACAGGTCACTGTTGAAAAAAAGCCGTGAATTAGGGTTGAATTGAAAGTGTCTGCAATTCTGCCCAGACACGATAGGAGGGAGTATATCATGAGAGCCCTGTCGATCAATCCAGCCCTGGAAAGATTGTGCAAGGCTCAAGGGGTAGAATTTTTTTCAGCCTGGTCTGTACTTGTTAACAGGAGAGACTGCTTCTACAGGGATGGGATACACTTGAATAGAAAGGGTGCAAGAATATTTGCTGACGCTATCCAGACAGTGTTAGGTGGGTCGGAAAACTGTTAGATTGGGAAGGGGGATACAAGGACTAATAGATTAACAGTAGCCACTGGCAGAGGTGAAAGTGATTCTTGCACTGCTTCTATTGGAATGAGCAGCAGCCTGGAAAATAAGATGCAGGATATTTCAGAGACTGCTGGGAATCATTGGGGTACAAGTAAACACATGGGTTGTGTTAGGGTAGCTAAGAAAAAGAGCAGGTGCATATATACTTGCGTGTACACCAATGCTACAAGTTTAGTAAATAAATTTGATGAATTTGAGGTATTGCTCAAAACATCAAAGGCAGATATTGTTGGGATTTCAGAGACGTGGTGTCACACAGATATAAGGAATGCTGAACTGGAATTTGAGGAGTACAATGTGTACAGAAAGGATAGACAGAATAGAAAGGGAGGAGGTGTATGCTGTTTATTAAGAAAAACATAAAATCAAAAGAAGTGCATCCAGTTGATATAGATGAACAGTGTGCTGTTGAGTCAGTTTGGTGTGACATAAGCACTGCGAAAGCAAAAATAAGAGTAGGAGTGTGTTATAGGCCTAATAACTCGAATGAGTACAATGAACAATTGTACAGAGAAATAGTGGGCTAGTAAATCGGAATGTCTTATAATGGGGGATTTTAACTTCCCAGATATTGACTGGAACTTGTGGGTTGGTCACTCACACACTAGTCAGATTTTGTGGATTTATTGGATGATTGTTTTTTGCAGCAGCATGTTTGAGAGGCAACCAGAAAAAGTAATACTCTTGATCTGGTTATCAGCAGTGATCATTCGTGTATTAAGAATTTGCAGATAAAGGAACCACTAGGTGGCAGTGATCACAGTGTACTGATGTGGGATTTACTTAAAGATTTAATTACCATCAGGGGTAAAGGAAAGGGTTTTTTGCTTCCTTAAAGGTGAGTACAGTGGTCTCCGACAGTTTTTAAATTCTGTACAGTGGGATAAACTGACGATGTTACCAACAGTAAATTCTAAGTGGAAAGCATTCAAGGAATTAATCGTGGAAGCTACTAAAAGTTTCATACCTATTAAGAAATATTGTTCAAGGTTTAGGCCTAAATGGTTATCTAATGAACTAATGAGACTTGTAATAGAGAAGAAAAATGCATGGGATGCACATAAATTATCAAGCGACTCAGAAGCCTATGGCAGATATAAGCTAGTCTGTAATCGGTTGACAAAGGAGGTTAGGCAGGCGAAGGCAGATTACGAGAAATCCTTGGCAAAAGATGCTAAGAAAAACAGCAAGGATTTCTTTACTTATATAAACTCTAAAAGGAAGGGGATGAATCTGATTGGTCCACTTGACATCGATGGTTCGACTGTTGATGATCCTGCTCAGATAGCAAACAAACTGAATGAGTATTTTGCATCTACATTCACATATGAGGAATTATTAAGGTTTGAAAATGACAGAAGGTTATCAAATTGTAGCAGGATACTTAATGATTTTGGAATAACTGAAAGCAAAGTGGATGAGAAATTGTTGAAGTTAAACATAAGAAAAGCACCTGGGGTGGATGGGATCTATCCAGTTATATTAAAGGAGGCGACAAAGCAACTAAGCAAATCCTTAGCCATAATTATGAGAGCGTCCATGGACTCAGGGGAGGTTCCCACGGACTGGAGATGTGCAAATGTATCCCCAATTCACAAAGGGGGATCGAAGAGTGACACGAGTAATTACAGACCAGTTAGTTTCACTTCTGTTCCGGGTAAAATAATGGAGTCACTGGTTAAAGATGCATTGCAGGATCATCTAGACAAGACTGCAGCAATAATTCAGACACAGCATGGGTTTGTTAAGGGAAAGTCTTGTCTGACAAATTTGATAGGATATTATGATGTGGTTACAAAGGTACTGGATGCAAAAAATAATTTTGATTATTATGTATTTGGATTTCAGGAAAGCTTTTGAACCTGTTGCACATGGAAGACTATTGTACAAATTGGAGCAGAATGGTATTAAGGGTAAGTTGCTACAATGGATAAAAGAATGGTTAAGTGGGAGAAGACAGAGGGTGGTAATCAATGGGTGCTCCTCTTCTTGGACTAATGTTATTAGTGGGATCCCACAGGGTTCGGTGTTAGGTCCACTGTTGTTTTGTATATTTATCAATGATATTGATGAAGGTATATCAGGCTTAATGTCGAAGTTTGCAGATGATACAAAGGTTGGCAGGGTTGTTAATGACAGTAATGGCAGTGTGCTACTGGAACAGGATCTAGATAATTTGGGCAGATGGGCTAAAAAGTGGCAACTGAAGTTTAACCTTGACAAATGCAAAGTACTGCATATGGGTAGAAGTAACCCCAGAGAAACGTACCAACTGTGTGGTACTACACTTAAGGTGGTAGAAAATGAAAAAGACCTGGGAGTAATTGTGCAGTCAGATATGAAGTTTTCTGAACAATGCAGACAGGCTGCCAGGGTTGGTCATGGGGTTTTGTCAATGATATATAGGAATTTCGCTAGCAGGGAAAAGGAGGTGATTATCCCTCTGTATAAGGCAATGGTCAGGCCACACCTTGAGTACTACGTACAGGTATGGAGGCCTCATTTTAGGAAGGATGTAGATTTACTTGAGTGTGTACAGAGAAGGGCAACAAGATTGGTGAGGGGAATTAAGGGATCCTCTTACCAAGAGAGGCTTAAGTTCTGCAAATTGCAATGGCTGGAGACTAGGCACCTGTACGGTGATCTGATTGAGGTATATAAGGCCTTGAATGGGTTGAGCACGCTGAATTCTGATGGGATCCTTCCACTTGTTCAGATTACGAACCTATGGGGGCATAAATTCAAATTAAGAAAGGACAGATGTAGATTAGCTGTGCGGAAATTTGCCTTTAGCGAGCGGGTGGTTAATTGCTGGAACAAAAACTTCCATCTGTCGTTGTGGAAGTTGATAGTATGAATAAATTTAAGGAGGAACTGGACAGGCATTTGGAGGGAATGGTGTGTTTTTTTTGTTTTTTTTTGGCTGATGCTGCATAAGTTCATACACTTGCTTTCTTGCATCGCATGCCTATGCTACTACTACACTGAAGTAAGATGGTTAAGTCACGGTAACTTGTTGAAGCGATTTTTTGAACTTAGGATCGAAATAGATCTATTTATGAAAGAAAAATTGAAACCTGATCCGGAACTGTCAGATCTCAATTGGTTGTGGAACCTTGACTTTTCAACAGAGATATCAATGAATGCACATGGATTTTTTTAATATGAAACTACCAGGAAGATACAAACCAGATACAAACTTGTCAGTGAATTGTATTATAATGTCCGAACCATTAGAAACAAAACTGGAGTTATTTAAAAGTGAAATACTTCGGAATAATTTTTCACATTTTCAATTGTGATAATTTGTCTAAAAATATGCACAGTTGTAATTTTTCTACTGAAAATTTTGTTCAAAACATTAGTTTGTTGCAGGAACATTTTGCGGAAAGATTTTTTTGATTTTAAAAATAGTTCAAAGGTTTGAAATTTTTCAAATTCCTTTTAATGTACCAGTCAATGATGTTGATGAGAATTTACAATTAGAGTTGGTAGATCTTCAATCTAATGATGCACTGAAGACAGTATTTAAAAATGAAAATCTGAGTCAGATTTTCCAAAAATTAAAAATTTTGCAAGAAAGGTTACATAAATTCTCGGAAGTACATATGTTATGTGAGCAGACCTTTTTAAAAATGAAAAATGTAAAATGAAAAATACGATCACGTCTAACTGACCACATTTATAAAGAATTGGAACTAATACTTTAAAACGCAATATTACCACTTTATATTTAAAACACAATATTCACCACATTCATCATTATAATTTTGTTGTATTGCTAACTATATATTTGTGATTAGTACAACAAATAAGTAATAATAAAAATTTCGTATAAATAAACTGGTATATTTTATATTGCATATCCATTGATTTATTTTTGAATCTGTAGATAGAGGTAGGTATAAAATTTGTTTCTCTGCATGAATATGATCGAATATAGTTTTCAATAATTAGAAATTTTCTCCGACCTGCCAAACATTCTAAAAATTCATATATGGCCCGCTTCTCTAAAAGTTTGGGGACTCCTGGTCTACACGTACCAGAGGTCTCAACATGTGCCAGTTGAATATGCCCCAGATCATTACCAACCGTCCACCTGCCTGAACAGTTCCTTGTTGACATGAAAGGTGCATAGCTTTGTGCGGTTTCTGCCAGATACGCACCCCCTACCATCCATTTGAAATAACTGTAAATGGAACTCATCGAACCAGGAGACCCATCTCCAATCATCCAAGGTCCAGTGTCGATGTTCTTCCACCCAATTAAGTTGTACTAGAGTCCTGTGTTGTGGTGTTAGCAATGGGACTCTGGTAGGTCAGTGGCTCCCATAACCTATGGCGGCTAATGATTGCCTGATAGTCTTGTTGAAGAAGTTTCTGGCACGTCCTCATTGAAGTTGGCAGTGATTTGTGCCACTGTAACTTTCCGGTTGGCTGAAACAATGCAAGACAGACATCGGCGACCACGTTCATCCACCTTTCTCCTCCCACAGCGCCGTCCAAAATGTCATTCTGGAAATGGTGTATAGACACTTAATACTATCGAATGGGGACAGTGCAATTTCTATATCACCTCCACAATAGAGTGACACATGTATCAGGCACCCACTATCATCCCTCTTTCAAAATCAGTTAACTCCTACCCTCAAAATGTGAGTAGGAGTTTGTTATAGGCCTAATGACTCTGATGAGTATAATGAGCAATTATACAGAGAAATAGTGGGCCAGTAAATCAGTGTCTTATAATGGGAAATTTTAACTTCCCAGATATTGACTGGAACGTGTGTGTTGGTCACTCGCACACTAGCAAGGCTTTTATGGATTTATTGGATGATTGTTTTCTACACCAGCACATTAGAGAGGCAACAGAGGGAGTTACACTATTGATCTGATTATAAGCAGTGATTATTCATGCTTTAGGAATTTACAGATAAAGAAGCCACTAAGTGGCAGTGATCACAGTGTACTGATGTGAGATTGACTTAAAGATGTAACTGCCATCAGTGGTAAAAAGATGGGTTTTCGCTTTCAAAAAGGTGACTACAGGGGTCTTAGAGATTTTTCAAATTCTGTACAGTGGGACCAACTGTTACCAACAGCAAATTCTAAATGGGTAGCATTCAACAAAGTAATCTTGGAAGCTACTAGGCTTTTTGTTCCCACTAAGAAATACTGTTCTAGGTTTAGGCCCAAATGGATGTCAGATGAACTAATAAGACTTGTGGTAGAGAGAAAAAAATGCATGGGATGCATATAAATTATCAGGTGACACAGAAGCCTGTGGTAGATATAAGCTAGTATGTAATCAAGTCACAAAGGAGGTTAGGCAAGCAAAGGCAGATCGTGAGAAATCTTTGGCAAAGGATGTTAAGAAAAACAGCAAAGACTTCTTTTCTTACATAAACTCTAAAAGGAAGGGGATGAATCAGATTGGTCCACTTGATATCAGTTGTTTGACTGCAGATGATCATTCTCAGATAGCTGCCAAACTAACGGCGTATTTTGCATCTATATTCACACAGGAGGAGTTATTCAAGGAGAAGGCTGATGTTTATCAAACCCTAACGGGGTGTTAAATGATTTTGTAATAACTGAAAGCAAAGTGGTGAGAAATTGTTGAAGTTAAACATAAGAAAGGCACCTGGGGTGGATGGGATCTATCCACTTATATTAAAGGAGGTGGCAAAGGAAGTGAGAAACCCTTAGCCCTAATTATGAGAGCATCCTTGGACTCAGGGTAAGTCCCCATGGACTGAAGATATGCAAATGTATCTCCAATTCACAAAGGGGGGGGTCAGAGGGTGACACGAGTAATTACAGACCTGTTAGTTTGACTTCTGTTCCACGGAAAATAATGGAAAAATTGTTCTACACAAGACTGCAATAATAATTCAGACACATCATGGGTTTGTTAAGGGGAGGTCTTGTCTGACCAATTTGATTGGATACTATGATGTGGTCACAGAGGAACTGGATGCAAAAAATAATTTTGATATCATATACTTGAATTTCGGGAAAGCTTTTGATACTGTTGCACATGGAAGACTACTGTACAAATTGGAGCAATATGGCATTAAGGACAAATTGCTACAATGGATAAAAGGATGGTTGAGTGGGAGAAGACAGAGCGGTAATTACTGGACACTACTCTTCGTGGACTAATGTTGTTAGCAGTGGCCCCCAGGGTTCAGTGTTGGGCCCATTGTTGTTTTGTATATTTATCAATGATACTGATGAAGTATATCAAGCTTAATGTCAAAGTTTGCAGATGGCAGGGTTGTTAATGACAGTATGCTGCTACACCAGGATCTGGAAAAGTTGGGCAGTGGGCTGAGAAGTGGCAACTGAAGTTTAACATTGACTAATGCAGAGTACTGCATATGGGTAGCAGTAACCCCAGAGAAATGTACCAACTGAGTGGTATTATGCTCAGGGTATTTCGGAATGAAAGAGACCTGGCAGTAATTGTGTAGTCAGATATGAAGTTTTGGGCGCCTCCGTAGCCAGGTGGGAAGGAGCGGCAGTGCATAGCACACGCTTCTTGATTAGACTGGGGTTCGAGCCCGTCACCACCAAATACGGAGGACGCTGAAAGGTCAGGAAATGACCACCGCATATCCCGGAACAATATGGCCTTAGTTGCTAATGCTCCTAAAAGCCAAATAACATAACATAACATAACATATGAAGTTTTCTGAGCAGTGCAGACAGGCTGCCAGAGTAGGTCATAGGGTCTTGTCAATGATATACAGGAATTTTGGTAGCATGGATAAGGTGATTATCCCCTTGTATAAGGCAGTGGTCAGGCCACAATTTGAGTACTGCATACAGGTCTGGAAACCTCATTTTAGAAGGGATGTAGAGTTGCTAGAACAAGTACAGAGAAGGATAATGTGACTGGTGAGGGGAACAAAGATGTCTTACGAAGAAAGGCTTAAGATCTGTAAGTTGCAGTGTACACCTTTATACACCTGATTGAGGTGTATAAAGCCTTGACTGGATTGAGCAGGCTTAATGCTGATGAGATTCTTCGTCATGCTCAGATTACAAACCTGAGGGGGCATAAACTGAAATTGAGGAAAGACAGTTGTCGAATAGATGTGCCGAAATTTGCCTTTAGCTAGCAGGTTGTTGATTGCTGGAAGAAACTTTCATCTGTCTTTATGGAAGTTGATAGCTTAAAAAAATTCAAGGAAGAAGTGGACAAACTTTTGGAACGAATGGATGGGTGAAATGGGAAGGGGTTTTTTTTTTTTTTTTTTTTGGCTGATGCTGTATAAGCTTGCTTTCTTGCATCATATGCCTCTACTAATGCTAACATCATATGCCTCTACTAATGCTAACTCGTGACATTTATCCATACTGATATCCAATTACCATCTATGTGAATGCAATGTACCTATATACCTGCTAAGTGAGAGTTGCGACAGTGTTGTGTTCCCCATGAATTCTGTCCTTTCAGTGTAATATTGTATCCTCCTTGAAAATGAAAAGCCTTACTGAAATAATCTAAAGGCTTACTGAAATATATCACTAGAGTGAGCCATTAGGCAGAAAATAAGTCTCTCAGAAATTCAAGGGTCTTTTCTACAGGAACAATACTTGTAATGGATTCCACATATTTCTTTCTGTTATAAGCTTTAGACTTCCACAAGCCTCAGAGATATACAAGAATTAATCAGGTTATGGATTAACTAACTCTGCCCTAGATAATCAGGGTCTACTGTTGGTTGATTGGCCTATCAGAAAGAAGCTTAATGCCTCTGATCTAAGTTATTAACTCCCTGGCAGTTGTTAGACTGTAGCATTATTAATGGCCAAAGTTTTTATATTAAATTTTAACAGTTCTTTCTTGTTAATGCATTTTTTTCATTGTTTTCATTGTTTTTATAATATATATCTCTCAAAGTTTTTTTTTTTTTTTGAGGTTTGCATTCAATTTCAGGTTGTTGCGGTTGTTGCTCTGCTCTTAGACCAAGATATAGGCGTCTGGTTGATAACATTTTCCCAGCTAATCCTCAGGTATGTTGAAATTCAAGATCTTTATACTAAATCAACAGCCTGCAACTTTTGCTTTAAGCAGATCAGAAAATCAAAATAAAATTTAAGGACTAGTTAATACTATGAAAGGACATTTTAAATATTCTAACGTCTAAACATATATGCAGTCTTTGGAGGCATAATAAAGCTCTGGTTTCCACCTAATTCATTTAAAAATGGAACTGGTGCCCAGCATTTATCTTTCAATTTTCATAATTTCCTGCTGTTTCAAAAATTTCAAACAGAATTCATACTTTATATTAATTTGTATAGGATGGACTAGTGCGAAACAACATGGAAAAGCTCACCTTTTACGCCTTGTCATCACCTGAGAAATTGGATCGCATTGGAGAATACTTAGCATGGAAAGTTTCGAGAGATATTTCACGTCATAGAAATGGGTGTGTATCCACTAATATTTCTCAGTATTTTCTATTAAAAAATTGAAGTGTTTTTTTTTTTTTTTGATATTTTTTAAAGAATTTAACTTTAATGGTTACTATGTTATACTGTTTGGCTTAGAGACATGGACTCTAGGAAAAGAGGAGATTAGATGGTTTGTTATTTGGTTTTTAGGAGCATTAGCAACTAAGGCCATATTGCTCCAGAATATGCGGTGGTCAATCCTTTGACCTTTCCGCATCCTCCATATTTGGTGGGCTCGAACCCCGGTCTAATCAAGAAGCAGTGGCAGATTTCTTCACAGGCGCACAAGGCGCGTGCCTGCGGTCTCTTAAATAGAGGGGGCCTCAAATCTCAGGTCTGAAAAAAAATAAAATTGTTTCATTTTTAATTTTTACACTCATCATTATTACCGTTACTGAATAAAACTATAATTTAATATGAGAAGTTAGTAAACTCTTATGCGAATATCCGTACATATTATATGAAATATCTATGTGAACTAAGTGAATCTGAAGTAGAATACATATTATCATTAATGCTTAGTTGTGCCATTTTTTTCATTTAAACATTAGTTAATTTATGTATGAAAGAACTGTGCAACCAAAATGATTAAAACCGCAACACCAAATCTAGATCGTGTGCTATAGTAAACACGTGCGCGTAGAATGCAAACTGTAGTGGTACTGAAAATATTTAGAGGGGGACCTCAAAATTGAGTTGTGCCTGGGGCCTCAAAATTGAATTGCGCCTGGGGCCTCTCAAGTGCTAAATCCGCCACTGCCAAGAAGCGTGTGCTATGCACTGCTGCTCCTTCCCACCTGGCTATGGAGGTGCCTAAATTAGATGGCTAGAAGCATTTGAGATGTGGGTGTGGAGGAGAATGGAAAGGGTGAAATGGGTGGACAAGGTGAGTAAGGAGGAAGTTTTGAGGAAAGTAGGTGAAGAGAGAACATTAGTAAAAGAACTAAGAAAAAGACAAAAGAACTTTATAGGATGACATGTATTGAGACGAGAAAGCATGTTGAGGGGACGATGTGTGGGGAGAGATCTGTTGGGAGAAGGAGAATTGGAATGATGGATTGGATGGGAAGAGGAAATTAAAAGGAAAGTGCAAGAGAGAGAATCATGGCATCAATGGAGCCCTGAACCTGCCTGAGGGCTGAGAACTAGAAGAAAGAAATCACTCCAATAAAACAAGTTTTATATTTTAAATTTATCTCAGTCTTTTTCGATTACTCTTGTTATATAGCAGTGGGTACATTAATATATGATTATTCATAATTTACAGTTACTTGGTTAACACACTCATCCCAGGATCAATGGTAATTTTGGATTTCAAAATTCCATAAAAATCTAGTTGGGTGTTAGTTTATCACAGGGGGCAGGAACAGTAATATGAAATCACCTAACAATGTTTAGAATCCCTCCTGAAAATTCTAATAGATATTGTTATTCAGTGTCACACTGTTTTAGAATTCATAAAAGATGATTGTAACTTAACCCATTTTAATACATATGATTTCAAAAATCTTTACTGGCATATTTCACAATAACTTAAAATATGTTTTTAGCTAGTAGTGCCATTTCACGAAGAATTGGATTGTAATAACAAAAAATACATACGATGTATTCTAATGCTGTCTGTTCAATAACCACGTCTACACTGGTCTGTCTGTTTTTTTTGTGATACCAAGGAATTGTCATGGGAGCCAGCAGTTTAATCATCTTTCTCTGCACTATTATGAAAATAAATTGGATAAATAATTGAGTTGTATTGTTTTATTGATTGTGTTACTGTGTTTAATCCAATGGCTGCCGTAGCTGAGTTGTCAGGCAGAAGGGTGCATTAATGCATTTGCTTTGAGTGACCAGGATTCAAGCCCGTGGCTGCTAAATATAATGCTAGTTCATGTATTCTCTGTCTTTTGAACTCCTCTGATTGTGGTCGTCCGAGAGTATAAATAGTATAAACAGAACTGTATTTGATCCAGCTCAATTCAAGCAAGTGGCAAAACTATTTACTCTTCAGATTTAGAAATTGTGTAATAATCTAGACAGTCTTTCAGCTGGCTATCTGAACTTCTATACCAAATGGGATCAAGGTGCCTTAAACATTAAGGTGTGTGATAAAAGTGATTAATTTTGAGACAGTCTCTCACACGTTAGCATTTTAACATTTCAAAAAATTATACATAATAATATTACTATGTCTCAACTTTAGAATAATTTGTATTGCAATTGTACTGGTTGCCTAACATTGAAAAAATGAATTTTTGGCTGAATTTTTTTTTTTTTTTTTTGAACAAAAAACAAATTTCCTACTAGGTTCATTAGATTCCACATTATGCCATTAATATTGCCATCAATAATTGTCATAATGATAGTCCTATAGCTTAAGTGAACAAATGTGGTCCAATCACTAGTATAATTTTACTCTGTGCTTTAAATTCAATAGTATATCAAATAAGGATGAAGTTATTTAGTTTGTATTTTTTTTTTTTTTTTTTCCTGTTTTTTTTTTTTTTTTAGATATAACTTATATAGTATTGGCAGCTGCTGCATGGATTATACTAGGTTTTCATCCACTGCTATATAATTCCATCTGCATATGTTAGTCAGACATTTACAAAATTTAAGGTTGGCTTTACTATACAGAGTGATTCAGGAGGAATAGTAAATATTTTTGGAGGTTATATTATCGATTATTCTGAGTAAAAAAGCTCATATAAACATGTGTCCAATTCTCAATGGATACAGAGATACAACTGTTTGAGATTGGCATACACAGTTCTCTGAATTAGATGTGACCAAGAAGCAGTTATAACCTTTTTCTTTTTTTTTTTTTTTTTGGCTGATGCTCATACACTTGCTTTCTTGCATCACATGCCACTACTACTACTACTACCACCTGATGCTGTTTGGTGTTACAAGTGCTGTTAAGAATGTTGCACATCTTCACACATGCTGAATATGCTGATATGGTGTTTGTCTACGGTTTTTGTAGTGGAAGTGCTACTGCTGCTTGTAGAGAATACCGTTGACTGTTTCCTAACTGCAGAATACTGGACTCAAGAGCATTTACTAGTGTTTACACCAAACTGCATGAGACTGGTACAGTTCCCAGCGCTCATATTTCTTCTGAATGTGCAAATGAACAAAATGTGGATGAAATAGAACACATTCTTCAGTCGGTAGAACATAGCCCTACTATCAGCACGCGAAGAATTCTGAGTAGATCGGTGTTCCACAGACGAGTGTGGAGAACATTACGTGAGCACGGCTTGTATCCATTTCACATACAGCGGGTGCAACACCTTCAACTAGGAGAAAATGCTCAGAGATGAAGCTACTTTTACCCGTGACGGCGGCGCCTCCGTAGCCAGGTGGGAAAGAGCAGCAGTGTGTTGCACACGCTTCTTGATTAGACCAGGGTTCAAGCCTGTCACCACCAAATACGGAGGATGCGGAAAGGTCAGGGAATGACCACCGCATATCCCGGAGCAATATGGCCTTAGTTGATAATGCTCCTAAAAACCAAAAAACAAACAAACCCGTGACGGTATCAGCAACACTTGTAACTCTCATAGGTGGTCAGACAAAAATCCACATGTCACTGTAGAAACAAATTTTCTACAACATCGTTTCTCTGTAAACTTGCGGTGCGATATCATTGACAGTCAGTTGATTGGACCTGTTCTGTTACAAAATCATTTACCTAGAATTTCTGCAAAATGAACTTTCACTACTATTGGAGGATGTTCCCTTGGCTACAAGGATTGGTATGTACTTTCAGCATGACAGAGCTCCTGCACATTATACTTGTCTGGTAATACAATATCTAAATCGAACCTTCCCTGAACAATGAATCGGCTGCAGTGGTCCCGTTCATTGGCCACCAAGGTCTCCAGTCCTCTGTTAGATTTTTGTTTTTGGGGATGGATGAAAAGCACAGTATACAAAGAAAAGGTGAATACAAGAGACAAATTGCTCGCTCGCATTTTGGATACTGTTGCCCTCATAAAGGAATGCCAAGACGACCTCAGAAGAACAACACGTCACATTACCACAAGAGTTGCAAAGTTCGTTGAGGTTGGTGGTGGGATTTTTGGAACATTTATTGTGAACTGTAAAAAATTTGTCAATTATTTGTGTTTTGTATCATTCAAAAAGTCCATAAATACAAACAATGTCATTTATCCTGCTTTAATACTTCTCATAATGGCTTTATGCACAATAGTTTCAAACAGATGTATCTCCATATCTATTAAGAATTGGATACATGTTTATATGAACATTTTTACTCAGAATAATCGATACTATAACCTCCCAAAATATTTACTATTCCTCCTGAATCACCCTATTTATATTTTCACTTTGCCAATTAGAGGGTGCTCGACTATCGTTACAGTGTTACATTTACTTAGTCATTTCATTTTATTAAGCTGACAGCATGAATATAAGAATAATTTAGCTTATTTATACTTTGAATTGGCCACCTGTAGAGCTAATATTGAATGGCTTGATCAGGTTCAATGCTGATAGGATTCTTCCTCTTGCTCAGATTACAAACCTGAGGGGCCATAAATTGAAATTAAGGAAAAGACAGTTGTTGATTAGATGTCCATAAATTTGCCTTTAGCCAGTGGGTAGTTGATTGTTGGAACAAACTTCCATCTGTCATTATGGAAGTTGATAGCTTAAATAAATTCAAGGAGCAAATGGATAAACTTTTGGCACGAATGGGTGAGTAAAATGAGAAGTGTTTTTTTTTTTTTTTTTTTTTTTGGCTCATGCTGTGCAAGCTTGCTTTTTTGCATCATATGCCTCTACTAATTCTAATATCCCTTATACTAGTTTGATATATAAATTGATTTCCCAATCACAATTTAAGTCATTTGCAAACAACTTTTTAAATTTACACAGTGGGTATAATGCTTTCCAAAATGGATAGATGCTAATTATATGCAATTGCATATTAGCATTAGTAGAAGCATATGGCGCCTCCGTAGCCAGGTGGGAAGGAGCAGCAGTGCGTAGCATAAGCTTCTTGATTAGACCGGGGGTTCAAGCCCGTCACCTCCAAATATGGAGCATGCGGAAAGGTCAGGGAATGACCACCACACCGGAGCAATATGGTCTTAGTTGCTAATGCTCCTAAAATTCAAAAAAAAAAAAAAAAAAAAAAAGTAGAGGCATATGATGTAAGAAAGCAAGCTTATATAGCATCAGTGAAAAAAAAAAAAAAAAAACCCTTCCCGTTTCACAAATCCATTCACTCCAAAATTTTGTCTAGTTCAGCTTTGAATTTATTTAAGCTGTGAACTTCCAAAATCACAGATGGAAGTTTCTTCCATCTGTCGTTTTGGAAGTTGACAACCACCCGATGGCTAAAGGCAAATTTCTGTACATCTGTTTTGCAACTGTCTTTCCTCAATTTGAATTTATGCTCCCCTAGGTGTGGAATCTGAGCAAGAGGAAGAATCCCATCAGCATTCAGCTTGCTCAAACCATTCAAAACCATTTAAATACCTCAATCAAATAACCTTTCAGGCGTCTAGTCTCCAGACTCTACAGTTTGCAGAACGTAAGCCTTTCTTGGCAACAGCAACCCTTTGTTCCACTCACTAATCTCGTTGCCCTTCTCTGTACTCATTTCAACAGCTCTACATCTTTCCTAAAATGAGGCCTCCAGACCTGTATGCCGTGCTCAAGGTGTGGCTTGACCATTACCTTATACAAGTGGATAATCACCTCATTATCACTACTAGCAAAATTCCTATATATTATTGACAAGACCCATCAGCTACTCTTGCAGTCTGTTTGCACTGCTCAGAAAACTTTATCTCTGGCTGCACAGTTACCCGGTCTTTTTTATTCTCCACTACCCTGAGTGTAGTACCCCACAGTTGGTATTTACTCTGGGGTTACTGCTACCCTTATGCAGCATTTTGAATTTATCAATGTTAAACTTCAGTTGCCACCTCTCAGCCCATCTGCTCATCTTTTCTAGATCACGTTGCAGTAGCTTACTGTCATTAACAACCCTACCAACCTTTGTACTGTCAGCAAACGTTTTTTTTTTTTTATTTTATTTTTTTTTTTTTTTGTGAAAATCCCAAACATGAGAAGTATTAGAACCTATAGTACTTAGTAAAGTGCTTGGGTTGGAGGTTGAGAAGACGAAAGAAGATATTTGTTGACATTAGACTTGAACTTCTGTAAATTAACCCAAGCACGGTACTAAGTACTATAGGTTCTAATACCTCTCGTGTTTGGGGGTCACATAAAAAAAAAAAATTGTAATTTTCAGGAAATACTTATGAAGGAAGGTTGTTCCAGAAAACAGCAGTTGAATGAATAAACGAGGAAGATGAAAAGTTGGTTCTGTGAGTTTGAAGTTAGACAGTAAATGGATGTTGACTGGCGGCGGCATGTGTTCGGCTGTTTTGAAAGAGAGAGCAGGAATTATAGAAGCCAATTCAGAAGAACAGTGCCCATGGAAGTATCTGTAGAAAAGGCATTCAGCAGAAACAGTACGTCTATGAGACAATGAGTGGAGAGACTCCACTTTAATTAACCTAACTGCCCTCTTCTGAATGGAATCTAGAAGCCTGAGAGAGGTTTTTGGGGGCACCACCCCAGATGTGGAACAATATTCTATGATAAGGGCGGATTTGCAATTTGTACAGAGTGAACAGCTGTTTGGAAGAAAAGTAACGCCAAGTGCGAAAGAGAAAACCCAGTTTTTTTAGATGCAGAGGAAGCAATATTTGTCATGTGCTTGTGTCAAGAGAGATTAGAAGTCAGGGTAATCCCAAAAAGAGATATATCAACTTGCCTAGAAATCAGAGTGCCACCAAAGATAAGCATAGGAGCAGAAGAATCCTTTTTGTGTGATATAAGACAAGACTGAGTTTTAAAATGATTGAAATCAACTAAGTTGTCTTTGCCCCACTGGAGAATTACCTGGAGATTGGCATTTAAGGAATTGGTGGCAGATATTCAAGAAGTTGAAGCTGTTTGAGCAGGGCAAGGTTTCTCAAAATGGAAAGTGGATTGCAATGTGCTATCATTGGCAAAACTATGGATAGGATTTCCAGTCAATGGAAGAAGGTCATTAATATACAAGCGGAAAAGAGTGGGAGAAAGAACTGAAGCTTGGGGGACTCCAGCACTAGTGGAGAAGTTAGAAGGTAGAGAGCCATCTGCCATCACCCTCACTGAGCGATCAGAGAGAAAACTGGATAACCAATTACAAAAAACAGGTGGCAAACCATAAGATGGAAGGTTGTTTAGAAGACCTTTGTGCCAAAAACGATTGAAAGCCTTTGAGATGTCAAGAGCAACTGCTTGTGTTTCACTAAACGTTTCCATTGAATTTGTCCATAAATGGGCAACAAAAGCCAAAATATCACCAGTGAATTGACACTGACGGAATCCATACCTGCAATCATTGATCAGATGGAAGGTTTCTAGGTAGTTTAAGAGGTGGCGGTTAATTGATTTCTCCATTATTTTAGAAAGAGTAGAAGTACAGTGAAACTTCCTTTTAACGGACAGCCATGGGGAACGAGAATATGTCCGTTAGAGAGAAGTGTCCGCTAACAAGAAGTCTGAGGGAGAAAAAAAAAAAAGAAAGAAAGAAAAATCGTTGAACGTTTAATGTAAAATTAAATTAAAATATATACAGATTTTGAACAATATTTTTTATATAATATACAATTACATACACAAGAGATAAAGAAAAATCGTTAAACGTCTAATGTAAAATTAAATTAAGTTATATACAGATTTTGCACAATATTTTTGTAAATAATATACATACAATTGTGCTATGCATATTATGACTTTATCTTAAGAAAAATACATACAGTAATCACTTATTTCGTCTGCACCTTATTCCGGCTGATAATTTTGTTTTCAACATTTGTTTGGAGTGAAGAAACCATTAAAAGTCCTTCAATATCTTCTTCAGTGGCGAAAAACATTTTTAAACGATTGATTTGTATGAACGCTTCTATTTTCATCGGTGGTTCGTTGTTAATATGTTCTTTGACAGAATGACCTCCTTCCATTTCTTCATCCTCATGAGGAACTTCTTGAAAAATATCGACGATAATGTCGTTGATATCTAGAGCACCATCTTCTGTAGTGAGGTTCGAGTCTATATCTTTGTAGCCAGGGTCACTTGTAGCGGAAGTATCGTACATTATCAATAGATGTTGAAGTTCTTGTTCTTCTTGGTGCTCCACATTGCTGTTCACAACTTCAATTTTTGCTTTTGAGAAGCCAGACTTTACAAAACAGTTCACGACAGTTTTCTAATTGCGTTTACTGAAGAGGAAATCCATTGAATCGCATCTAGGATGCTGAGTTTCTTTGCAAGGTCACTGGCACATGTTACATCGTTCATGTTTGCAATGAGATGTCTTAAAATCGTGTAACCTCCAAGATTAATTCCTTGAGTGGATATTGAGAATTTGCTGTTGGTAACATCATCAGTTGGTCCCACTGTTTAGAACTTAAAACTGGTAGAGACCACTATATTTAACATGTTATTTAATCTTGACAAATAGAACAATTTACATGTTGTATTAAAGGGCTCTCTTTTAAATTTATTAGATATTTTTAATTTGAACCTGCATACTGTTAGTTTATGTTACACTCTTCATTTGTGATTTGTATCGAAGAACACACACTAATCAATAATAATTAAATTATCATTTTAGGTATGTAGTGATTGCCATGGATGCTATGGATCAGCTGCTTATTGCTTGCCATGCCCAAAGTCTTAATTTATTTGTCGAGAGTTTTTTGAAAATGGTGCAACGTCTTTTGGAATGCCACGAATCAGATATGCAGCTTTTAGCCTCACAATCAGTAAGATCTCTTTCTTTCTTTCTTTCTCCCCCCCCCCCACACTTTAATGAAAAAAGTTTTCATGTTTAAAAAAAAAAAGTTCAAAAATTTAAAGGTATTCCAGATTCATAGATAACTGCACAATGCAGGTGAAATGGTTGGGGTGGGATATGAGTGTGGGGTAAGTAGCTAACTAAATTTGTAAATATACAACTTAAAGAAAAATCTGAAATGAAATCAAATGAATTTGCAGTCTGTTTGTTATAAATTCTGCTCATTTGTTGAAGTTAAATTTGAAAAAAATAAGATTATTATTATTGACAGCTTGTACACATCTTATTGCTTGCTCAGGCAACAAATATGCCCCTGAGATAAGTAAGGCTTTTTTTATAATATTGTAGAAATCGCCTTTCCTTCTACAAATGTTATAAATTGTAGTTTTTTTTATTTTTTATTTTACAATATACACAGAGTAAAGTTGCCATACTGATAAATTTCTGTCAAGGTTTTATAATAATTGCAGTCCCCCAAACCCCAAATGGATAGTGTTTTATACTTTGACTTTGAAGAATCACCATTTTTGAAAGATATAGTTAATGGTATTGTATTTTAAAAACAATTTAATAGAATAGCACATGGATGGCTTGCTGAAATAACTTCTCTGAAAAGTAATTGGTAGTAGTTTTAAAAATGAGATGGATTAAGGATCATGAGTTTGTACTGGGTTATAGGCAGTGGTGAGCTGTGAATATTTTAACAATGGGCTCGCAGTTTTTCTGACTTTTGACCAAGTAAATTTGATCGGTCATGGAAATGACGTCATCCGTGGCTTCCACTAGAGGCGCTTTGCATGCTCGCACTACTAATAGTGTGATTAGAGCGCATGACACATTTTTCTTGACTGGTATGATATCTTGATTCAATGGCGGATTTAGGGGGATGGACAGATGCGACTTACTACTCCCTTAACCATGTGTATAAGTGAATGTGTAAAATGTTCCTAGGTCTATATATAAAAAAAAACAAAAAAACTTAAAAACCTGGTCGTCGTGCTTCGCCTTATGATGATAACTGGATATGACAGTGTCTGGAATTCTTTTTAGAATTATTGAATACTATAACGTTGCAATCATGCTTCCTGAAGTTACTACTGCAGTAAGTATGATTGCAACAATAAAAATAGTTGTCAACAATTTCTTTTTTCATATCGCATTTTCGTTACATTCCATTGTTAGGTGCCACTAACAGCTGTGTATGTCACTTCAACTACAAGATCGGTACATCAATTGGTGCTATTTTACAGAACTATTTAGATACGTTGCACTCGCAAGTATACATCTCTTACTTTAGTTATCATAAATCCATTGTATCTTGTCTTCCAGAAATTATGAAAATCTGTGAATGATCAATAAAATATTTACAATAAGAAAGCTCTTTTATTTCGTAATCGATATTTACAAATCAAAATACCTAAAAGAAACGCGAAGGATGTTTCGCATAAACCATCTACTGCGTGTGCTCGACACATGTGCAACTTTTTTATTCGTCTTTTTTTTTTAACAACTAGGGAAATATAATGGATACCATTAGTGTAGCTACCCTTTTTCATGCCCAGAGGCAAAGAGCATGTTCAGGCCCCTACTTAATTAATGAAAATTGCAAAAACAGGAGACAGCCAAAGACGCCGGGTCCGGAGGCAATTGCCTTGCCTGCCTACACCACTGATGGATACATTTTTTTCATGATAAAATTTTAATATTGAGAATAAAAAATAACATGAAATATTTCCCATATCACAAATAACATAAAAACTATCACAAAACATTCCACAATATAAAAACAAACACTAGAAAAAGGACACAAAAATTACAGATTACATGAAAAAAAAAATATTTCACAAATATTCAAGAAAAATTTATTCTAAAAATTGCCAATTTACTTATTTATTAATATTTGTTGTCGATCTTCTGATTTGCTCAATAGCTGAGCGATGATTACATAGGAATGAATTGGCGTAATGATCCAAATCAAATTGAAGCGATGGTTTTCCATTTAGATGTATCGTCATCATAATCTGCAATGTGTTTAATTATTATTCATTACGCTGAAAGCTCACTATATTATTCATTACGCTGAAAGCTCACTCAGCTTCAGCACTGCTAATTGCAATGGTTTCAAAGATATAACTTATCACAAGGTAATTTTTTTACTTTCGATTTTGATTCCTTCAAATTCTTTCCACTTCAACATGCTCTCAATTTTAGCTTCAGAATTTTTCAAATTAGCAATAGCAGATAGTTCGAATAATTAATTTATATGCTTTTACCATTGTGATTCTGTGAGCTTCTGAAAGGTAAGAGAGCTCCTGCAGGATGTCGATCATTACTGCTAAATTGTTAAGAAATTACAAATTTAAAGGTCAATTTAATAATCCGGAATATTTAACTTCTGTGGCGCCTCCGTAGCCAGGCGGGCAGGAGCAGCAGTGCGTAGCATACGCTTCTTGATTAGACGGGGGTTCGAGCCTGTGACCGCCAAATACGGAGGATGCGGAAAAGTTAGGAATGACCACCGCATATCCCACAAGCAATATGGCCTTAGTTGCTAATGCTCCTAAAAAACAAGCAATCACATTTAACTTCTGATTCAAAATGTTTGCACAAAGCGGGAATTCCTCCAACCCACAATTGCCGTCCGCAAGCTAAAAGCTGCTCATCGTGGCCCGAACACACAACCGATCTTTATAGTTTCCATATCAAGTTCTTTAGCAATCATCCTTAATTTGCACTAGTCTTTTGGAGATTGGTGATAGTTTTTTTTTTTTTTTTTAATTATTGCCTGTATGCCATTATATTTTAGAACATTTTCTACACAGTGAAAGTCTCGACAAAGTTTCAAAATCTGCCAACAATTCATCTTCGTAAAGTTTATATATCTCAGTTGCCTCAATCCCCCCCCCTCCCATACATTGCTACTATCACTAATTCTTTGAATACAGCGCAAAATGTCGGAATCACACGCATATTCAGTTATTGTGACCATGTAAACTTAGACGGGAGAAATTAACTGGAAGGTGTGGATCACTCACTTCTCCGAAAAACATATGCCCATTTGTCCGAGTAAAGGAGAACCACAACATAGGTTGACCAGGGACTATTATCCATGTCGGAATCTTCTTAATCCTCTGACTGACTATGGAAAGCATATTGACTAGCGCGACTTCTCAGTATGTGACTGCATAGGTTTTACGGACACCACTAAAATTTAAGGTGGTAGATGACTTTCATCAACCGGTGAAATACCACCACTTTGCTTATTGGAGGCTTGAAGTGGTGAAACCCATGTTTAGTCTCTAGAGCAAAGTTTCCGGCACCCCCTCCCCTATACTTCTCCTTCAACCCATGCACGGTACTAAGTACTATAGGTTTTGATACCTTTCGTGTTTGGGGTTTTCATAAAAAAAAAAAAAAAAATTGGGAAATGGTAATCTCTTTCACCCTTAATTTGCACTTTCTAATTAACTAAATTGCCTAAAGGCCAGAGGTGAGAACAATGCATACAAAGTTGGCTCTCCTATTGTGTTTTTCACCCTTAATTCGTACTTTCTAATTAACTAAATTGCCTAAAGGCCAGAGGTGAGAACAATGTATACAAAGTTGGCTCTCCTATTGTGTTCGTTACATGGAAATTTTCTTCGTTCAACAGAAACTATTTTAAATGTAATTAGCAAGGGGAATAAAAAAAATTCGCTATAAAGAAG
The DNA here is from genome assembly GCF_048544385.1 of Mastigoproctus giganteus. Taxonomy (NCBI): domain Eukaryota; kingdom Metazoa; phylum Arthropoda; class Arachnida; order Uropygi; family Thelyphonidae; genus Mastigoproctus; species Mastigoproctus giganteus. The sequence continues at coordinate 242,857,846 of NC_143578.1, forward strand.
TTCGTTAAACAGAGGTCCGACTAATTAAATCAAAAATGAAGCAATTTTAAAATGCTGGGAATGGGCCCCCCTCGCTCCACCGTAGTTTCGGCTCTGGATATTCAATAATTGCATTCAGGATTTCATTTGTAAAATAAATGATCGTCTCAACAATGGGCTCACAAATTTAAAAAAAAAATAACAATGGGCTCTCGCGAGCCCACTATAGCTCACCACTGGTTATAGGTGGTTCTGGGCTACAGTTCAAGATTGGCATGCTTCTTCTCTTGAACAGAAGCATATCCTACTAACATTTTGCTTCAAAGACTTGTACAGAGGATTGTTACTAGTGAAAATGGGGGAATTGAATCAACTACTTCAATATGAAGTATATTTCAACATTTTTGCAGGTGACATTTTATTTCATGTGTATATTTATAATTTGAAATTGATTCAAACAAGGAATGGTAGGTAACATTAGGGTACAAGAGTTATTGGAGACAGTTGTAAAGTGAATGTGCGGAAATTTGCCTTTAGCCAGCAGGTGGTTGATTGCTGGAACAAACTTCCATCTGTTGTAAAAGTTAAATAAATTCAAGGCAGAACTAGACAAACATTTGGAGTGAATGGATGGGTGATATGGGAAGGGGGTTTTTTTTTTTTTTTTTTTTTGGCTGATGCTGCATAAGCTTGCTTTCTTGCATCATATGCCTCTACTAATGCTAATGTAACTTTGTTTTAGAAGAAATATATTTGAGCAAAAGGCATTTAATTGAACAGGGCATGTCTTCCTTGTGTAATGTAATCGTTTGTGCTCATTTTGGTTGCTCTCTCTCTCTCTCTCTCTCTCTCTCTCTCTCTCTCTCTCTCTCTCTCTCATATTCACTATAGCTCCCCAGAAACTTGAAACTCTGAAGCCCTTTTCTCCAGACTCTTCAACATCCAACATTTTAACAGACCTGGTTTTGATATGGATGTCTTGTTTACTAATGTTTCACTCCAAGAAACATAAACCTATCATTCCAACTTAATAGGGGACAAAATATATATTAGACATCCTATCCCACTTACCAAACAAGATATTTTAGATTTAATAGACCTATTCATTGGTAAAGCTTCTTTTACCTTCCTAAATGAATTTTATATAAGAAAGGCCTTAGCATAGGGAGGAACCCTTTGCCCCCATTGGGATCTTATATCTATTTTTGAGACTTCTGCTTTAGACGGTTTTTTTCCAACCCTTCAGAAACTGTGGCTCAGATTTGTAGATATTTTATTGATATAGAGCCGTGGCTTGGAAGCCCCGTTTACCAGTATAAGCAGCAGCACCAAAATATTAAATTAAAACTTGAAATTAATATTTGTGGATAGCTTATTGACTTTTAAATCCGATCATTCACATAGCACAAAAGCAGAATTTCTCATGGACCAAACTTAAAACAAGAATTTGCCACAATCAAGAACCCCTTTTCTACAGCATGATTTTTATATCCATTTCATATATTACATCCATGAAATCCATTTCATAGATTGCATCCAACCATCACCAATATGAAAAGACATTTTTCTTCTATTCTCCCACACAAACCAGAACCAAACCAAGTACACCAATATGTCAGTCATACTACATATAAGTTATTTGTTGTTATCAAGACCCACCAAGAAATATAATATTGGCACTTATTTTACAGAACAGGGGAACCTGAAACAGCTTTTCATTCTCAGCCAGACATACTGAAGACATGGAAGAAAAGAAAGGAAAAATATCAAAAGATCACTCAATTCGTATCTTTAAAGTTCCAAAATGGCCAACCATTCCTTGACACAGATAACCACTTTAAACTGGAAGAATCCCATACATTCTTGTGGACAGATATAACAACTGCAGAGAATTTGAGGAATTGTTTTTTATACAGTCTCTCTCCCAATTTAACAGTCAGTAGAAATCAAGGACACCAGCATAAAATCTGAATGGATTAATATCTTCAAGGAGCAGATAATTATGAGAGTTTTGCAGAACCACAACAGAACAGATTCAAACTACATCCAACTCCAGAAATTTATACCTAATCCCACTCTGTAAGCTCCAGCACTGCTAATGATATCTCCTTCCCAAGTGGTTTACATATACACCACATAAGGTTAGGAAAAGACAAAATGGGAGACTTCACTAATAACATTAGTCCATGAAGAGCAGTGTCTGTAGATTACCACTCTGTCTTCTCCCACTTAACCATCCCTTTATCCATAGCAGCAACTTGCCCTTAATGCCACACTGCTTTAATTTGTACAGCAGTCTTTTATGTGCAACCGTATCAAAATCTTTTCAAAAATCCAAATATGATATCAAAATTATTTTTTGCATCCAGTTCCATTGTGACCATATCATAGTATCCAATCAAATCAGTCAAACAAGCTTTCTCCTTAAACCCATGCTATGTTTGAAGTATAATTGTCGCCTTGTCTAGATGATCCTGCATTACTTCTTTCACCAGTGACTCCACTGTTTTCCCTGGAACAAAAATTAAACTATAATTACTTGTGTCACCCTTTTATTCCCCCTTTGTGAATTGGGGAGTGACTTGCACATCTCCAGTCCTTTGGGACCTTTCCTGAATCCAAGGATGTTCTCATAATTATGGCTAAGGGTATGCTTATTTCCTTTGCTGTCTCCCTTAATATAATTGGATAGATTCCTTCCACTCCAGGTACCTTTTTTATGTTTAACTTCAGCAATTTTTCTTCCACTTTCCTCTCAGTTATTATGAAATCATTAGCTACCTGTTAGAGTTTGATAAACTTCCAGCATCTTCCTAAAGAATTCCTCATGTGTGAATATAGATACAAAATGCACAATCAGTTTGTTGGCAACCTGGGCAAGATCATTAACAGTGAAACCGTCATTAATGAGCTGAAACTTATTTCATTCCTTGTAATAATTTATCCAGTTCTTATTTAAATTTATTCAGATTACTCACTTCTTCAGTATTACTTTGGTAGAAATTTATTCCAACAATCACATTCATCCTAAATGATTGCCACTTGGCACTGATCATTAACCAATTTCCCAATCTTCACATCATCTGCAAATGTTAGTCATGCCCTCTATCCTTCCATCAATTTCATTTATAAAAATCAAAAATAAAGGTTGTCCTAGAACTGCTCCTTGGAAGGTACCACTTCTAATCTGAAGAACAACCATTAATCACAATCTTCTGCCTCTTGCCCTGCAGCCATACAGTTATCCATCTTAGTATCTTACCCATGATGTCAGCATGTTCCAGCTTACATAATAACCTCTCTAGAGGGACTAAGTCAAACACTTTGCTAAAATTCAAATAAACAATGTTGAAATTATTTCCACATCCAGCTCATAAGCAACTCTGTCAACATGGTAAACCAGGTTGGTTAAATATGATTTTCCTTTTACAAAACTATGTAGTGTTATTCTTCAGAATTCCATTTCTGTCTAATTGATTCTCTATTGCACTTTCGATCATACCTCCATGATTTCCTCTACCACCCAAATCAGACTATCAACTGGAGTTACCCAATTCACTCTTAGAACCACCTTTATTGGCAGTATAGTACGTAGTACTCAATATAGTACGTAGAACACTTCTGTATGATACTCTCCAGAAATTAAAATGAAAAACTTACATTAGAGTAACAAATAATTAAAAACCGATTTAACACAACTAAAATCAACTTAACACGATTAAACACAACTAAAAATCAATTTAACGCAATTAAAAATTTTAAAAAGAATCTAACGAAAATATTCAAAATGATTTTCCTTCCTGAAGCTGACAACGCTTTTCGACCATTTGTCGTGATCACAGGAATGAAAATTACTCAATAGGGTTGAATGTGAACCTTAAATAGTGATTATTTGTCTTCGCGCATGCACGTAAAGGTCCACGCATCAGAGATCAAATATGGCCGATGAACATTAAGAGAATTCTCGTGTAATTTAATTTCTACGGTTTCTGCAATTAATAGTTGCATATAATTACGTTGGATGTTGAGTATTTTGGCCTCTCTGTCTCGTTAAATAAAAAAGTGTTTTTCGTTAATGGCATGAAAGGATAATTCTGACACTGCTAAACGAGAAGCATGAACCGAGGCTTCATGTTGATTTAAACGAATAATCAGAGAAAAACACTTCGAACCTTGGTAAGACAAATCGCAATCACCGCAAGAAATGTTGTATACCAAATCATTAATTTGTGTTGCGAATGCAGAAAGGACTGAGCGATTGTTCAGTATAGTGTGTAATTTCCCTATTGGCCTGGCCACAATTTTAAATTTGGTATCTATAAAGAATCTGTTAAGCTGTTTGTGCCACTGTTCAACATATGGGATAGAAATAAAGTATTTTTTGATATTACTATTGTTGGTTGGTGTAGTATTTTGTATCCTATCCTTAGCCTGTACCCTAATTCGGTTTATTGTAGCAAGGGGATAACCCCTGTTCAAGAACCTGCTAGTTAATATTTGTATTTTTGAGCCCAAAGCAGATTCCATCATTGAATATTTATAGGCATTTAGAAATTGATTAAAGATAATCTATCTTTTGTAGGTGAACGGGTGATAGCTGTTATAATGTAGAAGCATACCAGTGTTAGGGGCTTCCGTTGCCAGGTGGGAAGGAGCAGCAGTGCGTAGCACACGCTTCTTGATTAGACTGGGGTTCGAGCCCGTCACCACCAAATACGGAGGATGCGGAAAGGTCAGGGAATGACCACCGCATATCCCGGAGCAATATGGCCTTAGTTGCTAATGCTCCTAAAAACCAAAAAACAACAACAACATACCAGTGTTTGTAGGTTTTCGATAGATGCTAAATTGGATTTTATTTGAGTCCCGAGTAAGCGTGAAATTTAGAAAGTTTAATGACTGTATCCACATCCTACCTTTCCAAAGTAAATTTGAGTCTAGAATGAATATTATTAAACGAATGTAAAATGTCTTGTATAGTACCACTATCAGTAATAACTAGAACATCGTCTAAATACCTCCCATAGTATGTGATACGGGGTCGAAAAGGTGTCAAATGCATAAACTCAATACATAGAATGTATTGAGCATTACAGCTCTGATTCATACTATCTAATTCATTTTTTAAATTCTTATTGACTATTTCATTCACTTCCTGCCTCTCCAGGTGTAACCTATCGATACACACAATTATGGGGGATTTTTTGAACCGCTTGGTGCAAAATTACATTAAATCAACACTAAGATACTCGGCCCAAAGTTACCATATTTCTTTTCTAAAATATTGTCTTCAAAACAACACCGTTCCGAAGTTTGCCAGGGTTAATTTAAATCAAAAAATTTTGGGCATAAAACAACTAACATTGGCCGCATCGCGTAATATCGTTAAGCTTGCCTTAAAATCTCGATATTCGAATAAACAAAAACGAAGCTTCCTAACCTGGGAAAGGTTAGGAAGCTTCGCGATAAATTAAAAAATTGTCTACATCTGAACGATTAGTCTGTATTGAAGACCTCCATAGATTTGCGACGGGAAGCACAGGCCTCAGAAATAAAAAAACAGACATATTAATAAATTGCAAACATTATCGGAAAGGTCAAGATACGTTCCATCGAATTCTAACACATTGTCGCGGGCTTGCGACCAAGCACATACGACACCCCCCCTACAGACACACAACGTACTACCACAGAATATGTTAAGCTAGTTCACGAACACCCCCTCATCCAGTATTCAACAAACCGACATATCAACAGGTTACAAATCTTTCCTCGTGTATGCTATCGCAGGACCAGATTTTACTTTTATCCAAAGGATAAATTATAATTTACCACCTCGAAAACTACCTAAAAATCAATGCGTAATTGATATTGAATTTGGACTTCGTAATGTTCCACACAAAGATTTATTTATTCAACAAGTTGATCAAGTAGTGAATAACATTAAAGAAATGCAACTTCCTAAATTGAATACACGACAGTTCAGCTTTACGAGAACTTTGGGAAAATAAGGACCTTATTATACAGAGGGCAGATAAAGGAGATACAGTGGTAATACTAGATAAACCTGATTAAATTAATAAGTTAGATTCAGTTGTTTCAGATACCTCCACTTATTTTGAAGTAGACCCTGCACTGTTTACCAATTTGGTCAATCAATACAATAAAACGTTAACCACATATCGAAAAAACGAATACATTACTATGGCTCAGTTAAAGGAATTGAAGGCCGGAACATACAATATTCCTGCACTTTTCGGTCAGGTAAAATTACACAAGACTATTTCTCATTCGACCTATTGTTTCCTACAGGAACTCAGCATTTTCATCCTTAGCCACACGTGTATATAGCATTATAAAGCCCTTTAGACAGGTAATACAATTTGGGATTAAGAACTATGATACATCTTTATATAATCTTAAAGACTGTAGACTTGGCAACAATGACAATTTATTCTCACTAGATGTTGCCTCGTTATATACGAATGTAAACTTTGAATACACATTAGATATTATTTGGTATATGTTAAATAATAACTCGATACCGATTAATTATACGAAGCTACCTATTAAGGAAATTTTTCACTTAATTAAACTGTTAGTTGAGGCCAACTATATCACCTTTCGAGACAAGGTGTAGAAACAAATTTTTTGATTGCCAATGGGTTTGAGCCTGAGTGGCTTAATGTCAGAGATCTATCTCTCAACGATTGAGCATATGCATTTGACACCTTTTCGACCCCATATCACATACTATGGGAGGTATTTAGATGGATGTTCTAGTTATTACAGATAGTAGTACTATCCAAAACATTTTACATTCGTTTAATAATATTCATTCTAGACTCAAATTTACATTGGAAAGGGAGGATGCGGATAAAAAGTCATTAAACTTTCTAAATTTCACACTTACTCGGGACTCGAATAAAATCCAATTTAGCATCTATCGAAAACCTACAAACACCGGTATGCTTCTACGTTATAATAGCTATCAGCCGTTCACCTACAAAAGATTGATTATCTTTAATAAATTTCTAAATGCCTATAAATATTCACCAATGGAATCTGCTTTGGACTCAGAAATACAAATATTAACTAGCAGGTTCTTAAACAGGAGTTATCCCCTTGCTGCAATAAACCGAATTAGGGTATAGGCTAAAGATAGGATACAAAATACTACACCAACCAACAATAGTAATATCAAAAAATACTTTATTTCTGTCCCATATGTTGATGGCACAAACAGCTTAACAGATTCTTTAAAGATACCGAATTTAAAATTGTGGCCAGGTCAATACGGAAATTACACACTATACTGAACAATCCCTCGGTTCTTTCCACGTTCGCAACACAAATTAATGACCTGGTATACAACATTTCTTGCGGTAATTACGACTCGTCTTACCAAGGTTCGAAGTGTTTTTCTCTGAATATTCGTTTAAATCTACATGAAGCCTCAGTTCTTGCTTCTCGTTCAGCAGCCTCAGAATTAGCCTTTCATGCCATTAACGAAAAACATACTTTTTTATTTAACGAGGCCAAAATACTTAATGTCCAACGTAATTATACGCAACTATTAATTGCAGAAACCGTAGAAATTAAATTACACGAGAATTCTCTTAATGTTCATCGGCCATATTTGATCTCCGATGCGTGGACCTTTACGCGCATGCGCGAGGACAAATAATCACTATTTAAGGTTCATGTTCAACCCTATTCTGTAATTTTCATTCCTGTGATCATGACAAATGGTCGAAAAGCGTTGTCAGCTTCAGGAAGGAAAATCATTTTGAATATTTTCATTAGATTCTTTTTAAAATTTTTAATTGCGTTAAATTGATTTTTAATTGTGTTAAGTTGATTTTAATTGTGTTAAATTGGTTTTTAATTATTTGTTACTCTAATGTAAGTTTTTCGTTTTAATTTCTGAAGAGTATCATGCGGAAGTGTTCTACATACTATATTGAGGTAAACTCTTCTAATTATTTTACAAAGTAATGTTCTATAGATTTGAACCTCTGCATTAGTTTACCATATGCCACAAACTATTGCTTATGTACACAGCTATTAATAATAATAATAATAATAATTTCTGAGGTTTGTAATTAATTTTATTTTCTAAAATGTGTTTACGTCTTTTTGTAACATGGTACATTTTTTCATTATATACTATATATATAAATCTTGTCTTTCTTGCTCTTCCTCATTCTGAGAACCTGTAAAAATTTTATTGACTTAATGTTAAATCCAAAATTATTATTTTTTCCTTTAAATAAAAAAATAATAATACATTGTGAGTATTTTTAGGTTTTCTAGTAATTGTTGTTATTTCTCAACTAGTTTGTTAAATTTGCCAACATTGAAGAAGATACACCCTCATACCATCGACGATATGACTTTTTTGTGTCTAAGTTTTCTTCTCTGTGTCACAACAATCACAATGATTCGGACACTAGAGACAGGTAATACCATTTAGTGAACCTTATTAAAATAATAAAAATGGCTTATGTTGTTACTTGAATCTAAGTAACAAATGTTTTTCATACTCTAGGTTACGAGTGGCTGGACTGAAAGGAATTCAAGGTGTGGTTAGAAAAACTGTAAGTGATGACTTGCAGGTCAATATATGGGATGAGACCCACATGGAAAAGATTATACCATCTCTTTTGTTTAATATGCAAGATCATTGGTAAGTTCTTAATTGAGAAAAGGCAAAATTTGTTCTCACCCAATTTCCATCTTTGCCATAGTGGATCTGTATATATCTGATTAATTTGAAGTTCAGTACATTTTTAACAAGATACTAAGCCCTACCGTTAATTTTTTTTTATATGTTATCCATGCTTTCCACACTGGATGTTTGTCTGTTTTCAGTATATTACTTTTATACAAGGTAAATTAATCTAGAATTAACAGTTGTGTATTTTCACTTATCAGTTTTCATCTTGGTATTTCAGTATATATCCCTCTTTAAATATGGAGTGGTGAAATGTGATATATTCATAGCAAATAAAATAAACATGTCATCTTTCTTTAAAAAGCATAAGCTGATTTGTTTATGGCAAACAGAATAGTAAGTTGTCTTTCTTTAAAATATTCTTAAACGTGCAACTAGATGTAAAGGATTTCTTTCTCTTTCATTGCCTTTCCCCCCCACTAAGTATTTGCACATTCTTTTATTTAGGAATCTCACTAGAAAAGAAGATTAATGTAAAACCATTCTTGTCTTTAGTAATACAGCTGAAACCCGTTAAATCACAATTCATTAGAATGCGATTTTGCTTATAACTCGATGACTCCCATTTTTCGTCAATTGAAATGCGTTTTTAGTCACTGAAGATCAACATTTTGGATTCCTTATGAACACATGGCAATATTTTCAGTTTAATGCGAATCCATGATATGCATTATCCTTTGATTTCTGTAAGAACAATAATAAACAACTTGTAATTTTACTGCAAAGTGAACATACAGTATATTTTAAAAATTTTGTAATACACAAAGTCTTGCAAATACCTATTTCTCTGGACAAGAATAGTATGTGAAAATAAAACAATTTTACGAACAAAGAATACATTTCAGCAATATTCCAGTTAGTGGGAGTGGACCTGTTGGAACAATAGACAAAGAAAAGTAGTAAATTAGAAATACCTTGGATTTAAAGGTTGCTCAGAGAGGTAGTCAGCACCAATTTAATCCCTCTATCATACTTTCACTTAAGATGAGTCATTTAGTCGTTTTTGGGAAAGGTGGCTTGACGTAGTTCAAAAGTAGCACAGTCAGTAGGGGTCTAACAGTAGGAGATGAAAAGGTTCCATGGTGTTAGTAACTTGTATGAAAAGAATAAGTTTAAGAAATAACATAGTGATTCGATCTGTACAAATTAGTTAATTGAAGATATGCAATTAAGAGGGAAATAAGTTGGGTTTCTGTGTGGTAAAACACCCCTCCCACAAGTTCAATTGCTAACTGTCAATTTTCTTGTTTCTCAAATTGTAAGTTCTATTTATAAAATACAGTATAAATTTAAAGAAATGTCTGAAACTTCAAAAAAATGGAAGAAGTTTACTATAGAAGAAAAAATTGCTTCTCTTGACAGAACCAAGTCCGGGGTCCAACAAACTCAAGTGGCTAGAGACCTTGGAGTGAATGAATCTGCAGTGCGTGGATGGAAGAAGAGAAGAAACTTTGTGATGCAGCCAAATCTATGGAAACAAGTGATGAACTGCAACAAAAACACCTGCAGCAACCTCAAGGCAAACAATTGGATAAAGCTGTGTTTCAGTGGTTTGTTCAAGAATGATCTGAAGGCACACCTCTATCTGGACCCCCATCTGTAAACCCAAGCTAAAAAATTCCAGTGATTTCAATGGAAATGAGTCCACAGCATTCACTGCCAGTAATGGATGGCTAACACGTTTTAAAAAGCAACATGGAATAACCAAAACAGCTTTATCAGGTGAGATAAGTTTAGCTCATGATGAAGCTGCATGCTGTTATCCTGCCCAGCTTCAGAAAATAATTGAAGATGGTGACTATACCACAGAACAGATATGTAACTGTGATGAGACCGGACATTTGTTATAAAATGTTACCCAATTCCACTTTGGCTTGTAGGAACGATGCTCAAAGAGCACAAGGCTTTAAGAAAATGAAAGACAAAGTGACCGTACTTTTCTGTGTAAACCAAACAGGAAATCACAAACTGAAGCCACTTGCATAGGAAAGTTTAAATCACCACGGTGCTTCCATCATGTGAACATGGCCTCTGTGCCATTTGCCTATGACTTTAGCAAAAATGCATGAATGACTTCCAGTATTTTTGAAAACTGGTTTCGTAAGCAATTTTTACCTGATGTACGTAAACACTTATGGCAACAAGGGCTAGATACAAAAGCTCTCTTGCTGCTGGATAACTGCCCTATCCATCTTCCTGCCAATAACCTAATAAGCAGAGATGGTAAAATCCGAGTGAGCTACTTATTGAAAAACACCACATCAAAGATACAGCCTCTAGATCAAGGGATTATATCAATGTTTAAAATGAACTTCCGCAAGACTCTGATACAGCAAATAATCACTAGTGAGGATTCTGTTACATCGTTTTTAAAGAAGCTGAACTTAAAGTGAACTTAAAGAAGCTGAACTTAAAATTTTTTACATTGGTGGCGAAGTGTGGGAAACTGACGGAAAGGTGTATATCAAAATGTTGGAGAAACATATTGGGTGCAAGTCTGATCCCGGAGAATTCACTCCCAAGTAGCCAGTGACAGTGATGCGGAGAATGACTTTGAAGGCTTTTTAGAGGAAGATGTCGCTGCTGCTGGCCAGTTCTTGGAAACGTACACTAATGAAGGCCTGAGAGAAGATGACATGGCCATTGCCGAGCGAGTACTGGCACAGTTCGTCGATAGAGAAAGAGGGGCTACATAGAATGTTGGGTAGATGTCCTACATATGAGCATATGACTGACTCGAAAATAATCGAAAACATTACTGGCAAAAGTCGTGATCCAGATGCAACCAAAGAAGATGAAGACAAGAGCCAGAACCACCACCTAAAATTGCAGAGGCACTCACTGGTTTGCAAACTGGACTTACAAATTTCTTGAAATAGAAAAGGTAGATTCCCTTTGAATTTTACAGTTAAAATGCCTTATTGAAATTGTTAAAAAGAAACAGAGTTGTAATTAAACAGTCAACCCTTGATTGTTTTTTTTTTTTTTTTTAAATGAAAGACTTGAAAGTAATGACTAAAATGTGCAAAAGTTTGTTCGCTAATGTCTAGTTAGTTGAAAGAACATGGACTGCATTATGTTTTCCTTTTTCTCACAAATTTTCAACCGTTTATTAAATTCAAAACACAAATGTAACAGTCAATACAACCATGTGGCAAGGCAGTTTTTGTGAGTATTGATTTGTTTTTATGACAAAAGTGTGTGTTTATCATGTTTGTGTATATTTAACAACATGAATATTTGTTTTTTAAAATACTTGATTCTACACTGCATCAATAAAAGATTGAAACAACACAACTGCATATTATTTCCATTATTATTATTCTTTGCATGATTATCGCACAAAAAAAGAAACTATCAAAATTGATAGTATGAAGTTTGAATGCCGAAAAATGGCTATAATTTTCTAACATGATCCCGCTTGTATCATGATGTGATTCTTTGGAGCCTGAGCATCGTGTTATAACAGGTTTCACCTGTACTTAAAAATAAATAAATAAATTTTTTGTTTATACTCTGGGATGACCACAGGGTCAGAGGAGGGCACAGAGAATACAAGAAGCAGCACCATATTTAGTAGTCATGTGGACTTGAACTATGATCACTGAAGGAATGTGTACTTATGACCACTTGGCTACAGTGGGCCTTCTTATTAGTTCCTTAGCTTATTGGATGTCATGTATTTTTTATTATTTTTTTTTATTTTAATATTATCTGTTAATGTTACCTACATTTTCATATTACCTGTTAATGTTATCTCCCATGCATATTTACTATGCATTTCTCTTCTAGGGGAAAAAAATTATTTTTTAAATTGTTTCAACCAGGCATATCTTATTAGCATTATATCCTTTAAGCATATTACTTGGTTTCCATGAATGTAACTGTTGCAAATTGGAGTATGTTTTCTGTATTTTTTGCACTGTGTTATAGTTGAGCAAAAAGTAACATTTTAGCTCATTTTTTTCCATTGCATTAAGAGATGAATCCAAAAAAATTTAAAATAAGAGTAGTCGAGAGTGATTTGACTATTTTATTATTAGTAGTAGTAGTAGTAGCAGCAGCATAAGATGCAAGCTTATAAAGCATTAGCCAAAAAAAAAAAAAAAAAACTCTAATTTGTCTAGAGTCGGAATAAATTCTCCTTGAATTTATTCCAACTGCCCACTTCCACAATGACAGACAAAAATTTGTTCCAACAGGCAATTACTCACTGACCGAAGGCAAATTCCCCCACATCTATGATGCAACCATCCTTCCTCAGTTTGAATTTGTCCCCTTATGTGTAGCAAGAAGAAGAATGTCATCAACATTGAGCTTGATCAGTCCAGTCCATTCAAAGCCTTAAACACTTCAATCAGATCACCTCACAGGTGCATAGTCTCTAGATGCTGCATTTCTCAGAACAGAAGCCTTTCTTGGTAAGACCATCCTTTTGTTCCATTCACCAATCTCATGGCCCTTCTCTGTACCTCTTCGAGCAGATGTACGTCCATCCTAAAATGAGGCCTCCAGACCTGTGTGCAGTACTCACGATGTGGCCTAACCATTGGTACAATGGAATAATCAAATCAAATCGAAGATCCTGTTTATCATTGACAAAATTCCATGAGTTGTACTGGCAGCCTGTCTACATTGCTCGGAGAACTTCATAATCTGATTGCATAATTACCCTCCTCCCAGTCTTTTTCATTTTCCACTACCTTGATTGTAGTGCCACATACTTGGTACTTTTATCTGGGATTACTGCTACCCATACAGTACCTTGCATTTGTCAATGCGAAACTTCAACTGCGATTTCTCAACTTATCTGCCTAATTTTTTTTGACCTTGTTGCAGTAACATACCCTGATACTACTATTAATGACCATGCCAACCTTTTTATCATCTTCAAACTTAGACATTAAGATGGTTGAGTGAGAGAAAGAGTGGTTGTTAATGGATACTGCTCTTCATGGACTAATGTTATTAGTGGAGTCCCTATTCAGTTTGCCAGCAACCTGAGCAGGATTGCTAACTGTTAAACCATCAATGTGATTCAACTGCTGCTTCTGCTGTTAATACAAGTAAAGGAGCTAATACAACCTTGTTGCTTTAAGTCCAATATTTAAAACATGTCATTCATCAAAGTTTTTAAAGATTAAACCCGACACTTCTGTATAATTCAAAAGCTCTTATTAAATAACCTCGGTTAGCTATTTTTTTCTGTACTTTTCTGTGTATAATAGTCATTGTCAATTTTAAAATGTACATTAATTTTAAATGTTTCATTTTAGAAATTGCAAAAATTTCATCCCAGGGACTTTGTATTTATGTGTGCATTTTAAAAAATTGAGATCTTCATCCACAAATTCAGTTTGAGAGAAAATCCTTTTTTTCTTTTTTCTTTTTTTTTTTTTTTTTTTTTTGTCTTTTCTTCTTCAAGAAAAGCAACTTTCGATTTATGAATATAAAATTACCAGAATTTTATTTCAAAATAAATATTTCCCAGGCTGGCTTGTGGCCTTGTAACCATATGAAGTGAAGAGCTAGTGCATTGTTGAGGGTGGAGCCTGCACCACATTACTAGTATGTGTTTCTTTGTTTTCAGTAGACATGAGTAACTGGTCAGCCTAGTATTTGTTCTACAAAAGTGGCTTGTTTCACAAGCAGCTGATGCAGTGTTTGGCTTCTTAGTTTTTTTGAACAACATAAAATTGTTTTTTCCAGCCTAGAGCATTCTACTATTGCACATTCCTTCCAGGAGAAATCTCACACGGAGCTAGTTGACTGTGCTACCATGTCTGTGTTACTAATATTGTCTGATTCTATCTGCCGCTGAAGCCTACTGCAAAATAAAGATAGCTTTATTATACAATATTTTCTTTCATAGTTGATAAGATTGGAATTCTGCAATAACAGATAAGCTCTCTCTTATAACACACTAAGCTTGACACGTACTGATCAAGATATTTATTGATGAAGAAAGAAACTGTGATATGCAAATACATCTTAGGTGACAGAAGAACAATCTTTGACAAAGTAGGCAAGTAAAAAAAAGAAAAAGAACTTCAACAGAAACATTACTGTAGACTCTGGCACTCAAAAACCAAAACTAAATACGAAAGAAATAATAAAATTGTGCATAATGTTTCATTGGGTGGGAGAGGAACTAATACAAAATCCTTATACTAATATTATTCCTACTAGATCAGCAAAACTCCTGGACTAAGTCCCTTCAATGCAAAAGAATTCTACTTCAAACAACAAGTAGATAAGCATAGAACTTTAGGCATTCAAGGATGATACTGGTAAAGCTCCAGAGAAGGTGTAGAAGAAGCTTCTACAAGACTCCAGCAATAGCTTTTAAGATAGTAATTGAACCATATAGAACTGGATTGTGATCTCTGTAGATGACTATATACTTGCAATCTACATACTAGAAAAGAAACCTTCCAGAAGGTAAGATCCACGCTAGTCTCCCATTATAGACTATAGTGGGACAGAGTCTCTCAGACAAACAGGTCTTCAATGGCAAGCCTAGATGCACTGGATTCATTTGAATTATGATCCGTCTGGCTATATACAGGCATACCTCGGTTAACGTTACCTCTGATAACGAAGCCTCGATATAACGAAGTCCACAATTTCAAGCCCCATTTAACATAAAAAAATATTCCAATTTAACGCCAACGCCTGACAATCATCCGATTGGTGACTGACGGCGATTCGTTACGTATTCCCGAGTGCTCCCGAGCTGCGGGCGTGTCTGTTATAACAGTTTTGCACGTCAATAGCTTAATTTAGTTGTTGTTTACATGATTGACGTTGTTTCAGTGTGGCGCATTGCAATAATTGACGTAGGTTCTTTGTAGCATTACATAACGTAGATTTTGCAAATTTTATTGGAAATATTTTTGTTTTAGTTAATTAAAATGTCAGAATCAAAGAAAAGAAAAGCAATTTCTTTGGAAACTAAACTAAACTAAATATCGTACGACGTGTTGAAAGCGGCGAAAGGATTAGCGCAATCAACTTTAACAACCATACTAAGTCAATCAGAAAAAATAAAACAGTCTGCTCAGAATTGTACAGATGTTACAGCGGCAAAATTAACTCGCTTAAGGAATCCAATTTTAGAAAAAATGGAGAAAATGTTAAGTTTGTGGATAGATGATATGTCACAACGTCATATGCCTTTAAGTCAAATGGTGATTCAAGAAAAAGCATTATTTTTGTTTAATCACCTGAAATCTAAACAAACTGAAGAAATTACGGAAACCTTTGGGGCTTCTCGTGGTTGGTTCGAGAAATTTAAAAAACGGGCCAGGATTCATAGTGTAAAATTAACAGGAGAAGCTGCAAGTGCAGATGTTGAAGCTGCAAATAAGTTTCCAGAAAAACTAAAGGAAATAATTGAACGTGAAAATTTTCCACCAAATTTGGTGTTCAATGTTGACGAAAGCGGTTTGTTCTGGAAACGGCTACCAACAAAAAGCTTCATTTCTATTGAAGAAAAATCAGCTGCTGGGTTCAAAGCAGCCAAAGACCGTTTAACGTTACTCTTTGGATCAAATGCCTCTGGCGATTATAAATTAAAATTATTAGTTTACCATTCAGAAAATCCAAGGGCGTTAAAAGGTAACATTAAAATGAATTTACCTGTAATATGGAAAGCAAATAGAAAAGCGTGGGTTACCAAGGAGTTATTTACTGATTGGTTTGTTAACCACTTTTGTCCTGGAGTAAAACGGTATTGTCAAAAAAACAACTTTGAAGAAAAAGCTCTTTTGTTGTTAGACAATGCTCCGGGACATCCTACTGATCTTAACACGTTGGACACATGCATTCCTGTCAAAGTTGTGTTTCTTCCAGCAAACACAACTTCCCTGATTCAACCATTGGATCAGGGAGTAATAGCATCATTTAAAGCTTATTATCTGCGTCGAACTTTAAGCAATTTAACTGAACTAGAGGATAAAGAGGAAATGACAGTTAAAACTTTTTGGAAAAACTACACCATTAAAAACGCAATTGAAAACATTGATAGTTCTTGGAAAGAAGTCACTAAGAAATGCTTAAATGGAGTTTGGCGCAAAATATGGCCAGAAGTTGTACTAGAAGAAGAAAATAACATCCAAGAAATTAGAAATGAAGTTATCCAGATGGCTCAATCAATAGGTTTCGAAAATGTTGATGAAGAGGATGTTAGAAATTTATTGAATGCAGAAGATGATTGTTTTTCAGTGGAAGATTTAGAAAACCTTGTTAGCAACGAAGACAAAGATAATGAAGGCGAAGTTAAAGAAGTTCCTGCCGAAAAAGTGTTAACAACCAAAGATTTAAAAAGGTGCTTAAATGACATTGAAAACGTTTTAAATTTTTTTAATGAAAATGATCCTGATTTAGGAAGAAGTGTTATAGTTAAGCGATTAGTGTTAAATGCAATAACTCCGTATAGGCAATTGTTAAATGAAAGAGAAAAAAAGCATAAACAATCAACGTTAACCTCATATTTTAAAATGTGATTTCACTTTGTGTGTAAGTTGACTGTTTATTTAATAAAACTTTTCTTTGTTGGAAAAAACGCTTTTCATTTTCTTTACGTAGGAACGTATCCCTATTCTGGCCATAGTATTTTTACCTCTGAAAACGAAGTTTCGCTTAACGAAGTAATTTCGTGGAACGCATCCTATTCGTTAATCGAGGTATGCCTGTATATTGACAACTTCATCCCATACATGCCTCCAGGGCCTAGGCCCATACGCACCGATCTGTCTGACTACATGAACTGGATTCCCAAGGAGAGTCACACTCAGGATCTGGAACACTGCTTCTTGTAGAACTACTACACATTGAAGGATCACTCTGCCAACACTCCTTATATGAGAATCTTTGGTGTCATTGCCAACTAGACTGAAAAATATGCCATCTTCAAAACCAAGTTGCTACTAAAGTTGAAGGTTAGGCCTATATTTAGTCATATTGTACAATCAGACATCTGGATGCACATTTTTCTCTTACCATACAGGAAGACTAGCTTATGCACTACAGAAAAACATATGGAAACATATGCAAGTACTTGTGATAAAAATGATACATGATAAATTTGCACCATATAGTATTTTCAAGCATAGAATGAAATGTCTGAACAAAGTGATGAAACTTGAAATTTTTCATGGGTTAGTTGCAGAAGTTCAGACCGAAAAGCAATACTTTTTAAAAACATTTTTCTTTTGGATACAATTCAATCAGACATAGGCATAACATTTCACATTATGCTCATCATGCCAAAACATTTTTTAGATAAACCATTGCCACATTATGCTTTGTATCATCTATCTGGGATTGAAGACAACCTTGGTGCTTTTGACTAAAACAAAATTTATAACTAAAATTTACACATTTCTGGATTTTCTATTGATATTATTTTTTGTAATATTTGTAACATTACAAAATTTAATTTTAATCATAATTCTTTTTTCTCTTCAAGAATTATATATGTTTAGTGATAAGATAAAAAATTAGTGAGTAAAATAAGTGTTAAAAAATGTATATGTTGTATAGTAAAGCATCATATATAGTCATACACTATATATCATCATCATCATCATCAGCCATTTTCAATCCACTGCAGGATGAAGGCCTCTCCAGCAACTTTCCAGTTCCTTCTGTTTTGAGCACTGGCCATCCATTTACTACCCAAAAACTCATGGATTTCATCTATCCATCTCCGCCTTTGTCTTCCAGGTTTTCTTCTAGCTCCTCTTGGGTACCATTCTGTTATTTTCTTAGTCCATCTGTCATCATGTCTTCGAGCTATGTGTCCTGCCCAAGACCATTTTAGTTTTGATAAGAATGTCCTTTACTTGAGTTTGCTGCCTAATCCATGTGTTTCTCTTCTTATCTAACAGTCTGATTCCCAATATAATTCGTTCCAGTCTTCGCTGTGTAGTTCTCAGCTTCTCTTCCATTCTTTTGGTTAGTGCCCAAGTTTCACTTCTATAAGTCATGGCGGTGAGTATACATTGGTTCATTATTTTACATTTCAGACAAACTGGGATATTGCTCTTCAGTATGTGACTATATTTCCTGAATGCTATCCATCCAAAATTTATTCTTCTCTTGACTTCCAGCCATTTATCATTATTACAGCTAATAACTTGTCCCAGATAAGTATATGACTCCACCTTTTAAATTACTGCTCCTTCAATCATTATTTCCCTTTCTGTGGCATATTTGTTCATCATTACTTTTGTTTTAGCCATATTCATCTTTAGTCTAAAATCCTTACTAACTATGCATAACTGATTAAGATTTTCCTCTAATTCTTTGGGATTGCGGCTTATGGTCATCTGCAAATCGTAGATGGTTTAGGTACTCTCCATTCACATTGATTCCTTTCTGCGACCAGTCTAATCTTCTGAAAACTTCCTCAAGGGCAGCAGTAAACAGCTTCATAGGCTGACCAGGCTAGCCGGGTGGGTAAAGTGCCTGCCTGGCAACCCAAAGGTCGCGGGTTCGAATCCAGCCTCGGGCTTGGATCAAAGTACTGCAAAAACCTTGGGAGGTGCATTATGGCTGCAGAAGCCGATGCGTCAACAACTACCAAAAAAAAAAAAAAAAAAAAAAAAACCGGCTTCGAAGATATTGTGTCTCCTTGTCGAACTCCTTTCTTGATTTTAAATTTGCTACTGTCTTTGTCTAGTCTAATAAAGGAGGTAATGTTCTCATATATTTTCTTCAAAATCGCAATATATGGGGTATCTATGCCTTGTCTTTCCAGTGCCCGAAACATTGCCTTATGCTGTATGGAGTCAAATTCCTTTTCATAATCCACAAATGCCAGGCATAATGGTGTTTTATATTCATTTGCTTTCTCCATTAGCTGTGATATTACGTGAAGGTGATCCATAGTTGAGAATCCTGTCCTAAAGCCAGCTTGCTCTTTCGGTTGATTCTCATCAAGTATTCTTTCTAATCTGTTAGTAATGACCCTTGTGAACAACTTGTAGATGTGGGATAACAAGCTAATTGGTCTGTAATTTCCAGTTTCTGATTTATCTCCTTTCTTATGCAGCAAAACTGTGATTGCATTATTACACTCCTTAGGCGCCACACCTTTTCTAATGCATTTTGTGAAGAGCCTTGCCAGTTTTTGTGTTATGTCTCTTCCTCCCAATTTTAACAACTCTGCAGTAACTTCATCTTTCCCCAGAACTTTCTGATTCTTCATTTTCTTCAATGCATATTCTACTTCATCAGGAAGAATATCTGGTATGTTGTATGTGTTGCTAATTTGTGATCCATCTTCCCCACTTCTGGCATCATTCCCTCACTCCTGGCGCATTATAGCCTAAGTTGCTAATGTGCCAATAAAATCCAAATCCAATCCCTCGCTCCTTGTATAATTCTCTATAGTAGTCTTCTGCTATTTATAAGTACACCATCGCTATTCTTCAGTTTAAGTATCATTTGTCTTTCTGTATTACTGCTCATGGCTGCTGATTTAAGTCCTTTGTTTTCCCTTACTTGTTCTACTTTTCTTGTGTTAAATCTTCTTATGTCCTCTCTGAGCCTCTTTCTAATGGCTTTGCATAACTCAGTATACTCAATTTTCTCCTTGTTAGTGTTTATCTTGCTCTTCATTTGTTGCCTTCGGTTCATTGTAACAAGTGTTTCTTGACTAATTTTTTCTTCTTTGGATTTCTTTTTCCCTATAGGTTTCTTGGGCTTTATCACTTTCAGAAAGTTGTAATTTCCTCATCGATATCTTGGTCCTGAGCAGTCTGCAGAAGCTCAAACTTGTTCTTAAGTTCCAATACATACTGCTTTTTCCTCCTCTTCTGTTATCTCAAAGACCTTCATATTATTTACTTGAGTCGGTTTTTTCCTTTCCTTTCGTACATCCATATCAAGTGTGCATCTTACCATTCTGTGATCACTTCCAACATTTACCTTATTCAGGATGGTAACATCATTCACGATATATCTTCTGTTAGTGAGTATGAAGTTGATTTCATTAGTTGTTAATCCATTTGGACTCTTCCATGTCCACTTTCTGTTCACCCTTTTCTTGAAAAAAAGTATTCATTACTGACAATCCTTGAGATTTTGCAAATTCCACAAGTCTTTCACCTCTTTCATTTCTTTCACCAATTCCAAAATTTCCTATAGTTCCCCTTTCTGTGCTGTTTTGTCTTTTTCCAACCTTAGCATTGAATTCCCCCATAATAATAGTGTAGTGGGTTTTCTGCTCATCTAGAAGACTCAATTTCAATCAACCAAAAATCATTTCTTCAACCTCTTCATCATCATGGCTCAATGTTGGTACATAAATCATTATAACCTTTAGCTTGTACCTATTAGAAATCTTGAGTATTAGTCTTGACGCCCTTGGTGATTACTTTTGAATTCCAATATGTTGTTTTTTATATCTTTATGGACCAGAAACCCAACTCCACCTTTGCTCCTTTCACTGTTTCCATTGGTGTACAGCAGATTTCCACGTGACAAACTTATAAGTGATTGATTTCTTCTTGTTGTTTCAGCCAAACTGATGATATTCCATTTCACATTTTCTAGTTCCTTTTCCAGCTCTAATATCCTGTCTTCACCGATTGAGCGATCTTACGTTGTAACAGGCCAAGTTCAGTTTCCATGCATGGCAGCCTGGTCGTACCCAGAGATTCTTAGTACCCTCTGCTTCCACTCTGATCCTCTCGCTGCCGTAAAGGGGGGGGGGGGGAGTGAAAGCCACTGGAGACTGAGGGCTATTTGTTTCATTGTGCTGTGATATGCTGGAGAGTTTAGTCTTTTCCTCTTCACACTGACCAGGCATCTTGAAGAGAACCACTCTACATGTTCGTTGCCACCTGAGTGATGTAACAGGGCTTACCATTGAGAAGGTGTGCATGAGTGGATTTTAAGGAGGCAGGCCAACTGGACTTCTCCTAAATCTTCTGTAATAGAAAGATATTGGATCCATCAGTGTTTTAGACTGAGTGTCTGATAACACACAGAATACCTGTTCCCCCCTAAGCCCCTATATATCACTGTATGCTATATGCAATATTTAGCATTAAATTAACCTGAAATCCATGCTGAAATTGAGCTGAAGTTGGACAAAAAATTTAGAAGGAAATCTGCTGTAGATCCCCATAGTAAAGCATAGGGGTGATTTTTTCTAGAAAAACTCATTTAATTTCGTCTCTTTCTTTACAAAATCTTGCATGTTTACTTATCTCACGCTGATATACTAGGAAACACTTCAATATGTTCTGAAGAATTAAAAAAAAAAAAAAAAAAAAATTTTTTTTTTTTAGTAGATCTGCTGTAATTTAATATGTTCTGGGGGAAAATTTTTATAATTAATAATATTAAGAGCTTTATGAAAGTGATAAATAAGATAAGGGAAAAGAGTTTCCAATGAGTTTGAGGTAGAATTTTCTAATGTTAGAAATAGCAATATTGTTAGCATTGCAAATAGGGGCTGTCCTGATATATTGGGAGAGGATGGTATTAGAGTGAACATTTTTGGAAATAGATAACTAAGAAGATGATGACATGAATTTATATTTCTGTAAAAATCAAGCCCTTATTGATTGGGCATAAGCACACTACTTAGTCCACCTCATCATTTAACCGAAATCTTTGACCAGGTGGTTTGTAGTCAGGAAAGGTGAGGTCTGGACCATATGGTGTGAAATTCTCAGCCACTTGCCATGTAGTCCAGACCTTTCCTTCTCCAACTATCACTTGTTTGGGTGGTTATGATATGTTGTGGTATTGTGTTGTCAAAATGAAGAATTGCTCTATGAGACAAGTTCAGATTATATTTGTTTATTGCCTTCCTTTGGTCTTTGTAACCAATCATACTGAATGCTTCTTTTAAGGAAATTAAAATTTGCATTACACATAAACGTACAACTTAGGAAGGCTTACTGTTTTTTGATTATCCCTACAGTCTTTTGCACTTGACTGCTAATGAAATGAAGCATCTTTCTGTGCCCACTTTGATGGATCTCTGAATTTAGAAACTTTATATATTATATATAATATATATATTTATTTATATATTCCCTTATATTGAATACACATTCAATATAATGGAGTTGAAGGACATGTAAAATGCAGTAACAAATAATTCTGCAGAAGAACACATCACTCTGCATTGTAAAAGCATAATAACTTTTAAGTTTTAGCATTAGTACAGGCATACGATGCAAAAAACAAGCTTATCAGCAAAAAAAAAAAAAAAAAACCTTTCCATTTCACACACCCATCCATTCATTCCAAATGTCTGTCTAGTTGTTCTGCCTTGAATTTATTTAAGCTATCAACTTCCACAATGACAGATGGAAGTTTTGTTCCAGCAATCAACTACCTGCTGGCTAAAGACAAATCTCCACACATCTATTTTATTCTACAACTGTCTTTCCTCAGTTAATGCCGCCTGAGGTTTGTAATCTGAGCAAGAGGAAGAATCCTATCAGCATTGAGCCTGCTCGATCCATTCAAGACCTTATACACCTCAATCATATTGCTTTGCAGGTGCCTAGACTCCAGACACTGCAATTTGCAGAACTTAAGCCTTTCTTCTTAAGAGCACCTTCTCCAGTTCCCCCTCTCCTGTTTTGTTGCCCTTCTCTGTACTCATTCTAGCAACTCTACATCCTTCCTAAAATCAGGCCTCCAGATCCGTAAGCAGTACTCAAGGTGTAGCTTGACCATTGCGGTAATAATCATCTCTTATCCCTGCTCACAAAATCCCTGTATATCATTGACAAAACCCCATGACCTAATCTGGCAGCCTTGCACTGCTCAGAAAACTTCATATCTTACTGCACAATTATCCCCAGGTCTCTTTCATTCTCCACTACACTGAGTGTAACACCACCCAGTTGGTATGTTACTCTGGGGTTACTGTTATCCATATGTAATATTTTGCATTTGTCAATGTTAAACTTTAGTTGCCACTTCTCAGCCCATATGCCCAATGTTTCTAGATCCTCTTGCAGTAGCATACTGTCTTTAGCGTCATTAACAACCCTGCCAACCTTTATATCATCTGCAAAATTTGACATTAAGTCTGATATAGCTTCATTGATAAATACACAAAACAAATGGGCCCAGCACTGAACCCTGGCGGACTCCGCTAAAAACATTAGTCCCTGTACAGCGGTGTCTATTTATTATCACTTTCTGCCGTCTCCCACTCAACCATCCCTTTATCCATTGCAGCAACTTGCCCTTAATGCCATACTGCTCCAATTTGTACAGCAGTCTTCCATGTGCAACAGTATCAAAAGTTTTCCTGAAATCCAAGTATATGATATCAAAAATTGTTTTTTGCATCCAGTTCCTTTGTGACCACGTCATAGTATCCAATCAAAGTGGTAGACAAGACTTCCCCTTAATAAACCCATGCTATGTCTGAACCAGTGACTCCATTATTTTCCCTGGAACAGAAGTCAGACTATTAGGTCTGTAATTACTTGTCACCCTTTGATCCCCTTTGTGAATTGGAGATACATTTGCACATCTCCAGTCTGTAGGGACTTCCCCCTGAGTCCAAGGATGCTCTCATAATTATGACTAAGGGTTTGCTTACTTCCTTTGCCACCTCCTTTAATATAACTGGATAGATCCCATCTACTCTGGTGTCTTTCTTATGTTTAACTTCAACAATTTATCTTCTACTTTGCTCTCAGTTATTACAAAATCATTTAACTCCCTGTTAGAGTTTGATAAACATCTGGCCCTCTCCTCCTTGAATGATATAACATAATTGATCCTAGAATTTCTATGGTTTCATTGTTATGTTAACTTTTTGCACCTTGCTTTTCTCTTTAATTTAATTTTTTTATTTTATTGTATTACTTTGGATGACAGCTAATGGCCTCGGTTTCTTGTAAACAGCCTTTTTAAGCTTTTTTCAAAAAGCCATGATATGAATGGCTAATGTAGTGTAAACACAACTGATTAAAAAGCTGCATATAATGGTTCTTCAAATTTCTATTATAATAGTTTTATGGACTCTCAGATCAGTTTCATAATTCCTACACATTAACATTGTCCATTTGTCTTCATTGTCTGTTTTAAATAAACAATCTGAAATCTCAGTATGGAAGGGTTATATTGATGCTTTTTGTTACATCGACCTGGTAGATTGCTTGCGATCCTTTGATTACTTTTAGTTGGGGTTATACTAGTATTACTATCTGTCGACTATCTTTGCTTATGTTCTGGCAGATGTTCGGGACTACTACCTCCTAAATAATGTTATAATGCTAACAAATCAGAGAATTCTAGCTGCATAAGTTTTAGCTGTATTGACGTTTTACAAATAGGGCTCTGTCTGTGCATGTGTGTGCACATGTGTGCGTGAGAGAGAGAGATAGGAGAGAGACCAGAGGAGTTGATGACTAAGGCACCATGGGCATTAAAACAGTAAATACAGCTTTGTTCATCAAAGTATATAAAGCATATTTTTGTTGGGCTTCCAGACTGGTAGTGCTATTAAAATTTAGAACATGTTATTAAAGGCACCTCCATAGCCAGGTGGGAAGGAGCAGCAGTGCATTAGACTGGGGTTCGAGCCCTTCACCACCAAAAACGGAGGATGCGGAAAGGTCAGGGAATGACCACCGCATATCCCGGAGCAATATGGTCTTAGTTGCTAATTCTCCTAAAAACCAAACAACAAACAACATGTTATTAAATGTATGATTTCAAATAGTGGAAAATTTCAACCTCTGCATTGTTTAAACAATACAGAGGTTGAAATTTTCCACTTTTTTTTCATTCATATTTTCAAGTAAATATTTCAGACAGTTATATTAAGAGTCTCTACACTCCCTATTTCTATGATCTGTGTCTTAAATTATTTTAAATAAAGATCATGATTCAAATGTCTTATTTATATGTTATGCACTGTAGTTGCTAATTGCCATTGTGCATGTTTTTTAGTGGCAGTTTAACAGAAACTCCAGACTCCCCACAAGAAGAAAGTAATCCATGGTCACTTGCTGAAAACTGTTTAAGAGAACTGATGGGTAGAGCTACTTTTGGTCATGTGCGATCTGTGATCCGTCCAGTGCTAAAGTAAGATGATAAATAAAATTTTAACAGCTTTCTATGATATTTTGTTGATGTTTAACAAAGCTGAATAAATGTGTCCTGCCTATACTAGTCTAATGAAGTTGTGGACTGTGATCCATTTTACAGTCTAACTTGTTATTTTACAAAAATATCTCATAATCTTTATTCTGATGTAATTGATCTCATTTTTTAAATTAACAAGCTTTCTTTTAGGTACAATAAAATTCAGTTATAACGAATATTGTTTTAACAAAAATTTCACTAAAACAAAAATATTTCTAAATCCTGGCTGACCCCTCTTATTATTAATTCTTTGTTAAGGCCTTATTTGAATGAAATACTTTTGATAAAAAACAAAAAAATTCAGTGCACGGAATCATTTTCAGAATTTATCTATCTAAAATATATAGGTTTACAAAGAAAGAAATACTTTTTTGGAAAATTACGAATGGTACTGTGAGCCAGTATTGTAAATGTGGCTGTAGGAGCATTCACTTGAAACCAAAAGTGAAAGTTTAGTTTTAAAAGATGTGACAAAGAATTCATTATACAGCCTTTACTCTGATTTTCATCTTTCTAGGTGATTTTGTTTATATATATATTTCCAGTCACATTTTTAAAGCAGAAAATTACAATTTTAATGTACCATGATTGATTCTCACAAATAAAAGCATGGGTGCAGCTAATGTTGGGATGGACTTGACAAAAGATCAGGCACAGGGTAAGAATCAGGCAAGAAGCTGCAGAGCTGACTCTAGCTCAGTATGTGTTGTGCACTTTTTGTGACTGTACATTCACCATTAAGAAGTTTAAAATTTAGATAATCAACCCTATGAAAATATTAGCAAAGTCACATGATGCAAGAAAGCAAGCTTATATAGCATCAGCCAAAAAAAAATGCACACCCTTCTCATTTCACCCATCCACTCACTCCAAATGTTTGTATCTTAAGCTATCGACTTGAATCTTAAGCTATCAACTTTTAACAGGAGAGACTGCTTCTACAGGGATGGAATACACTTAAATAAAAAGGGTGCAAGAATATTTGCTGATGTTATCGAGGCAGTGTTAGGTGGATCGGAAAACTGCTAGCTTGTGGGGATTCACAGACTAAAACGTTAAAAGTACCTGCAGGCAGAGGTGAAGGTGATTCTTGCACAACTTCTATTAAAATAAGTAGCGACCTGGAGCGAGGGGTGCTGGGGGTTTCAGGGACCGATGGCAGTCATCGTGAAACAGGTGGGTATATGGGATGTGTTAGGGTAACTAATAATAAGGATAGGCACATGTAAACTTGAATGTATACCAATGCTAGAAGTAAAATAAATAAATTTGATGAATTTGAAGTGTTGGTCAAGACATCAAAGGTAGATATTGTTGGGATAGCAGGGACGTGGTGTCACACAGATATAAGGAATGCAGAACTGGAATTAGGCCCATACAATGTTATAGGCCTAATGACTCGAATGAGTACAATGAACAATTGTACAGAGAAATAGAGTGGGCTAGTAAATCAGAATGTCTTATAATGGTGGATTTTAACTTCCCAGATATTGACTGGAAATTGTGGGTTGGTCACTCACACACCAGTAAGACTTTTGTGGATTTATTGGACGATTGGTTTCTGCAGAACCATGTTCGAGAGGCAACTAGAGAGGGTAATACTCTTGATCTGGTTATCAGCAGTGATCATTCGTGTATTAAGAATTTGCAGATAAAGGATCCATTGGTGGCAGTGATCACAGTGTACTGATGTGGGATTTACTTAAAGATATAATTACCATCAGGGGTAAAGGAAAGGGTTTTTGCTTCCATAAACGTGAGTACAGTGGTCTCAGACAGTTTTTAAATTCTGTACAGTGGGATCAACTGACGATGTTACCAACAGTAAATTCTAAGTGGGATGCATTCAAGGAATTAATCGTGGATGCTACTAAAAGTTTCATACCTATTAAGAAATATTTTTCAAGGTTTAGGCCTAAATGGTTATCAAATGAACTAATGAGACTCGTGACAGAGAAGAAAAATGCATATAAATTATCAAGCGACTCAGAAGCCTATGGCAGATATTGTTGTTGTTGTTATTTGGTTTTTAGGAGCATTAGCAACTAAGGCCATATTGCTCCGGGGATGTGCGGTGGTCATTCCCTGACCTTTCCGCATCCTCCGTATTTGGTGGTGATGGGCTCGAACCCCGGTCTAATCAAGAAGCGTGTGCTACGCGCTGTTGCTCCTTCCCACCTGGTTACGGAGGCGCCATGGCAGATATAAACTAGTCTGTAATCAAGTCACAAAGGAGGTTAGGCAGGTGAAGGCAGATTATGAGAAATCTTTGGAAAAAGATGTTAAGAAAAACAGCAAGGATTTCTTTACTTATATAAACTCTAAAAGGAAGGGGATGAATCTGATTGGTCCACTTGATATCGATGGTTTGACTGTTGATGATCCTGCTCAGAGAGCAAACAAACTGAATGAGTATTTTGCATATACATTCACACATGAGGAATTATTAAGGTTTGAAAATGACAGAAGGTTATCAAATTGTAGCAGGATACTTAATGATTTTTTAATAACTGAGAGAAAAGTGTAAGAGAAATTGTTGAAGTTAAACATAAGAAAAGCACCTGGGGTGGATGGGATCTATCCAGTTATATTAAAGGAGGTGGCAAAGCAACTAAGCAAACCCTTAGCCATAATTATGAGAACATCCTTGGACTCAGGGGAGGTTCACACGGACTGGAGATGTGCAAATGTATTCCCAATTCACAAAGGGGGATCGAAGGGTCACATGAGTAATTACAGACCAGTTAGTTTAACTTCTGTTCTGGTAAAATAATGGAGTCACTGGTTAAAGATGCATTGCAAGATCATCTAGACAAGACTGCAGCAATAATTCAGACACAGCATGGGTTTGGTAAGGGGAAGTCTTGTCTGACAAATTTGATAGGATATTATGATGTGGTTACAAAGGAACTGGATGCAAAAAATAATTTTGATATCATATATTTGAATTTCAGGAAAGCTTTTGACACTGTTGCACATGGAAGACTATTGTACAAATTGTAGTAGAATGGTATTAAGGGTAAGTTGGATAAAAGGATGGTTGAGTGGGTAAAGACAGGAGGTGGTAATTAATGGGTGCTGCTCTTCGTGGACTAATGTTATTAGTGGAGTCCCACAGGGTTCAGTGTTGGGTCCTCTGTTTTGTATATTTATCAATAATATTGATGAAGGTATATCAGGCTTAGTGTCGAAGTTTGCAGATGATACAAAGGTTGCCAGAGTTGTAAATGACAGTAATGGCAGTGTGCTACTGCAACAGGATCTAGATAATTTGGGCAGATGGGCTAAGAAGCGGAAACTGAAGTTGAACCTTGACAAATGCAAAGTACTGCATATGGGTAGAAGTAACCCCAGAGAAACGTACCAACTGTGTGGTACTTCACTTAGGGTGGTAGAAAATGAAAAAGACCTGGGAGTAATTGTGCAGTCAGATATGAAGTTTTCTGAGCAATGCAGACAGGCTACCAGGGCAGGTAATCGGGTTTTGTCGATGATATATAGGAATTTTGCTAGCAGGGAAAAGGAGGTGATTGTCCCTTTGTATAAAGCAATGGTCAGGCCACGCCTTGAGTACTGCGTACAGGTCTGGAGGCCTCATTTTAGGAAGGATGTAGATTTGCTTGAGCATGTACAGAGAAGGGCAACAAGATTGGGAGGGGAATGAAGGGATCCTCTTACCAAGAGAGGCTTAAGTTCTGCAAATTGCAGTCGCTAGAGACTAGGCACGTGCGCGGTGATCTGATTGAGGTGTATAAGGCCTTGAATGGGTTGAGCACGCTGAATTCTGATGGGATCCTTCCATTTGTTCTGATTACGAACCTAAGGGGGCACAAATGTAGAATAGATGTGCGGAAATTTGCCTTTAGCCAGCGGGTGGTTAATTGCTGGAACAAATTCCATCTGTCGTTGTGGAAGTTGATAGGTTAAATAAATTCAAGGAAGCACTGAACAGGCATTTGGAGGGAATGGTGTGATTTTTTTTTTTTTTTTTTTTTTTTTTTTTGGCTTAAGCTACATAAGCTCATACCCTTGCTTTCTTGCATCACATGCCACTACTACTACTACTTCTTCAACAACAGATGGAAGTTTGTTCCAGAAATCAACCACCCGCTGGCTAAAGGCAAACTTCCGTACATCTATCCTACAACTATCATAAATTTGAATTTATGCCCTCTTTGGCGATTATATCAGCATTGAGCATGCTCAAACCATTCAAGGCGTTATACACCTCAATCAGATCACCTCACAGGTGCCTTGCCTCCAGACACTGTAATTTTCAAAACTTAAGCCTTTCTTCGTAAGAGCAACCCTTTGTTCTATTCACTAATCTTGTCGCCCTTCTCTATACTCGTTCCAAGAGCTCTACATCCTTCTTAAAATGAGGCCTCCAGGTCTGTATACAGTACTAAGGTGTGGCCTGACCATTGCCTTATACAAGGGGGATAATCACCTCCTTATCCCTGCTAGAAAAATTCCTATATATCATTGACAAGACACCATAAGCTACACTTGCAGACCATCTGCATTGCTTAGAAAACTTCATATCTGCCTGCACAATTACCCCCAGGTCCTTTTCGCTCTCTACCACTGTCAGTGTAGTACCACACAGTTGATACATTACTCTTGGGTTATTGCTTCCCATATGCAGTACTTCACATTTGTCAGTGTTAAATTTTAGTTGCCACCTCTCAGCCCACCTGCTCAACTTTTCTATATCCTGTTGCAGCAGCAGCAGCTGCAACAGGATATAGAAAAGTTGAGCCATTAGTGTCATTAAAACCCTTCCAATCTTCGCATCATCCGCAAATTTGGAAATGAATCCTAATATACCATCATCAATATCTTTAATAAATACAGAAAACAACAATGAACCCAACACTGAACCCTGGGGGAACTCCACTAATAACATTAGTCCAAGAAGAGCAGTGTCCATTGATTACCACTCTCTGTCTTCTCCAATTAACCATCCCTTTATCCCTAGCAGCAATTTGCCTCAAATGCCACACTGCTCCAATTTGTGCAGCAGTGTTCCATGTGGAACAGTATAAAAAGCCTTTCTAAGATCCAATTATATGATATCAAAATTATTCTTTGCATCCAGTTCCTTTGTGACCACATCATAGTATCCAATCAAATTGGCCAGACAAGACTTCCCCTTAACAAACCTGTGCGGTGTCCGAGCTATAACTGAAGTGTTGTCTAAATGATTCTGCAATGCTTCTTTAACCAGTGCCTCTATTAATTTTCCCTAACAGGACACGTAATTACGTTTCTCCCCCTTTGATCCTCCTTTGTGGATTTGGGTCACATTTGCACTTCTCCATTCCATGGGTACCTCCCCTGAGTCCAGGGAAGGCTCTCATAATTATGGCTAAGAGTTTGCTTACTTTCTGTGTTGCCTTCTTTAATATAACTGGATAGATCCCATCCACCCAGGTACATTTCTTATGTTTATCATGTTGTTAGGCAAGAATTCAACAGGAAATATTTAAATGCTTTACATAAAATTTTCACATTATCCAGACAACTCTCTGGTAAAGTGTTTGAGTTGGATCCAAATATGGATAGGAACATCATGTTTAGAAGTGAACTTTATCCCTTCTTTGCACCTTATAATGAAATTCACAAAGAATTTTAAAAAGCTATTTCATCTCTTCAAATACCAAGCACTAGCAACCAGTGGAATGCTCAGTTAATTATTTTACACTTTGTGTGTGTGTGTGTGTGTGTGTGTGTGTGTGTGTGTGTGTGTGTGTGTGTGTGTGTGGGGTGTGGTGGCGGTTAAGGTTCATTGCCTGAGTATGAAAGAGTAGTGGTACCGAATTAAAAATTCTGTACGTAGTGTATGACACTTCAAATAGTAATCCACCAAGTATAATGCAGTTTTAATAATGTCTTTGTTTAATTACAGGTCCTAGAGTTGTGTGAATGAGGAAAGACGAACAAAATTCGCCACCTTGCAGTCATTCAATATTTGGGAAAAGTTAACTAACACCAAAGGCAGTTCATCAGGATATGGTTATAACATTGGGGAAGATGCCCCTTCTGTTCTATGGTTAAGAAGTGGGCAGCAGAATTTAAATGAGGGAGGGAGAGGCTGGAAGATGGCCCACACTGTGGAAGAACTGCAACAGTGAAGAAGTTAACAGTGTGCATGACCTGGTGATGAGTGATTGACAAGTGGCAGTTCCGTACATTGCCACAAAATAACGGAGGTAATAGTAACCGTGGCATGTGATGCAAGAAAGCAAGCATATGAGCTTATATAGCATCAGCCAAAAAAAAAATTCACACAACCATTCCCTCTAAATGTTTGTCCAGTTCCTCCTTAAATTTATTTAACCTACAAACTTCCTCGACAGATGGAAGTTTGTTCCAGCAATTAACCACCCGCTGGCAAAAGGCAAATTTCTGCACATCTATTCTACAGCTGTCTTTCCTCAATTTGAATTTATGCCCTCATAGGTTCGTAATCTGAACAAGTGGAAGAATCCCATCAGAATTCAGCGTGCTCAACCCATTCAAGGCCTTATACACCTCAATCAGATTACCTCGCAGGTGCCCAGTCTGCATGCACTGCAATTTGTAGAACTTAAACCTCTCTAGGTAAGAGGATCCCTTCATTCCCCTCACCAATCTTGTTTCCCTTCTCTGTACACGCTCAAGCAAATCTACATCCTTCCTAAAATGAGGCCTCCAGATCTGTATACAATACTCAAGGCATGGCCTGACCATTGCCTTATACAGAGGGACAATCACCTCCTTTTCCCTGCTAGAAAAATTCCTGTATATCATGGACAAAACCCCATGACCTCTGGCAGCCTGTCTGCATTGCTCAGAAAACTTCATATCTGACTGCACAATTACTCCCAGGTCTTCATTTTTTACCACTGTCAGTGTAGTACCATACATTTGGTATGGTACTTTTCATTTTTCAATGTTAAACTTCAGTTGTCACTTCTTCCCATCTTCTTCCCTTCAGCCCATCTTCCCAAATTTTCTAGATCTTGTTGCAGTAGCACACTGCCATTACTGTCATTACAACCTTTGTATCATCTGTAAACTTGGACAATAAGCCTGATATACCTTCATCAATATAATTGATAAATATACAAAACAACAGTGGACCCAACACCGAACCCTGTGGGACTCCACTAATAACATTAGTCCACGAAGAGCAGCACCCATTGATTACCACCCTCTGTCTTCTCCCACTCAACCATCCTTTTATCCATTGTAGCAACTTACCCTTAATACCATTCTGTTCCAATTTGTACAGTAGTCTTCTATGCGCAACAGTGTCAAAAGCTTTCCTGAAATCCAACTATATGATATCAAAATTATTTTTGCATCCAGTTCCTATGTAACCACATGATAATATCCAATCAAATTTGTTGGACAAGACTTTCCCTTAACAAACCCATGCTGTGTCTGAATTATTGCTGCAGTCTTGTCTAGATGATCCTGCAATGCATCTTTAATCAGTGACTCCATTATTTTACCCGGAATAGAAGTTAAACTAGCTGGTCTGTAATTACTGGTGTCATCCTTCAAGCCCCCTTTATGAATTGGGGATACATTTGCACATCTCCAGTCTATGGGGATCTCCCCTGAGTCCAAGAATGCTCTCATAATTATGGCTACGGGTTTGCTTACTTCCTTTGCTGCCTCCTTTAATATAACTGGATAGATCCCATCTACCCCAGGTGCCTTTCTTATGTTTAACTTCAACAATTCCTCCTCCACTTTGCTCTCAGTTATTACAAAATCATTAAGAACCCTGCTACAATTTGATAACCTTCTGGCATTCCACCAGCAGAAATGCAACTGGAAATTTTTTTTATTGTTTTCTGGTAATGATCTCCAGAAATGTGCTTTAGTAAAATGTGAGCTAGTGAGGTGTTAATAGTGTCTCTCTGCCTTTATGGTGTTGTGTATTCAGTTGCTACACATGCCAGCTTTGTTTATGTGTATCAAGCATGCCTCTTCATTTTGTAATTGTGCTTTATTCCCTAAAAATGAGTAAAATACTTAAAAGGTGTGAAAAGGAAGCATCATGGTGAAGACACTACATATTCAGAGAGAAAAAGAAAAGCAATATGGGTAGACAGAGGTGGACTGGGTCAAAAATTCTTACTGGGGAAAATTTGTAGCGGCGTCATACTAGCGTTTATGGCCAAAATCACACTGGCCTCAGGCCCACCAGGGTTTCCCCGGTAAGGCCTATGGCCAATCTGCCTCTGTCGATAGAGAAAAAAATATGAAATTCTGAAACACTTTGAGCAAAATGAAAGAGCATGTGATATTGCGTGTGTTACAGGCCTAAATGAGGCAATGCCGAGAATTGGAAAGAATGCAGAGAAAATAAAAACAACTTTCATAGCAGGAACAACTCAAAATGTAATAAAATCCATTAGATCAAGACAAAGAATTGGAAGAGATGGAACGGCTGTCATCTGTTTGGATAGAAAGTCAAACAAAGAACAAGTTTGCTTACGATAGAAGCAAAAGCATTAGCAATATTTTATTACGTAATAGTGGTCGGCACATAAACCTATTTTTCCCATAGGGCCTGTTATTTATATTACATGATTTTGCATTGCAGAAGGGTTTCTAGGAACACAACTGTCGTGCTATACAAGGACTGACTGTACTTGGCATTTCTTGGGAACGTAACCCCCATGAATAACTAGGAATTACTGTACATGTACCGTTGCAGTATTCATGTATTTTTGATTTCACTAAAGTTGAATTTTTATTTTAAAGGGGAAAAAATTTAAACATTTAAAAAACAAAATGTACAATATTAATACATATATTGAAAAATAATAATGGGTTGCATCTTATGTCTGAATTTCTTATAAAAATAAAATGGACTTTCAAAATTACATGCTCAGAACGAAATATTTTTACTTTTGTAGTACACTTATTTCATCATTTTATTTACAACGTTTAAAGTTGCAAGTGCCTACTAAACAAAAGGTTGTAAAATCAAGCATTTACTTTTGTTATTGCTACTGTCACAAAGCAGCATGATCAATATGTTCAGGTGGCCTTCACATCATTACTGATGGGAAGGCCACCTGAACATATTGACCATGCTTTCTATAGTCATAGCTAAAGATAAAGACATCACTGCGTTCACCTATTCTTCAGACCATTTTTTGTTCAGACATCTTTTATTTCTGGATAACAAGCAAAGTTATCCAGGAATAAAAGTGCATCTTATGGTCTGGAAAGTATAATTTTTTTTTTTTTAACTTATATGTATTAAATGTAAGTACTTTAAATTCACAAATACTTGAAAAATCAAATGAAGATTATTAGTTCCAACATCTAAACCATCAGTACTGTTTAGCATTTAGATAGTTCACTTATTGCTTTTATAATGGCTTTTGTTTTTGTTTTTTATAATTTTATATCATTCATATGCATTTCCTTTATTCTTTTTCTGAAAACCCATATTTTCTATTAAAATGTATTCAAGAAGGAACAAATATCCTGCTAAATTCAAGCTTAAAGTGATTGAGTATGCAGAAAAGATAAATGTGTAACCGCAAGACATTTTAATTCCTCCAATTCCTAACGTTATGCGTTGAGCATAATATTAGGAATTGGAGGATGCCGTCTACTCGGCTTAGTCAAATGTGAAATTTGCGTAAGCTGAGCCTAACCTAAGAACAAATGTGAAAACAAGGCAAGACTAATAGGTAGCCCCAATTGAGATGAAGTAAAGAAATGAAGATGAAGTAAATAAATTTTTCACTGAAGCTCAGCTGAATGAAAGCAGTATTTCTTGTGGAAAAATTTGGATCTTTGCCCTCAAACAGGCAAAGAAAATGAACAATGCTAATTTCAAAGCCAGTGCTGATTGGTGTACCAGATTTATGAAAAGATATGATCTTGTCCTGCGACAGAAGACCAAGATTTCACAGCACCTTCCCACTGAATTGGATGATAAAATAATTTCATTTTAGAAATTTATAATCAAACATAGAAGAACAAGTATTGATTGATGTGTATTGGAAACATGAGTGGAACTCCAATGAATTTTGACATGCCAGTGTGCAAAACAGTGAACAAAATAGGGGGAAATCAGTACTAGTGAGAATGACTGATCACAGAAAAATTAGATTTACTGTTGTATTAACATATGGCTGATGGCATGAAGCCGAGACCAATGATAATTTTTAAGAGAAAGACATTACCAAAATAGAAATTCTCAAAATAGTGTTCCAACCAGGGGCACTGAGGGGAGCAAAAAAATCTGTTTGTCTGGGATACCTATAAATGCCATCTGATGGATAGCATTGCTGCTCAAGTTAGAACACGGGTATAGCAGTGATTCCTAGAGGTTGAGGTCTAATCAGCATTATGCAACCACTTGATATCGGCGTAAACAAACCTTTTAAGGATGCAGTGAGAAATCTGTGGAACAACTGGATGATCAAAGGAGAATATTCATTTGTTTTATTTTTTGTTGAAGTTTGGTATAAGCTTGCTTTACTTTCTAATTTTGTTGTTGCCACTAGAAGTGCTATTCACAAATGGAGTTAACTACTTGACTGCCCCCTCCCCATTCTTATTAAAAAACTTGATGTACGAAATCCCTGCTATTAAAATTCCAATGCAAAAATATCAAGTTACATAAATGTTCTCGTGCTCTGGTAGATTTTCAAGTATGTAGCATCTCAGTCAGTCTAACTTTGCTTGTGTAAACTTTGGTTATACAGGTTCACACGTCCTTCTTCACATGAAGTTAGCATTAACTGCTTTTATTTCTTGTGTTGGAAAAAGACAGAGCATATGAAACTCTTGGTTATTGTTACCATTATTCTCCTTTATGTTGTAACGTTTTACATTCTGCAGTAGAGATTTTTCTTTTATTCTGATTTATTTGCTTCATCTTTTCTTCAACATTTCCTTTCAGTTATCTTTCATGAATATTGTGGTTTGAAGGCAAGTGCATAAATAGGTTATACCATTTTCTTTGTATTTCTATTATTATTCATTATTTGAGGTCTGTGATAATCAGATTTTTAATTCATGTTCATTTCTTGCATAAATGTTTATTTTCTTAATAGCTCCGTAATAGTATTGTGATTTGCTGTTTTGAAAGTAATGATGACTTAATGCCTCCTAGAATATGTTTGTGGAAACAGATTATTAATTAATGCTCTTTCATATCCAGTGTTCTCCCCAGGACCTATCGAATGGGTGCACCAGGTAAAATTTAAATGATTCTCGCAGTACTTTATGGTTTTGCTCACTGATCTCGATAAATATTAATTCAAACATACTATGCAATTGAAATCATTGTGACAGGAGCATATAATGTTAAATTATGTAATTAATTTTTGCTCTGGATCGCTTAAGTCACATTTATAAATAACAGAAAATTTTCTGTGGAGAACACTGATATCAGTTCTGTTATGTCATGATCACTCCTAAATACCAGTTGCAGTTCATTATTTAATAATACCCACAGTTTATAATTTAAATTAATTTTTTTAAGAGTGAAATAAATCAGTTATGCAACTGTAAATAGAACTCTGATTTTTATGCTTTTCTTTTTAAAAATTCACACAGTTGACAAGTTGAGCATATATTAAAATAATATGGTGTTGCTTAATATGTGTGATCATACCAATATTACTGTATTGGTAATAAAATGGATAAGTTAACTTATTCACTTTTTAGAATAGATGAAAACTAACTAACTTGAGTGTTAGTTATTACTAGGATTAGGTTCAACAACACATTGCAAATGAAAATTGGGGAAAAAAAAAAAAAAAAAAAGAAAAAAAAAAAAGCTCATCACATCCATTTTGCTGGGACTTATTCATTATTGGATTGTATGTTGATGAGCAGCTTAAAAGATTATAGTATTAGAAATTTAATGTAATTGTTTATTAGTGTTAGAAGTAAGCTGTCAGAAATTTAAAACAGAACAGAATATTTATTGATTGTGTTTGTGCAACCATATCCTTCAGAGCTTACATCTCAGTAGTTTGATCTTTTCTCTCTGAAATTCATTTTGATATGTAATTGTGAATTCATTCTGCTTCACTTTTTTGTTATTATATTTATCATATGAAATTTTCTATTTTTTTTTTTTTTCTTTTTTTTAGGCATTTGGACAATCATGGATTATGGGTACCAAATGATTTTGCTGTACATACGTTCAAAATAATCATGTATTCTATACAGGTAAGTAGCAAATCAGTTAACTACAAGTAATTGACTAAGAAAATATCTTAGGGAGTAGCAGATAAGATTAATTTCTTAAAAAATAAATAAATAAAAGCATATCTCATCCACATTCTTGACTACATTTCACAAAGTATCCAGAGAAAAATTGTATGTTTAAGAATTAATGGCAGGATGTTACAAGATCTTGAGAATTAAGAAATGCTTCTCTGCATTAAAAACATATTCAATTATGAAACCACCTCGGGTCTCCCGCGAGGTAGTTTCATAATTAATAATTAATGGTATATTAACTTTCAGCCGGGCCCAAAATTTGTAGGGCTCTGTTCAAGAATTACTTGCAGGGCCTTGGGGTCCCATGCAAAACTTATACGAGGTGCTTTTGTATTAGTGATTTTTTTAATTTTCTATTTTTTCGAATTTTACAATATTTAAAATTTTTCAACTCTTGGAGTGACGATAATGTGGGTAACTAGACATTAAGATGGCGGTGGGCTCATTGATAGAAATGCAGATGATATTATCATTTAGACTATTTGATCATGGGACCCTGTTCGACAGAACTGGTTGAATATGCTTGTGGCCGGTGCTGCTTTCAGCATATAATTTAACAAAAAAAATGAGGTTAAATTACATGCTGAAGTAAAATAAATGCTGGAAACCAGGATTTCCATCATTTATTTTATATTTATTGTAAAAAATGTTATTTATTTTGTGTATTTTAAAATATTAATCAGTTTTTCAATCTTTTGTGAGTATTACAATACTTTTGAATATGTAAGAGAATAGTGGAACACCAAATTTTTATAAACTTTATTTCGTTCATTCACTTTCAGTATTAAAGAAAAGAAAAAGAAAAAAGTGTTTACATAACTAGGGAAAAAAAATCATATTAATTCGTTTTGTATATTGAGTATATTGTAATTTTTACTTTTTATTTTTACTACTGCATCTTTTATATTAATGATGAATGCTAATTTTTTATGTAAAATTTCATATAACACTTGGGCAATGCTTGATGGAACACCAATATACACAAATACAGTTGTTCTTTGATAACTTGAAGGAGGAAGCTGAAAAAAATTGACTTATTGAATTTTGCTGATCTTCTATTAAAAAATAAGTTACTGTATAAATGAAACTGCAGAAATACAGGCCTTATTGATACATTATTTTATCAATCAAAAATTTTAACTTAATTGGTATTATAACTAAAGCTACATTATGCAGTATTAAAAACGTGAACAGAAACTTATACACTTACTTTATTTAAAATATTTAGCAAGAAAGGTGTGGTGCATTCTCTTCCACAATGTCCTCAGTATACTTTATTGCAGAGAAATTTTTTTTTCTGTTGTACTTGGAAGACCTCTGGTAAATCTATGCAGTACATCTACTGCCATCCAAGCTTCCTGACAGGTAGGCATGTTAATTCTGTTTTCTATATGATCATCTTCCATTTCATCCTCTTGTTTTTCCTGTATTTGTATCTGTGATTGGTTTCACAGATACAAATGTATCTCTGTATTGGTTTCAATTTCCAGCTTCGATATCACAGTCAGCATTTTATGAAATCATAATTTATTCTCAAAGCTAAAATGACAGCATTTCAGCTTATCACCTGTAATATTTATATCTTCCTTACCTTCTACACAGAACTTATTATTGGAAATTCAGTTAACCCAAAACAGTTTGAAATTGTTTTCTATAAAAGCATGCCACCCTTTTTTGCTATTCTCATAGTGTATAGTTAATTGATTCCAAGAACACTCTGATCCTTTGTCCTGGATAGACTTCTGTATGAGATGTTGATGATATTTTTTTCT
This sequence comes from Mastigoproctus giganteus, assembly GCF_048544385.1. Lineage (NCBI taxonomy): Eukaryota > Metazoa > Arthropoda > Arachnida > Uropygi > Thelyphonidae > Mastigoproctus > Mastigoproctus giganteus. The sequence continues at coordinate 242,897,743 of NC_143578.1, forward strand.
TAAATGTTGAATAATTCCTTCCTAGCTGAAACCCTGATGTGGTGTTTAATGACAATAATTTAGCTTAAAAAGCAATTAATGTTGGAATAACATTGCAAGCTATGTAAGAGAGCCGAAAAACTAAAATTTTTTTTTTTTCCTTCTCTCAATCGTGATGTGACCTGACTTCAATAACCACTTAGAAGAAAAACAAATTGGCAGCCTTCCAAGAATTATGATTTGCAATATCTGGACAGTTCTTTTTATGCATGGAAAACATTATAATTCCAAAGATTTTCTAATCACCAGAAATGGTCATTTTTCTTTCCTATTCACGTTATGATCCAAAAAAAAAAGGGAGTTAAATGCTCTTTTCTGTGCTTACCACTATATGCTCTTTTCTGTGCTTACCACTATGACAAAAATTACCTTTTGAAGTCATTGTTTTATCTGGAAAAAAACTGGTAAAATCATTTCATCTGCATTAAATACATCATTGGGACTATTCTTTTAGAATATCAGATAAATGTTTGCCAACTTGTTACAGATCTCACATTAATATTTCTCCACAAATGTTTCTGAAAAAGAATACATCTTTTTTTGGAAATTTTAGAAATTTGCTTGAACCAGTGACCATTTTGATGTTAACTTTAGAGCGAGAGAGAGAGAGAGAGAGAGAGAGAGAGAGAGAGAGAGAGAGAGAGAGAGAGAGAGAGAGAGAGAGAGAGAGAGAGAGACACACTGCCTGTTGCATGGTTTTATGTATATAACCAAACATGCATTTTTCTAGAATAATGTATGTGCAATTAAAATTGTGAGATTTAACCTTGGTTGTGTAGAATTAAATCTATTTTTTGTTTGTAAATTGTCATTTTTACAGATAAGATTAAACATGGATATTGCTTCAAGAGCCTTTCTCTCATTTTTTTAACTATTTTGAACCAAGTTTAAAAACAAAAGGTATAAAAATTTTATCACATATTTCCATGTTTGACTTCAACAATTCTAATGTTCTGAAAATAATTTTTTTATGCTTTATTTATTTTATTTTATTTTTATTTATTTATTTTTTTTTTTATGAAAACCCCAAACACATAAGGTATTGGAACCTATGGTACCATGCTTGGGTTGGAGGTTGAGAAGACAAAGAAGATATTTGTTGACATTAGACTTGAACTTCTGAAGACTATAATTTTCAAGAAATACATACGAAGGAAGGTTGTTCAGGGAAACGACATTTGAATGAATAAACAAGGAAGATGAAAAGTTGGTTCTGTGGGTTTGAAGTTGGACAGTAAATGGATGTTGGCTGGTGGCGGCACGTGTTCGAACTGTTTTGAAAGAGAGAGTGGGAATTATAGAAGCCAATTCAGAAGAACAGTCCCCATGGAAGTATCTGTAGAAAAGACATGCAGCAGAAACAGTACATCTATGAGACAGCGAGTGGAGAGACTGTTACAGGGGAGTCATTAATTAACCAAACTGCCCTCTTCTGAATGGAATCTAGAAGTCTGAGAGAGGTTTTGTGGGCACCACACCAGATGTGGGAACGATATTCCATGGTAAGGCGGATTTGTGATTTGACAGAGTGAACAGCTGTTTGGAAGTAAAGTAATGCCGAGAGCGAAAGAGAAAACCCAGTTTTTTTAGATGCAGAGGAAGCAATATTTCTAATGTGCTTGTGTCAAGAGAGATTAGAAGTCAGGGTAATCCCCAAAAGAGATATATCAACTTGCCTAGAAATCGGAGTGCCACCAAAGATAAGCATAGGAGCAGAAGAATCCTTTTTGCAAGACTGAGTTTTAAAAGGATTGAAATCAACTAAGTTGTCTTTTCCCCACTGGAGAATTACCTGGAGATCGGCATTTAAGGAATTGGTGGTAGATATTCGAGAAGCTGATTGGGCAGGGCAAGGTTTCTCAAACTGGAATGTGGAATGCAATGTGCTATCATCGGCAAAACTATGGATAGGATTTCCAGTCAATGGAAGAAGGTCATTACTGTACAAGAGGAAAAGAATGGGGGAAAGAACTGAACCTTGGGGGACACCGGCATTAGTGGAGGAGTTAGAAGACAGAGAATCAGCTACCATCACCCTCAGTGAGCGATCAGAGAGAAAACTGGATAACCAATTACGAAAAACAGTTGGCAAACCGTAAGATGAAAGCTTGTTTAGAAGACCTTTATGCCAAACACGATCGAAAGCCTTTGAGATGTCAAGAGCAACTGCTTGTGTTTCACCAAACTTTTCCATTGAATTTGTCCGTAAATGGGTAACATAAGGCAGAATATCACCAGTGGATCGACATTGACGGAATCCATACTGGCGACCATTGATCAGACAGAAGGTTTCTAGGTAGTTTAAGAGCTGACGGTTAATTGGATGGGAGGGATTTGTCACCCTTTTTTTTCCAGCACAGTGTGCTGAAGTGGGATTTACTCAAACGGGTAACTACCATCAGGGGTTAAAGGGAAGGGTTTTTGCTTTCGTAAAGGCGACTACAATGGTCTGAAACAGTATTTAAATTCTATACAGTGGGACCAACTGATGATGTTACCAACATCATCAGGCAAATTCAAAATGGGAAACATTCAAAGAATTTATCTTTGAAGCTACTAGGCTTTACATACTAACTAAAAAATATTGTTCAAGGTTTAGGCCTAAATGGATGTCAGATGAACTAATGAGACATACAGCAGAAAAGAAAAATGCATGGGATACATATAGATTAATGGGTGACATGGAAGCCTATGATAGATATAAGCTGGTCTGTAACCAAGTCACAAAGGAGATTAGGCAGGCAAAGGCAGATTATGAGAAATCCTTAACAAAGCATGCAAAGAAAAACAGAAAAGAGTTTTCCTATGTAAACTCTAGAAGGAAAGGGATGAATCAAGATTGGTCCACTGGATATTGATGGTTCAACTGTTGATGATCCTGCTCAGGTGGCTAACAAACTAAACAAGTATTTTGCATCTACATTCACACATGAGGAGATAATCAGGAAGAGGAATGCCAGAGGTGAAGTAAATTCTGGCAGTGAGCTAGATGATTTTGTAATAACTGAGAGGAAAGTGGAGGAGAGATTGTTGTTTGTTTTTTTTTATGTGAACCCCAAACACGAGAGGTATTAGAACCTATAGTACTTATTACTGTGCTTGGGTTGGAGGTTGAGAAGACGAAAGAAGATATTTGTTGACATTGGACTTGAACTTCTGTAGATTGTAATTTTCAAGAAATATGTATGAAGGAAGGTTGTTCCAGAAAACGGCAGTTGAATGAATAAATAAGGAAGATGAAAAGTTGGTTCTGTGGGTTTGAAGTTGGACAGTAAATGGATGTTGGCTGGTGGCGGCACGTGTTCGAACTGTTTTGAAAGAGAGAGCGGGAATTATAGAAGCCAATTCAGAAGAACAGTGCCCATGGAAGTATCTGTAGAAGAGGCATGCAGCAGAAACAGTGCGTCTATGAGAAAGCGAGTGGGGAGAGACTGTTAGAGATGAATCATTAATTAACCTAACTGCCCTCTTCTGAATGGAATCAAGAAGCTTGAGAGACATTTTGGGGGCACCACCCCAGATGTCAGAACAATATTCCATGGCAGGGCGGATTTGCGATTTATACAGAGTGAGCAGCTGTTTGGAAGAAAAGTAACACCGAGAGTGAAAGAGAAAACCAAGTTTCTTAGATGCAGAGGAAGCGATATTTGTAATGTGCTTATGCCAAGAGAGATTAGCATTAGAAGTCAGGGTAATACCCAAAAGAGATACGTCATCTTACCTAGAAATCAGAGTGTCACCAAAGATAAGCATAAGAGCAGAAGAATCCTTTTTGCAAGATATAAGACAAGACTAAGTTTTAGAAGGACTGAAATCAACTAAGTTGTCTTTGCCCCACTGGAGAATTACTTGGAGATCAGCATTTAAGGAATTGGTAGCAGATTTTCGAGAAGTTGAAGCTGATTGAGCAGGACAAGGTTTCTCAAAATGGAAAGTGGAATGCAATGGGCTATCATTGGCAAAACTATGGATAGGATTTCCAGTCAATGGAAGAAGGTCATTAATATACAAGAGGAAAAGAGTTGGGGAAAGAGCTGAACCTTGGGGGACACCCCCATTAGTGGAGAAGTTAGAAGACAGAGAGCCATCTACCATCACCCTCAGTGAGCGATTAGAGAGAAAACTGGATAACCAATTACTAAAAACAGTTGGCAAGCCATAAGATAGAAGCTTGTTTAGAAGACCTTTATGCCAAACACGATCAAAAGCCTTTGAGATGTCAAGAGCAACTACTTGTGTTTCACCGAACCTTTCCATTGAATTAGTCCATAAATGGGTAACATAAGCCAGAATATCACCAGTGGATCGACACTGACGGAATTCATACTGGCGATCGTTGATCAGACGGAAGGTTTCCAGGTAGTTTAAGAGTTGGCGGTTAATTGATTTCTCCATTACTTTAGAAAGAGTAGAAGTAATTGCAATGGGACGATAATTGGATGGGAGGGATTTGTCACCCTTTTTAGGAACTGGCTGGATGTAAGCAAATTTCCAAGTAGGAGGAAAAGCACCTTTGAAATAAGAAAGTCAAAAAAGGTGGCAAAGAATAGGAGTAAGTTCAGGAGCACAGGTTTTGAGAACAAGTGGAGAAATACCATCGGGACCTGGAGCTTTCTTAGCATCAAGATTCATCAAAATCCTTCTGATATCCTTTTGAAGGAAGACCACAGGAGGCATTGAATGGAGCGTGTTGGGAATGGTGGGAGGTGTTTTACCAAGATCATTAATGCATGAGCTGGAAGAAAAATGGGATGCCAACAGGTCAGCTTTATCCTTGGCTGAAGTGACAACAGAACCATCCTGGTTTGGATAGAGGTGGGAGCAGAGATGGGCAAAAGTTGGGACAGGTATTTTGAACGAATGGAGGGGAAAATGGGAGTGGTTTTTTTTTTTTGGCTGATGCTGCATGGACATCATTGAGATTAGAACTGAGACCACGTATATTTGTGAAATGAACTAGGAGGTTTTTGGGAGGTTTAGATCTTTTTGCAGATAAACTTACTCTATTAGTTTGACAATTCATGGTGTATTCAATAGTAAGAAAAAGTGTGTTGGGAGCATGCTGTATGAAGTAATGAAATTTTTAGATATGCTGATATGCCGTACACGTGGTAAGAATATAGCCAGATCCTTGACGTAATGTGACCTCGACAATGCCTCCTGCATACACACTACTCGGACTCCCCTCCAGTCACTCTCTGGCAGAGTAGAGGTAGCAAGATTATACACTAGGTGATCCGGAATCCTCCTAGAGAGTTACTAATAGGTTTGCTCTGTACTAACTAACGGCCAGCCTGCTACCACTGTTTTAAAGCTGTACCTTTGAAATGTAAGGAAGATTGGATCTCGCCGTGATGTTCATCATAACCTCAAAAGTCATCAGTTGTACTGTATGATGGAAGAGATGGGGAAGGGTTGACCAGAACCAGATGGGTTGACTAAACATGGGTTCCACCACTTCAAGCGCAAAGTGGTGGTATTGCACCGGTTGATGAGAGTCATTTACCATCTAGTATTGCCTGGTAACATAGAGGGGTGGCATTCCTCCATGTGGTGCAGGCACCACATCTCGACTTCCACTTACGTTGGTTCACACCTGGGTGGACATCCACAGTGTGCTTGCGCCATGGGGGTTATACCCAGGATTACTAACAGTCCCACCATTGTGAAGGTTGAAGCAGAGGATTTGGCTGTCACAGACCATCCGGACTTTGCCGAAATTGGGTCCACTTGACTTGAGTGTCACTTGAATATAAGTTCCATCAGCGTTTTAGACTCCCAGCTAGCAAGTACAGCTTGTCTGTCATATCTGAAAGAATGTCTGTGACAACCTCAAGGACCAAGTATACAGTATACAGTTACATGTAATATTTTCATTCCAAGCAACGTCTGTGTTTAATTGATAGACAGCAACTTATGTGCCCACATAAGTTGCTGTCTATCTGTATTAAAAAAAAAAAAAAAAAAAATCACAACCAATAGGTAAAATTTTGAAACTGAAATCAAACATATTCAGCTGTACTCGGGCTGTGGGCATTTTTTGTATACCGCTTTCAGCTCTTCTAAAATGTGAGTGTGGTCGCTGGCTCACATAGTTTAATTAGTAAGAGTGGTTCGTGCTGAATTACAGAGTTAACTGAAAGCAATAGTGCAATAAAAAAGAGAGAGGTGAACCCCCCTTTTTTTTTTTTTTTTTTTTTTTTTTTGTGGATTACAAGTATTAAACAACAAATAATATCACAGTGCCTTATTTTAACATTATTGTACAGCTTGTATGCATTAAACTGTTTGACTAATAATAACAGCAAATATAAAACTTAGTAATCACATCATATGAGAAATTTTTTGAATATCTCCACAGAACAATGTCTTTTCCATATTGACTTAATTAATGCGTTAATCATCTATTCATGAATGTTTGCCATAATGAAACTAAAAAAATTATTTTAACGTGTTCAGTGTGATGACACAAGCATCATGCAATCATTCTTAAATGATCAGTATAGGTTTCCTTTTGAAGATTTTTATTTGTGATTTCTTGAAAATTTTTATGAAATATTTATCCATCTAATTGATATGTATAGATGAGTATTTATATTATGCAATAGCACAATTTTTAAACTACATATTGATGAGTAAAAAGGCTGCATCCCCTCAGTGTTATGCTTGTGACCTAGAACATCCATTAAGCAATTAGAAAGTGGGATATCCTATCATAGAGAAAAAACTATTAAATCTCTTTGCTAGCTGAGATATCCAGGAATGGTTGTGCAAGTTGAATCCCTATAATCTGGGACCAAAGCATTCAACTTGTTTTTTATATAGACATAACTATTGAATTAGGTCATTTAGTTCCACTTGAATAATCAATTGAGATTGACTATATTATATATTACATATTGATATATTATTTGTCCTTCCTTGTTGTAACTTCTGTTTGTTCATCTTCACAAGGTGATATATCTGCGTTTTCATGTTTGAGGAGATTTAGGCATTGGCACATCAGAATAAGCTATTGGCTGCATTGAAGATTCAGTATCTCAACTGAGTGAAATCAGTTGAGATACTGAATCTTCTTTTTATTATTAGAAGAAAAGCCAGGTCCTGACTTAAGCAAAAATAGTAATTCTCAAAATGATCTTTTTGTTCCTATCATATCATTGACACTTGCAAGTGGCAGACATTTAATTTTTCCATTCAATCATTTATAGAATATCACTGCAATGTGCTCAACAGATATGGGACCTTAGGTTTATCTTGATCTGTTTTACTACCAAAGTATAGTAAAACAGATCAAGATAAACCTGTGCCAATGCCTATAGATTATAAGCTTTCTTGATTGTAGAAGAAAGTTTACAATGAGCACATAATCATTTGGTTATGTACTCATTGTAGACATAACAGAAACTATTAGGTTGTTCAATACCCTAGCATAGATTTCAGTTCTCACACAATAAATATTTCTTTATAAATATTATAGAATTATAGAAACACATAAAACAATTCATGTTGTATAATGAATATAAATCTTTAATTTTGCATGTAAAATGTAATGTTAGTCCTGTTACAGCTCTGTGGCTTAACACTTTATATTATAATGTTGCCTAACTGGTTAGAACATATCACAGTAATTGGGTGTCACCAAGAGACATTAATAACTCAGTGATTTAGGCCAACAGGAAAGCAAAATTTTTTATGGCAGTTTTAATTTATTTCCTGCTGCCAGATAAGTACTTCACTTTTATTATAAAATAATGAGATTTTTTAAAAATCTGTATATTTTGAATATTTTGAAATAATTTATGTAATCAGGAAGAAAGTACGTTAATAAAAAAGGTCTTACTTTACCAAAAAATAAAATTAAAAAGGACCTTTTTTGATGGTGTAATCTTTTACTGTGTATGTATCTCTTGTAGGCCCAGTATTCTTATGCAGTAATCCAAATACTTATGGGCCGCCTAGATGAAAAAACTAAAGCAGAAGATTTGGGCAAAGGTGGGAGCCGACCTAGATCTGATGCTAAGACACGAACTGGAATAGTTAATGTGCTCTCAAACATTGTTGCAATAGCAGCTGGGGAAAGCATTGGTATGTTGTCTGCTCAAGTATATACTGTATTAATTCAAATCTTAGACAGACTTTTTTCATATTTTCCACTGCCCATACTTCAGGGACTATCTTAACTCCTAATACACACCCGATGGTATGCATCATGACAGACTAATAGAAGCCCTTCTGAATCCAAGGAGGCTTCAGAAGGGCTTCTATTTCAAAATAATGATGTGTGTTTATAAAGTGCAATTTTAAGCTACTAGAAAGGTTGTTGTTGATTGGTTAGAGCAGTGGTTTTCAACCAGGGTGCCACGTAATTTGGGTTTAAGTTACTTAAACCCATTTATTTCATTTATTTTTAAGTATTTATTTCATTATTAAAAGGTACATCCTTATTATATTATTATATTAACTATCATATAACATTTATTTTTAATATTAGATATATTATCTATACAGAGAGAGAGAGACAATTGGATCTAACAGGCAGAAAATTGAGTAGGAGTGCCACAAAATAAAATAAATTACTTAAGGGTGCCATTATTAAAAAAAAAATCAAAACCACTGGGTTAGAGGGTAGTAATGTCTCCCATGCATGTTACTGACAGTCTATACTCGCTAAAATAGACAATAAAACACAATAAAAAAGAATGGTAAAAGCAAATAAAAAATAAGTGTATATTCTCATTCTTAAATATACCAATAAATGGGTGTACTGTTTATACAGGCATATCTTCATTTGCTAAAATATTGTAGATATTCCAGAATTAGAATAATTGTGAACGGTTACATTTTAAAATTAAACTCCATTATTACAATAGTCAGTCTGTTTCTTATCAAAAGATCCTAAAAAGCAATACTTCAATGCACTTGTTTTTTGTGGATGTTTTTTTCCCTCCTTCCAGTGGAAAGCAACATTAATTACAGAAATGAAAAAAGCAAAACTTACCATTAAAGTGATATTGTATTTCCGATTGTGAAGGCATATTAAAGCCAGTGAAACTTAAAAAGGAATTTGCATCATGTAACAAATCAATGAAACCTTTGAGTCAATCAGTACACACTGATATTTCACCAGTCTGAATTTAAATGGCTTTGTTATTCCAAATAATTTTCTTCTCAACTATAAATCAGAATTCACTGACATACAAGGGATGTGGGGGAAAAGCTAATCAGGATCCATATGCCTAGATAGTTGAGTGATGTAGGAAATCCCAGGATTTAAACTGGTTCCAGATATTAGAGATGTAAAGGAGTCATTAGTTATGCAATTGCCCATTACAATGTCAGGCCTTTCCACTAATCTTCCAAAACATCATTTGTCAACAACATCTAACTTAGAATACATAATATAGATGTTCCTATTTCCTGTTTGCAAATGGAAATACTCTCAGTTGCTACTAACTATTAGTTCCAACATGGTTTATCAAAAGCTGAAAAATAAGACTCAACCACCATAAAGGACACTAGTACAAATAAGTAACGATGGTAATTTTTGTAATTTCACCATTCTATCTATTTGTATGCATATGGTATTAATTCTGTGCATAACTTAACTTATCTTCATCAAAATATGTGATTCAATAAGAGCAGTGAAATCAAAATAAGGTTTTCTGAACAGTCACATCATTTTCAGAAAAGGAGGATTAGGTTTTTGGGAAGTGAGTAGCACTTTTGATGTTAGCTAAAGTCTTACTTACATAGTTAATGCTGCTTAATTTATTAATCTCAAAGATTACTTTGTCATTTCATTTGGATGTATTTTTCACAGTTAATAATGCTAAAATTCTTCAGGTAAGTAAAATGTCAATTGTGCCACCTAGTGATATCATAATAGCATATCACTAGGTGGTACTTTGGGTGATATAATAATATCATACAAATGACGATATATAAATTTGGTATGGCAATTTTATTTTATTTATTACAATTTTCATAATGCATAAAACAGTACTTGAAGTTCATCTTGAAATTTTATGGTATTAAGGAAACTAGTTATTAACAACTTAATTTGTATCTGACTTTATTCAAAAAGACCCTTACACATGTAAGCTTTGAGTGTTTTTACTATTGTTTGCACGACTCAAGAACAGCTTCCTCAGTTGATGAACTGTTGGAAAATTTCAGAGGAACCTGATGTTTTAAGATTGTTTAAATTATTTTCAATACATACTGTATTTCAATGATTAAAATGTGTACCTAAAACATAATTGTATAAATATGGTTTGGCTTCATTCTGTAGATAGCATTGAGCACTAGGTATGCTACTTTTTAATGCTTGGGTTTCATATTGTGAAATCACTTTCTACAAGCTTTCTTGGTTGCTCTATTCTAAATACTAGTAAAAAACACTGCTCCAATAGAGAATTATGTTGCTGTATATTAGCATTTAGCATTGATGTCTTTAGCATTAGTAAAGGCACATGATGCAAGAAAGCAAGCTTTTATAGCATCAGCCAAACCCCCCCCCCCTTATTTCACTCATCCATTCGCTCCAAATGTTTGTCAAGTTCTGCCTTGAATCTGTTTAAGCCATCAACTTTTACAATGACAGATGGAAGTTTGTTCCAGCAATCAACCACCCGCTGGCTAAAGGCAAACTTCCGCACATCTATCCTACAACCATCTTTCCTCAAATCGAATTTATGCCCTCTCAGGTGATTATTCTGAGCAATAGGAAGAATCCCATTAGCATGAGCATGCCCAAACCATTCAAGGCTTTATACACCTCAATCTGGTCACCTCGCAGGTGCCTAGTCTCTAGACACTATAATTTGCAAAACTTAAGCCTTTCTTTGTAAGAGCAACCCTTTGATCCATTCACTAATCTTGTTGCCCTTCTCTGTACTTGTTCCAACATCTCTACATCCTTCTTAAAATGAGGCCTCCAGACCTGTATACAGTACTCAGGGTGTGGCCTGACCAAGGGGATAATCACCTCCTTATCCCTGCTAGAAAAATTCCTGTATATCATTCACAAGGCACCATGAGCTACTCTTGCAGACCGTCTACACTGCTCAGAACTTCATATCCGCCTGCACAGTTACCCCCAGTTCCTTTTCATTCTCTACCACTGTCAGTGTGGTACCACAGAGTTGATACGTTACTCTGGGATTACTGCTTCCCATATGTAGTACTTTACATAGGCTTCTGTATCACATGTTAATTTATATGTATCCCATTCATTTTACTTATCTATCACATGTCTAATTAGTTCATCTGACATTCATTTAGGCCTAAATCTTGAACAATATCTGCTCAAATTTTCTAGATCCTATTGCAGCAGTGTACTGTCATTAGTGTCATTACCAACCCTGCCAACCTTCATATCGTCTGAAAACTTGGGCATTAAGAATGATATACCATCATCAATATCATTTATAAATACAGAAAACAACAATGGACCCAACACTGAACCCTGAGGGACTCCACTAATAACATTAGTCTACGAAGAGCAGTGTCCATTGATTACCACTCTCTGTCTTCTCCCACTCAACCATCCCTTTATCCATAGCAGCAATTTGCCTCCAATGCCATATTACTCCAATTTGTGCAGCAGTCTTCCATGTGCAACAGTATCAAAGGCTTTTCTAAGATCCAAATATATGATATCAAAGTTATTCTTTGCATCCAGTTCCTTTGTGACTACATCATAGTATCCAATCAAATTAGTCAGACAAGACTTCCCCTATCTGGGCTATAACTGAAATCTTGTCTAAATGATCCTGCAATGCTTCTTTAACCAGTGCCTGCATTAATTTCTGTGAAACAGAAATTAAACTAACAGGTCTGTAATTACCTGTCTCCCTTTGATCCTCCTTTGTGGATTGGAGTCACATTTGCACGTCTCCAGTCCATGGGTACCTCCCTTGAGTCCAGGGAAGCTCTCATAATTATGGCTAAGGGTTTGCTTACTTCTTTTGCCGCCTCCTTTAATATAACTGGATAGATTCCATCCACCTGGATGCCTTTCTTGTGTTTATCTTCAACAATTTCTCTTCCACTTTACTCTCAGTTATTACAAGATTATCTAGTTTACTGCCAGAGTTGAATACACCTCTGGCATTCCCCTCCTTAAATAACTCCTCATGTGTGAATATCGATGCAAAATATTCATTCAGTTTGTTAGCTACCCGAGCAGGATCATCAACAGTTGAACCATCGATATCAAGTGGATCAATCTGATTCATCCCTTCTAGAGTTTACATAAGTAAAGAACTCTTTGCTGTTTTTCTTTGCATCCTTTGCAAAGATTTCTCCTAATCTGCCTTCGCTTGCCTAACCTCCTTTGTAACTTGGTTACAGACCAGCTTATGTCTATCATAGGCTTCTGTGTCACATGTTAATTTATATGTATCTCATTCATTTTACTTATTTATCACATGTCTAATTAGTTCATCTGACATTCATTTAGGCCTAAATCTTGAACAATATTTCTTTTAGCATTAGCATTAGTAGAGCATTAGATGCAAGAAAGCAAGCTTATGCAGCATCAGCCAAAAAAAACCACTTCCACTTCACCCCTCTGTTCATTCGAAATACCTGTCCAGCTGAGCCTTAAACTTATTTAGGCTATCAACTTCCACGACAAGGGATGGAAGTCTGTTCCACCAACCAACCAACCAACCAACCACCCGCTGGCTAAAGGCAAATTTCCTCACGTCTATCCTACATCTGTCTTTCCTCAATTTGAATTTATGCCCTGTCAGGTGATTATTCTGAGCAAGAGGAAGAATCCCATCAGCATTGAGCATGCTCAGTGCTGATGAGCATGCCAAGGATTTCTCGTAATCTGCCTTCGCTTGCCTAACCTCCTTTGTAACTTGGTTACAGACCAGCTTATGTCTATCATAGGCTTCTGTGTCACATGTTAATTTATATGTATCCCATTCATTTTACTTATATATCACATGTCTAATTAGTTGATCAATTTGGCCTAAATATTGAACAATATTTCTTTGTTGGTGTAAAGTGTGTGTAAAGTGTGTTTGGGGTCAAACGGCACCAGGGGTTCCCCCCATCTCCGCTTTCTTTGTTGGTATGAAAAGCCTAGTAGCTTCCAAGATTAATTCTTTGAATGCTTCCCATTTGGAATTTTCTTTTGGTAACATCATCAATTAGTTCCGCCATATAGAATTTAAATAGTCTCAGACCACCGTAGTCACCTTTACGAAAGCAAAAACCCTTCCCTTTACCCTTGATGATAGTTACCTCTTTGAGTAAATCCCACTTCAGCACACTGTGATCTCTGCCACCTAGTGGTTCCTTTATCTGCAGATTCTTGATGCATGAAGAATCACTACTGATAATCAGATCATGAGTATTACTCCCTGTAGTTGCCTCCCAAACATGTTGCTGTAGAAAACAATCATGCAATAAATCCACAAAAGCCTTGCTAGTGTGTGAGTGACCGACCCACAAATTCCAGTCAATATCCGGGAAATTAAAATCTCCCATTATAAGACACTCTAATTTACTGGCCCACTCTATTTCTCTGCACAATTGCTCATTATACTCATCAGATTCATTAGGCTTATAACACACATCTACTCTCATTTTTCCTTTCCACACCAAACAGACTCAACATTGCATTGGCCACCAACATCAATTAGATACACTTTCTTAGATTTTATGTGTTTTTAACTAACAGCATAACCCCTCCTCCCTTCGTGTCCTGTCTATCCTTTCTGCACTCATTGTACTCCCCAAATTCTAGTTCTCCACTGCTTATGTCTGTGTGACACCATGTCTCTGATATCCCAACAATATCTGCCTTTGATGTCTTGACTAACACTTCAAGCTCATTGAATTTATTAACTATACTCCTAGCATTGGTCTACATGCAAGTATACATGCACCTGTTTGTACTCTTAGTTACCCTCACACAGCCCATGTATTTACTTGTTCCACTAAGACTCCCAGCAGTCCTGGAAATTCCCATTGCCTTGCTTTCCAGGCTGCTGCTCAATTGCATTTCTTGCAATTGAGTGATTCTTGCACTACTTCTATTGTTAATCTATTAGTCTGTTACTTCTATTGTTAATCTATTAGTCTTGCACTACTGTTAATCTATTAGTTCATTTATCCTCCCAAGCTAGCAGTTTTCTGACCCACCTAACTCAGCCTCGATAGCATCAGTAAATATTCTTGCACCCTTTCTATTTAAGTGTATCTCATCCTTTTAGAAGCAGTCTCTCCTGTTAACAAGCACAGACCAGGCTGAGAAAAATTCTACCGCTTGAGCCTTGCACAATCTCTCCAGGGCCGAATTGATCAACAAGGCTCTCATCATATACTCCCTCCTATCGTGTCTGGGCAGAATTGCAGACACTTTCAAATTCAACCCTAACTCACAGCTTTTTTTCAGCATTGTCTTGTACTTTTTAAGTAATTCTGCTGGTCTCCTACTCTTAATATCATTTGTTCCAACGTGTACAACAATATCACCCTTTGGATGATATCTGCCTATGACATTATCATCCATTGCCCCTGGCAGACATACCCTGGTCCTTTTCCATCTATTCTTTTTGCACAATATGTTCCCCGTTTCCCTGACAATAGTCACCTACAACAACTAGTTCCTTTGGGACCAGCACATTCTGCCTTGGGGGTTGCCGCTGTGTTGTGCGATGTTCAAGTGCAAGCTCTGGCATTGATGTGGGCAGCTGAGAGCTTGATGGGCCCCACAATTTAAATCCTTCGAGGGCATCCATCCTGTCTTTCAAGCTCTTATATAAGCCCATGACAATGCCGAGTTGGCACCTGATTTCCTTGCACTCCTTACATCACGCACACACAAAGACATTCCCCTTGGCAATATGTCCCGTTCCTGATTGCTCCACAAACATCAAACAAGCAGTGCATTTCAATAGACTGTGATTCAGAGGACAACGCCCCCCCCCCCTCAGTTCTCCCCTGAGCCACAGCACTTCCACTAGTTTGAGCCTTTTGCTTTGCTGCTCTGGTCTGAGTCATGATTTGTATTCAAGTTCCATAAAATTCCAATACAAAATATAACCCTAAACCAATATCCCAATGCAGTTATAACACTATATATATGGATTTCGGTATCGAATATCATCTCCGAGTTAAGTTATATGACTTTCTTATCCTCTGTCAACTTATATATATTAATTTATGATGTTACATTTGTAATAACTGAGTCGCTTTATTTATTTAGTTAAAAAGGTACAATTCAATTGACTACAAAATTTAATAAGATTAATAAATTTTACTGATTAATTGATACTACTATACTCGCTATCTAGTTTTCCGTTAAACCTTATACTAGCACACATATCGTATAACAATGGCGGCAAGTTAATCTACAGACACGCGGCAAGTTAATCTACAGACACGCGGCAAGTTAATCTACGGACACGAGGTATTATTTACTTTCCAAATCGCACTATCTATATTCAAAATAAACCACTGCGCTTGACTAGGTCTATAAGCTACTTATAGAAAATATTTTAATCTAACAATTAAGTCAATAAAGTGGCTAAGTATAATTAAAAACTTTTCGTTCGTGGGAGCTGCAAAACCTATCCACACTTGGATTTGATACCCTTACTGATACTAAGTAATAACCTACAAAATCTCTATCTAAATTCAATTTAAACTAAAGTATTGTTACTAGGGATATAAAGCAACTCTAAAAAATAAATTAATATGCTAATTTAAGTCAATAAAAAAGCAAAAACTTCTCTATTTGCTGGAGCCGTAAAAACTTCGCCTGTTCACATGTACTCTTGCACCCACTACTCAGACTGTGGTTCCAATCCTGTTTGAGTCCTCAGTGGGTATGTAGGCATTGTGAAGGCTTGAACAACCCATTGGGCTGTTCGTATTCACAGTGCCTCCCTGCCCACAAAAGGTCATAATTGTGCTATGGACCTATCACTCTCAAAACAAAGTAAAATTGATAGAATTCACTCTTCTGTTTTAGGCTTGTTTTCACATCTGTGAAAACATGGCATTTCAGACTTGTTTGTTTTCATCTACTGTCTGTCAAAGGCTTTTTTTTTTTTTTAATTCAGAATGTTTCTTCTTTCCAAAATTAAAACTGTTGTCTGGTAGTAGCATATAGTATTTAAATAAATAGTAATATAATTCTCCATCAGAGCAGTGTTTTTTATTCATAGTAACTTAATACTGAGGAAAATCATAAACAGTCACATGATTCTTATGGTCACTACTCTTCGTGGATTAATGTTATTAGGGGAGTTCCACAGGGTTCGGAGTTGGGCCCACTGTTGTTTTGTATATTAATCAATGAAATTGATGAAGGTATATCAGGCTTAGTGTCAAAGTTTGCAGATGATAAAAAGGTTGCCAGGGTGGTTAATGACAGTATGCTACTGCAACAGGATCTAGAAAATTTGGGCAGGTAGGCTGAGAAGTGTAACTGACATTTAACATTGACAAATGCAAAGTACTGCATATAGAAGTAACTCCAGAGGAACATACCAACTGTGTGGTATTACACTTAGGGTGGTAAAAATAAGACCTGGGAGTAATTGTGCAGTCAGATAAGATGTTTTCTGAGCAATGCAGACAGGCTGCCAGAGCAGGTCATGAGGTTTTGTCAATGATATACAGGAATTTTGCTAGCAGGGAAAAGGAGGTGATTATCCCTTTGTATAAAGCAATGGTCAGGCCACGCCTTGAGTACTGCGTACAGGTCTGGAGACCTGATTTTAGGAGAGATGTAGATTTGCATGTACAGAGAAGGGCAACAAGATTGGTGAGTGGAACGAATGCTGAATTCTGATGGGATTCTTCTGCTTGCTCAGATTACAATCCTAAGGGGGCATAAATTCAAATTGAGGAAAGACAGCTGTAGAATAGATGTGCAGAAATTTGCCTTTAGCCAGCAGTTTGTTAATTGCTGGAACAAACTTCCATCTGTTGTGGAAGTTGATAGCTTAAATAAATAATTCAAGGAGGAACTGGACATACTTTTAGAGAGAATGGTTGTGTTTTTTTTTTTTTTTTTTTTTTTGCCTGATACTACATAAGCTCATATGCTTGCTTTCTTGCATCATACGCCTCTGTTACTATTACTATAGACAATGAGTATAATCCCATTGCTGTGTGAATGATAACAGATTTTAATTTAATATTAATATTATGAATAAATGATGCAAGAAAGTGGACTTTTTCGGCATCAGCCAAAAAAACTTCTGATTCCTCTTCACCGTAAAGGGCCTGTCCAGTTCTACTTTGAACTTTACCAAGCTATTGATTTCTTAACGGCGGGCAATTCATTCCAGTAATCTACAACACACTTCCCTAAAGTAAACTTAATAAGATTTAGCCTTCTGTTACTCCCGAAAATTTTGTAGTTATGTCCCCTGGTTCTTCTCTCTTCTGCCTACGAAAATATACCTCCTCTTTCATTTTGCTGATTCCCTTCATGGCCTTATATTTTTATTAGGATCTGTAAGATGTCTAGTTGCCAAACTTTGCTATTCACACTTTTAAGCCATTCTTCATAAGGACTTTGATTAGCATCTAATATGATTAAAAGTTGTTTACTATGATTATCTTATTATCTAATTTATTATTAGATAATAAGATGTAATATACTCTTTATAATATACCTGAACACATAACAAGATGAAGTGCTTAATATCAATATAATTGAAATG